>NW_005364596.1:514408-564049 GCF_000412655.1 Myotis brandtii | reverse complement strand
ACCCTTTTATGTAATGATGTTTACTTTGAATTTATATTAGTTCACACAAACACTCCATCCATGCTTTTGTTCCGGCCCTCCGGTCCAGTTTAAGAACCCATTGTGGCCCTCGAGTCAAAAAGTTTGCCCACACCTGGTCTAGAAGGACATCTGGAAGGATGTCCAGAAGACATCTGGTTTAATTAGCATATTACCCTTGTATTAGTATAGATTATTTATCTTGTCATCTTAGTGCTACTAGTAGCCTACACTTATTAATCCTCAGTCTTCTAATCCTCATTTTGTATTTATTTATTATAATTTTATTTCTGAGTTTTATGATTACAACTTATTGTAATACATAAAATAAAATGTATCTTTTCAATGTATTTCTTTCTAACAGATATATTTTACTATAACTTATTTCTGGTAACGATGGTCCTGGTTATGGCCCCTGTGTAGATGTTTTGGATCTAGCCAGCATATGCTCATGACATCATCACAAAAATAATGTCAATCTACTTTCCTTGGCTGTTGATGTATTTTCTTGGTACAACTTTACAGTTTGCCCATGTTATTCTTTGGGAGGATACCCTGAGAGGTCATTGTCTTAATATAAGTAGCATCTTCTCATGATAGAAGGAATTGGCACAATAAAACTTCAAGTATGAATGAATCCAATGAGAAAGAGATGATCCTGGGCCCTTGATCTAAGTGGCATTAATAAAACAAGGCAATTGTTCTTTTTTTCTTTCCTTTGTTGTGGAATATATCATACACAAAAAAGCATGTAGAAAGTATATCTACATTTGAAAAAGAAATATAAAGTGCTTCAAGAATTTTCCTATAATCCTTGTATAGAACCACATTAATATTTTATTTCCTTTCTGTTTTAGTGACTGAACCTGATTCATTTCTTAAAGTCAATCTTTAGCTGTACTGGTTTCCAAAAGAACTTTAGAATCTCTTCTATTGTCCTACTCAGAGATTCTAACTACCTACTTAAGGCCTGGACATCTGAATTTTTAAAAATTCCCCAGTGTTTATGATGTGCAGAGATTTTGAAGAATTGCACTGAAGTGTGGTGTCTTTACGTGTATCCCTCCCTTGGCTCCTTAATCTCTTTTTTTCTCTTGATCAGCTCACTCACTCACCATGGCCCACTCCACTCCTTTTTATTCCTTTTTGACTCTCCTGACATTTTAATTTAAAAATTTAAAAATTAATTAATTTATTTATTATTTTTTATTTTAAAATCTTTATTGTTGAAAGTATTGCATATCTCCCCCTTCCTTCCCATTGACCCCTTCTAGCTCACCCCTGCCCCCCACCCAAGACTTTCACCACATTTTAAGGTGAGTTAAGCATTCCTTACTTTTTTTTAAATCCTCATTCAAGGATACTAGTATGTTTATTTTTTTTATTTTAGAGAAAGAAAAAGGGAGGGAGAGAAACATCCATGTGGATGAAAGAGAAATGTCAATTGGTTGTGTTCCGTATGAGCCCCTTACCGGATCAAACCCATAACCCAGGCATGTAACTTGAAGGGATTCGAACCCAAAATCAGACAATGCTCCAACCAACTGAGCCACCTGGCCAGACAAGCATTCCATATTTTGTGTATTTTCTTTAAATCACTGTTAATGCCCTCTCAGACTGTTTTGCATTTACTGTCTTTGTATATGCGGCATTATTTTCCGTACAGGGACCCTGCCATTCAGTTTGCATTATCAGAAGGTGGCACAGAGCCTGGCATGGTGGAGACATTTATCGAATGTTTGTGAGTGATTTCCAGATCCATCACATTTCTTCCCCAAACATCATGTTTTTTTTACCTCTTGTTATAGATAACAGTAAAAGGTCTGTGTTTCTAGTTAATTAGTACTAATTAGAAATGCTCTTTGAGTAAATTTTATTTTATTTTTGTAATACTTTTAGCAAAAAAAAATAAAAATTAATAAAATTTTTTTTATTGCTGAAGGTATTACACATGTCCCCTTTTTCCCCTCATTGACCCTTTCTAGCCTGTCCCTGTCCCCCACCCCAGGCCTTTACCACCCTATTGTCTGTGTCTATGGGTTTTGCATATATGCATACAAGTTCTTTGGTTGATCTTTTCCCACCCCCCCTCCCCTGCCTTCCCTCAGATTCAACCGTCTGTTCCATGCTTCTATGTCTCACAATTTATTTTGTTTGTCATTTTATTTTGTTCATTAGATTCTACATATGAGTGCGATCATGTGATGCTTATCTTTCTCTGACTGGCTTATTTCGCTTAGCATAATACTGAATAGATTTTAAATTTGAATCTGTCATAAAAAATAAATTTTCCTTATCAGTACTTAGTAAAGAATCTTTTTAATGGCTCTTGATCAACATAATTTACAAAAAGTGACAAAAAGTGTGTCTACATTAGTGGTAGGTTGCATTTCTAAACTGTACTTCCTGTTTCACTCATCTCTCTCATTCTCGCTCTCAGGAGGCAGTGCTGTGTGGGGCTGGAAATGAATAAGGCCTTGCATCTGCACAGAGAGCTGGAATCCTGGACTGCCACTTGACTGGCTCTGTGATCTTGCTCAAGTTTCTTAACTTCTCTGATTGAAAACACTCTACTAGAAAGAGTTGATGTAAGGAGTAAATGAAATAACAGATACCACGCACTAGAATCTCTAAATATTAGCTATTATTTAGATACTAGTAGAGGTGCAAATAGTTTTGCAACAGATTGGACTCAACACTATTATTTATTTATTTTTATTTATTGGAAATAAGATATCTTATCTCTATATATAAGAAGCCAGCTGCTGTAACAGCCATAACAACCTAATGACAGGCTGCTATGATGCCCACTGTAGCCAGTGAACTGGCTGATCAGGGGGGTGGGGTGAGCAGCCAACCTTGGGGCTTCTCCCCCCTGCCAGCCTGCCCCTGTTCGGACTCTCCCACCCTGATCAAGAGCTGCACAGGCCAAACTCCCCTTTCCTTCCCCCCAGCCCTGCCCCGAGGCCAGCAGGCCAACCTCCTGCAGCCCCTCCCCCCACCCAGTCCCATCCCAGATCGGCCCCTCACCCTGATCAGGGGCAGGGCTGGCCAGCCAACCAACCATGGCCCCTTCCCCAGGTTGCTGGCCCCTGATTGGCACCCCCTCACCCCATTCAGGGGCAGGGCTGGCTGGCGCACCACCCACAGCCCTTCCCCATGGCTGGCCCCACCCACAATTGGCCCCCCAACCCCAATCAGAGACAGAGCCCACTGGCCAATCGTCCATGGCCCCTTCCCCCAGCCAGTCCAGCCCTGTTCGGCCTGATCGGGGCGGGCCAGCTGGTCAACCTCCTGCCATCTCCTTCTCCCAACAGGCCCAGCCCCAATCCTCCCCGATTGGGCCAAGCCACTGGCCAGATCCCACCTGTGCACAAATTTGTGCAATGGGCCTCTAGTTTTGAATAAAATACACTGTAGTTGTTAACAACATGTACCTATGTGTTGGTGATTTATATATTTGATGGGTATCAACAGTGTGACTTGTAACTGCTACTCAATTCTCCTCCCATCCTTCTTTTTTTGGTTAGGTCATCCCACCAATGGGACGGTTTTGCAATGATAAACTTAAAAGTGTATCATACTTAGAAAATTGTTACTACTTACAAGTAATGGTAACACTTACTGGTAATAAAAGTTGGAAGCACTGGCGTATGGCACTGTATATCTTTATTTTGAGAAAAATAAAAAAGAGAGCATCCCAACACAGCTACGTCAGAGTGTTTGCAGACCACATAGAATCTTTGTCCTCATGCTGCACAGGGGAGAGACTCACTCCACGCCTGCTGTCACCTCCCTCCACGTTCATGTTGAAATGGGCAACCAATGTTTGCTTATATTTTCTTTTTACCGCTAACTTGGTATTTTATTAACCCTCTCTCGCAAATTGATCCAGAGTGAACCGAGATTGAAAAAAAAAATAGTAAAAAGCCAGTTTTATGTTTCCTTCGCCTCGCAGGGTTATCTAGCAAGAAACTTACGAGACCCCTCCCTATCTCCATCGCGCTTGGTATTTTATTAACCCTCTCTCGCAAATTGATCCGGAGTTAACCGAGATTGAAAAAAAAATAGTAAAAAGCCAGTTTTATGTTTCCTTAGCCTCGCAGGGTTATCTAGCAAGAAACTTACAAGACCCCTCCCTATCCCCATCGCGGTCATCACTATCATATATAAACGGAAGCATTTTAAAATGATTTATTTTGTATCAGTGTACATCTTACACTATTTTTTTTTCTGTCCAACACTGGCCCATGCTTGTATTAACAGGATTTTCAAACCTCTTTTTCTTGCACCACGAGTTCAGGTTTTACCAACGAATATACAAAGAAAACTTCGCGCCACTGCCCAGTTTAAAAATACGAATCGCTAAAAAGAGAGAGATGCCGAAGTTTAAAATAACAGCGTGCAGATTTCTTTATAGAATTTAAAGAATGGAAAACACTTGAGAAAATATCAGCAGGCGGGGGCAGGAAGAAAAAACGGTAACCAAATTGGTTCCTGTGACAAACCATAACATTTACTTTAAACCATCAGTGCGCTACTCAGTAAAAGGCAGGCTACCAGTCTGTTAATAGATCCCAGGCCTTGTTAAACTCACTGGTCTGCAAGAATTATCCAGGTCAAGAGCAGGTCAAAAAGTGAAAACCCATGTGAAAGTAAACTTTGAAATATCTGCTTTTGAAGAGCCCCAGCCAACTGTCTCCTCTGTAGTAAATACACTTCCTCTTTGTGTACGCTATTGTTCAGTACACTGTCCCTAAAATATACCCAGGTGACAGAACCTGCACTACACTCTCTACACTTCCTACTAAGTGCAGTTCTCACCTCGTCCATAGTTGTGAATCTTTCTGAACTTAGTTGCTTTCTAGAGCCTTAACACAAAAGCGTTGAACTTGAAGAAAAAGTTGTGGCTCTGCTTTGAGTTGTCGCCTTGATTTTGTTTGGAAATATCTATGCGCTATTTAAAAGTAGAGCCGTGATTCCCTCAGAGGCAGCGTAAAGAAGCAGGGGGGTGACTCACCGTGGAATTTATTTGCCTGGTAAACTGCGTATTAGTCTGGCCTACAATACACTTGCTCCAGATTTTGTTCAAGTGTAAGGTCATACTGTGAAGCTGTTTTTCATTTTGTTTTATATGTGTTAATATAATGCCTTATGAATTACCCTGGAGTTTTTTTCTGACAGCTAAAAAGCATAATCGTTTTTCCTTTTAAGGGGATTGAAAAGCCAAGCAATTGACTCTCTATTTGAAATGATTTATCTGAGATCCTTTCTCTCACATCTTGCTTTAATGTTTATAGAGAATATTCCTGGAGTTTTCACTGGTAGCGTTGTATTTATCAAGCTCTTTGCTTCTTAGCCTGTTTCACAAAATTGAGTCCATCTTAGGGTATGATCTTTCTGAGATTATTGGCAAAACTGCCTGCAGAGTTAATGGGCACCATCCTATGATTTTGATAGGAAAGGAATTGTCTTTTGAGACTTAAATCAAGTTCTCTTGCTAGAAAAGAATGAGATCACTTTGCTTTCTTCCAATGAAATGATGGCATGGTTTTCCATGCATTTGACTGTAGATGAAATGTCTGTACACAACACCTGTCAACTGACAGTATTAATTGTAAAAGATTCAGTGTCAGTCTCATCTCAATAGGAAGATCCAAAGAAGATCATGAATCACCCCTGAAGAATTTTCCCTGAACACACGCAAAAATAATGAATGCACAAGAACATAGAAGAATGGTGCCAAGCGGTGATGGTGGTGGTGGAAGGTGGGTGATTAGATAGTAAGAGCTGATGGTTACTGAGTGCTCACCGTGTACCTGGAATGCTGTAGGCTCTACAGGGCTTGATTCATTTAATCCTCACAACCGCCATATAAGGTGGGTACTAGTACTGTCCTCATGAGCCACAGAGAGATTAGGGAACTTGCCCAAGTTACAGAGCTAGTAAGTGCAACAAGAAGGTACAAACCCAGTAATCTGGCTTGTAGGCCTATGCTTTTAAACGTAGTGCTAAGTGCTCTAAGATTTAAGATAATTTTAGAAGATTTCAGAGTGAGAAGAAATCACTTCCAATGAGGGTCACTAAGGAAGGCTTTGTGCAGAAGGTCGGGCTTCAGTTGAGGTTGGAGACGGAATAGCTGAGTGTAGTTGTATGTGAGTGGGCTCTGTGGCTGCCTCTGTCAACTACTGCTCACCAGCCACCTATCACTGAGCCGGGTGCACACCAGGCACATGATGATTAAATATGATCTACATCCTCATTGACTTGACTCTGTATTTAACGGGACATAGACTTTTAGGAAACATCCATGGAGTATAAGTGTGCATATGCATGTTCTGCTCAAATCTTCCTCTAGTGAAATCTTTTTTAAAAACCCACACGACTCCATTTAATTTTCTGTCTACTCAGCATAGTTCTAAGAACTCCAAAGAACTGGTTGATATTTGTGTCCTAGGTCTTTAATATCACTTGTCCTCTTCTTCTTCTTTTATACTCTTCTAGGTTCTTCAAAGTCATAGTTATAAATTTTATTCCAGATTTTAGATCCTTTATATTTTTATCCCATTAATACAGTAAATTGCTAGCAATGGAGATTAATAGATGATATGAAAGAGGATGAAGTAACAAAGGAGATTCAGATACTCTGTTTAATCTATTTAAATAGCACTACATATATCCTTTAGCAATCAATAAGGTTTTTGTTGAAGATCTCCAAAATCTTTGCCTGCAAGACAGCTTTGTGATGGGTATGAAAGAAATATATAAAAACAATATTTGATATTTGTTAAAAATTATTTTAGATTAGACACTTGTGTTTTCAAATTCCAACTCTCTTGCCTTCTGGTGCAATGACAAAAGAAAGAAAATCAATTCTTTGAGCTTCAGGTTACCCATCCTTCATAAGATTTTTCATGAGAATTCCATAAAATAATATAGTATTTTAATATATACATGCTTAGCATGACTCATTGTACATAGAAAGAATTCAATAACTGGTGGAGTCTATAATAGTAATTGTTGTTACTATTTTTAGTGTGAAAGGAATAAAAAAGAATAATAGAATTATTCTGGTTGGGCCTTCAAGAAGCTTTCAAGGGGAAGGTGGACCTTGAAGACTGAGGGAGAGAGGAAGCGGAAGCATTTCAACAAGAGAAAGAGCATGACCGAAGGAATAGAGGAGTAAGTCTATCTTCTGTGGAGTCACAGAAGTTGGCCAGCTGGGTGAGAAATGGGAGCATCAGACTGCCAGGCAGGCCGCCAGCCAGTGTTAATGGTGCTCTGCCTGATGTCGGGATATGCAGGGACAGACTTGCATTCTTTCTGAGCATAAAATGAATCGTTAATTAATGCCTCCTAGAGGGAAGACAGGAGATGCTTAAAGTGGTAATTTAGAAAGGTCTGATCTGGCTGGGATTGTGGGTACTGGAAGCAGAAGGGGATCTGGGTAAGAGGGCGTTTGCGCAATCATTTAAAGATGATTTGGTGAGTATCTCACAAAATGAGTGTGGAACCAGTAAGAATGTGAGGTGAGGAGACCAGGAACCTGAGAGATGCTGCAAGGAAAAAAAAAGATGACTTGGAATAGAGAAAAGTTATCAAAAATGGAAAGAAAAAATAAAATAACCTCGAAGATTCCGGTTTTTAAAAACCATCTTTAGGCATTCTAACATTTAAAAATCACTGCTTCAAAATATTTTAGTGATCACTGTAAAATGACATTGTCCTGCATATTTTGTATAATATTGTGATGATGTAAAAGGTTAACTGGACTGAGAATTTAAGGCTTAATATAAATAACGAGGCCTTCTAAATCTTATCAAATCTTGAGCCACATTGTTTACGTTGAGTTTTATCATAACTATCTCTCCATTAAGTAAATTACTTTCTGATGTGCCAGGGGAAAACAATCCTTTCATATTAACCAGATAAAGTAACATCAGGCTGCTTTTGAAATTGTTCACTTTATTATCTCATAACTTCTTTTTTTGTTTCTGAAAAGTAAAACCAAAGAGCAAAGAAAACAACAAAAACCCCACCCCTTTTAAGACAATGTAATGATAGTTTTAATCATCTCAAAGGTAGAACTAAGATATTTCAAAGTAGGGCATTAGGATCATTTTAAAAATACTGTAAAGGGGAAGGGATCTGTGTTACATTACTCAAGTTGATGTACTTGAAACTTGACCAGGAAAAAGTCACTTTCTCAGAGGGTGGATACATTATTCATATTGGGGGTTGTGTAGTCCAGTGTCTTATTTTTAAAAGCTGTAGGTCTCTTATCAATGCCAATGATACTAGGATATTCTGTTTTATCATATGGTGTCCAGTTATATTTTCAGCAAACATGATTGCTGAAATAATACGTCTGCCTTCAGTTGCTAATAAAAAAATAATGGGATGAAAGAGTCATGGAAATAAAGCAATATAGATGTGGCCAACAGTTTAAAACTATTGACTTTTTTTTTTTTGCCTTATCAAGTCTCTCTTTTTCATTATTTTACTCAGAGACATAGCTTTTAAAATGTAAACTTCTGATCTGACTTCTGAAATGGGTAGTAATTCATATTATTTTAGTTTTAGATGCATACCAGGAAGCAGAATTATCACGGGGGGGGGTATTTTATTAATATTATTTTGCCAATAAATATATTTTGTGGTCATTTATTTTAGCTTACATATCTTCTTAGATTCTGGATATTTGGTAGGTGCTAAGCATCATTTTATAAACTGTACACCTTATAAATCAGTCATAATATTTAGAACATTAGTACATAACTTCAAAAATAAGAGAATAAACACTTCAAGATTACTCAAAATTTATGAGGTAATGAGGTAATAGTTGCCAAGAAATAATATGCTACCCATTTTTATTAATTTGGTTTGATTGAAATTTCTTTTTGAAAAATTATAGCAAAGATGATTAGTAAAAACTTTAAAAACATTCTTTGCAGTTTTATGTCTCACCTCATTTGACTGGGAAAAAACCCGTCTAGGGAGGAAGACTGGGAGCTTTTGTTACTGAGTTCACACTGTTTCCTAGACAGAACCCCAGTGATAATCTCTCTTAATCTTTGTGTTTAATAATTAATTATTCTGATTGTTTGGCTTTGCTATCTGGCGGTATTGTTATGAGACTACCTGGCACTATTCCATTTCATCAGGAAGCTTGCATTTTTATTCCTTACCTAAAGACCACATTTAGTCCAGTTGGAGAACAGCCTGGGATGCATGGCAAAGACATGCAAAATAATGGCTTTTTCTTAATCTTTAGACATGAGTTCATAATTTAGAAAAACCTCATAGTTGTTCCTCAACAGCCTGGATAATGTGCTTTGTATTGAAAAATCACACTGGAGACTGTTTATTTACAAGGGTCTAAACATCCGTATCTTTATGGCTTTCTCCTGTCACAATAAATCACCAGCTATAAGTTGTCCTTTGTTGGTTTTGGTAAAAATCAAATGAAACCCAGCAGGCGATCTCAAAGTGCATTGTCCGAGAGTGTAAAAATGCTTCGTCGATGACAGATCATACTGTTCTTATTAAAGCTAAGAACATGGACTTCACTTTGCTTTTTGACCCCGGTACTCTACTGTCAAGGTGATTTTATTTCTACAAATTTCCCTTCTGCTGGCCTCATCAATGATTCACCATAAAACATCAGACAAATTCCCATCATCTGTACATGATTACAGCAGGTTCTGTGGTGCTTCTCACTGCAATGAAAATGATGTTTTTCAGCTTTGTCTAAAGAGGAATCAGTTTACATGTTCTCCCCTTGTGCAATGTCTTCTTGTTTTAATACCACGGTATGAAATGATATGGGACCAGTGAAAAGCATCCTGATGTGCCATTGAATACCATTTGCTAAGATTTTAGCTAATCTCCATATGTTTTTAAAGAGAGAGAAAAATACTGTACTGAGCCAACAATGACATGTGGACAGGACATGTGGGATCATCCGATCTCTTTAAGATGCAAATGTGCTGGAACTATGGGTTCTCAGACCTATGACCTGCATTGTATTTTTTTTAAAAAATGTTTACAAATAGCTTTAAAAGTAACTAGGTAAAACAGTAATATATACAAGAGTCTGAAGCTACCAACGCTGCTAAGCAACCAGCAGACTGTGGAAGAAACAGACACTGACTGGTCTTCCTCTTTGAAATCTCAAACTGGTTTTCATTGTGTCACTTCTATGGTGTGGTGCTATTCTATGACTGAAAGCAGTTATATACAGGATGAAAATATTTACTGCATATTTTCAGGGGATATATATTCTACAAGATTACACAACAACAACAAAAAATAATGGTAAGCATTCACTGAGCATCTGCTAACTGCTGGGCATACACTATCTCATTTTGCATACACTATCTCCTTTAATCTCAACCTAGCAATCTATAATAATAAAAGCATAATATGCTAATTAGACCAGACGTCCTTCCAGACGACCTTCCGGACGAAGCTGGGGCTGCAAGGGAAGCCCGGGTCCTGGGTGCTGTAGGGAAGCCCGGGTCCTGGGTGCCAGAGGGAAGGAAGGCCTACTCTTGCACGAATTTTGTGCATTGAGCCTCTAGTGTAGATATAATGATGATAAAACAGAGTCTCAGAATGACAGTAGCGTATCCAAAATTTCAGAACAAATTCATGACAGCATAAGAACTGAATGCAGATTTGTCTAAATGCAAGTTAGTGCTTTTTCTACTGAGCTATACATTTCTTTGGCAGACAAAAAGAAAACAAAAAAAAATAAAAGTGAGAAACCTAGGCAGTTTAGCTCTATGCTGAAGTTTTCAGTGTTGCAATATATTGTCATTGTCACTCTGATAAGCTCCCAGTACATTATAATACTCTTCCTACAAATTTCTAAATGGTTATATCTTGCCTAAGAAATTATGTAGAAATATTTCATTGTATCAGAAGCTTTCACCCTCATCCCTACTATGTCCTTTCAAATGTCCGGAACTCCAACAAGTTAGACTTCATGATCGTTTCCACTACACATTTTGGTTGTTCTTATTGGAGAAAAATTCCTTCCTCTACTCCTGGTTTCTATGAGGAGAGATTTTCCCTCAGCACAATATTAGTCCTTTTCTGTCTCATGCTTCCCTATCTCTGGGAAAATGGAGTAACGTTTTCTGGTGGATGCATTTGGGAAAGGATCGGGAATTCTTGGCGTATCTCTGCCATTCCCATGATGGGACCTCGCTGCCGAATTGGGATCTTGCTGTGCCGGGGCACAGGTTTGGGGGTCGTGCCACTGGCTGATCAGCCTGGCCACCTCCAGGATTCCATCAGCACGTGCATTTGGCTCTTGAGCTAAGCTGCATCCTTCAACATGGCACCTACCAATAGTAAAGTCTGTATTTTAGTTTGTTTTATTTTTCAGCTTGTTCACAACCCGGGTGGAAAAGTGAGGTGCTATTTATTGAAGAGTTTCTCTGAGATTCTGAAAATGCTGTTCCCCCTGCCTAGATTACCTCCTTCACTATCAACATACCAAAATCCCATTGACCATTCTTAAATGCCTTTTCTCCTGTAAATTTCTCTACATAACAGTCCCAGGGTAGAATCTTTCCTTCTTTCAAACCTTCTTAGAACTTTGTTATAACCTCTTTGAATATTTATTGTAGCCCTCATCTTTTACTTATGTATTCACTTTAAAAGTATGAAGTCCTACTCTGCATTGTTATACCTAGGGTTACAGTAGCCCGCAATTCAGATGAGATCCTTATCTCCCTTGAATTGTTAGCTTAGCAGAGTAGGCACAGCTAGGAAAGTAATGACAAATGGAATGACTGGTGAATGGGAGTACAAGGGGCCATGTTAGGGGGAGGGGAGGCATGTGGCAAAGGCGCCTAACCTAGATGGGGGCATGGTCAAGGTCTCAGCCAGACTGTGTTCCTTTTTGGAACTTGAGAACTTCTTCCAAATTACTAAGTCACTTTCAGAAGTTACTTTAAAGGTTATAGTTAAAAATGGGAGTAAGAGTTAGCTGGGCAAATGGACTAGATGGCCAGGGAGCAGATAGTGAGAAGGGAGCAGCTTTCGGGAAATGAAATAGCGTGTAAAAGGGGTCCAGGGTTGAGCAGACAGCAGAACGCATCACAGGTGTTGGCAGTAGGCCTTATTTTTGGAGAACAGAACATCACACAGTAGAATAAGTATTTGTTGAATTGAATTATTTTTCATTAACATGAGCTCTCTTAATCTTTACTTGGGAATACTCTAAAACAATAATGATTATTATTTGTAAAACGTTTATAGTATGCCAGGCACTGTGTTAAGACATATCAGCTTATATAACCTTTTAAATAACTTAATTATGGTACTATCATTTCAATTTTAATATAATAAAACCAGATTCAGATACATTAAGTAATATTGTCAAGGATGTCAACACTAATTTGAGACAGGGCCTGGGACCAGGAGTCACCTCATTCCAAAGTCCTCTCTATGACAATTACTACAGCTACGGCTGCTGCTGAGTATCACCTCTAATCAGTGTTTACTGTCTGCAGTCATATTCTAAGTGCTCTACGCACATTGTCTGATTTAATCCGCATAACAGCCCTATGGTTGGCAGTATTATGTTTTATCCTTGGTTTACAAAGACAGAGCTTCAGGGTGGCCAAGGAGCCGGGTTCACAGAGCTATTAGGTGATGATTTGAGACAGGGCCTGGGACCAGGAGTCACCTCATTCCAAAGTCCTCTCTATGACAATTACTACAGCTACGGCTGCTGCTGAGTATCACCTCTAATCAGTGTTTACTGTCTGCAGTCATATTCTAAGTGCTCTACGCACATTGTCTGATTTAATCCGCATAACAGCCCTATGGTTTGGCAGTATTATGTTTTATCCTTGGTTTACAAAGACAGAGCTTCAGGGTGGCCAAGGAGCCGGGTTCACAGAGCTATTAGGTGATGGGCCGGGATCTGCATCTAAGCTGTCTGTCTCCAGAGCTCAAGTTTCTTAATCACAATTTTCAGGAAAAGAATTTACAGCGATAATAAAAATTTTGTCTCCATGCTAAGAATCTCGGGAGGAGAAATGGTGAAAAATATGTAGATTTTTCAGAATAATTGGGTTTATGGAAACCATGAAAAATGATCGTTGGGAGGCCTGATTTTTAAAATTAGCATATTCGTGTATGGATATGACTTAGAAAAAAGTTTATAAAGCAGGTTGTGCTGGAAGAAAATGGATAGTGGTTAGTAAATACTTTTGTTTAATTGACGTAGCAAAGAGTACAAACTGTATGTGGTAATAAATCAGTTTTGAACAGAAGCTATGGCAGGGCAGGCAGTAGAGAAGCAGGTGTAAGGTTCATGAACAGGACATACTATTTGATTTAGAGAATGTTAGGTTCATTTCCAATTCCTGAAAACAGGATCTTCATGAACAAAGCGATGGTTTAGGATGATTACATACTTGCAAAACCGTAGATTTTTTTTTTTCAATAGCACGCATATCATCTGTAGACCACCGGGTATATGGAATTTTGCTTTGGGGAAATTGATAAAAAATGAGTTAGCTATATGTTATTCAGAGATTTGCTTTTATGGAATTTTAATATTTTCTAGGACACAGCGAATTCTGAAGATTACTTAACACATTCATTGCTAATGACAATGATTTCGGAATCTCTCTAATGACATATGCCAGGGGGATATGAAGCCACCTCAAGTGATGTCCTGAGGCTATCCCTTGGAAGGGTAAACGGGTCTCAGTTTGTGTTGAGCCATGACCTACTCCTTAAGTCCCTCATACGCTTGTTTCTATCTCATTTTCTCACACTTGGATTTCCAGTCTGCTCTAATTGGCTCGAAGCTGCACAGAGAACTTTCCTGAGACTTAAAAGTTTGGTCTTCTTTGGCCTGACCAGTGTTCCCTTTGTCTTTCCCATTAAAAACCCTGGACTCCAGCTCTTAAAGCCTTCCACTGGTCCTGAACATGCAGCCTAATAAATCTTGCTAATATTTTAATGCTGGTGCACTTACAGGGAAAGTCCAGCAGCTGGTCTTCTCTCACGGGTACCAGAAGAATGATTTCATACTAATTCTTTTTTCTTAAAAATATGAGACCAAGGGTTGAGAGGAGGGTAGATCAGAAAGATAATACTTGCTGGATTGGGTCTGTAAATGTACAGTTGTTGCATGTTGGGTAAATCATGGTACTTTTCTGGGATTCAGATTCATCAGCTTTAAAATGAAGATACAAATACCTGTACTAATTCATTTTACTAGATTGATAAACCCATCCAATGACTTTCTATTTTATAAATCCCACTTGATGTTGAGCTTCTGGAAATGGTGTTCTTTACTACTTAGCAGGCATCCTGTAAATATGTCTGTATCTGAAAATGGGAGTTATGTCTGATTCAATGTAGTAACATAAAGGGAATTTCAACTTAGGTCAAAGAGGAAGGTGGCGGGAAAAGTTTTTCTTTTCTTTGTTTGTTTATAAGTCAGATGGGATTTTACAAGTTTCAAATCACTTGGGCTAGATAACCCATAACAGAATAGTAGAGGAGGAGAATGAAAGGAGAAGGAAGAGGGAAGGAGAGGGAGGGGACAAAGAGGAGGAGGTTTGGATTTTGAGGAGCAGATGAGTTCAGTTTTGAGTTTGGTGTTATCCATGGGTTCAGGCATCCACAATGGTTCTTGAAATATATACCCTGTGGATAAGGGGAGACTACTATATATGTAAATCATATCCAATAATGAAATGTTTTTTATGCTTTTCTGCTTTTTTTCAACAACTGTTTATTGAGTGCCTACTTTATGCCAGGCCTATTTTTTTTAAATTAACTTTAGAGAGGAAGGGAGAGGGAGAGGGAGATAGAAACATCAATGATAAGAGAGAATTAGTGATGGGCCTCTTGCATGCTCCCTACTGGGGACAGAGCCCAAAACCCGGGAATTGAACTGTAACCTCCTGGTTCATAGGTCAACACTCAACCACTGAGCCACACCAGCCACAGTTCTTCACACTAGCTCTGAGCAAGATCCAGGCAGATGCTGGTTATGGCCACGTGGGGCATTTGGCCATGTGTGTGGACATGACACTGAACCTGTTTGTCTACCCATTGGCCTGTCTCCGCCAGTGAGGAGTGCTGGGATCCACATGTGAAGAGGCTGGTGGGCAGGGCTGTGCCATTGACTTGGGGGTTTCTGGGGGGGAAGTGAGGTTCTATAGATGGTTCTGTCTCCAAGGATGAGGGAGCGTTTGTTGGGGAGGATTAGGTTTCAGGTGGAGACCACTGTGGTCCTGTGAGACCCAGGGCAGGGAGGAGGAGCCAGACCCTGAGCCTGGCCCCAGATCCTGGGGGAGATGGCTCCACTGAGCCAAGGAAGGGCTGGCGAGGGCTGCGTGAGCAAGAGTGGTGGGTGTGGGTCTGCAGGGCCTCGCTGCCATGCCCGGGAGGGTGGCAGGGGCGAGCCAGGCCTGGGAGAAGCTGTGCACTCCAGGGAGGCCGGGTGCAGACCAGCTGGGAGTGGACGCCCAAATTCGTCAGGAAAAGGATGGCAAGTCCTGTGGCAGAGTTTCCATGACTACTGCCAGAAAGTGCCACACGCCGGGGCTCAAACAACCATTTACCTCTCAGTTCTGGAGGCCAGAGGTCAAAATCTAGTGTGGGCAGAGCACACTCCCTTGGGAAGCACCAGGGGCCAGTCCCTCCTTCGGGGCCTCTGGCAGCCTCTGGCCACGGCCAGCAGGCCCTGCTCCCTGGGCTTGAGGCTGCATTGCTCCATTCGCTGCCTCTGTCTTCACATTACCATCTCCTCAGAGCATCCTCCTCTGCTTCTTCTTACAAGGATACTTGTCCCTGGATTTAGGACTCATCTCTATGCCAGGCCTATTTTTTAAAATTGTTTTAGAGGGAGAGGAAGAGGGAGAGAGAGGGGGAGGGGGAGGGGCATTGTGGGATTTTAAAAATTGATTTTAGAGACAAAGGGAGGGAGAGGGAGAGGAAGAGGGAGAGGGAGAGGGAGGAGAGCTGTGTGAGAGAGAAACATCGATATGTTGCCTCTGAAAAGCACCATGACAGGGGATCAAACCTGCAACCTGGGTATGTGCCCTGCCCAGGACTAGAACCCATGACTTTTTGGAGTACAGGAAAATGCCTAACCAACTGAGCCACCCCGCCAGGGCCCAGGCCTATTTTCATAACAAGTCAATTAGAATGGTAAGAACTCTCCTTAGCCCCTTGCATTGGTTCTCTAGTTTTGTGCAACACATTGTCATAAATTTAGAGTCTTAAAACAACACTAATTTCTGATCCTATAGTCAGGAGTCTGGGTCTTCTATTCCCGCTCTCTCCAGGCTAAGTCACCATGTGGGCCAGAGCTGTGGTCTGCTCTAGGGCTTGAATGCTCTTCCAAGCTTCCTGGTTGCTGGCAGAACTCAATTCCTTGCAGTTGTCTAACTGAAATCTCCCTTTCCACTGGCTATTGCCCAGGGACCCCCCTTAGCAGCTACAGGATCAATTTCTTGCCATGTGATCCTCCATACATAGAGGGGGCAACACATGACCACGTCCTTAAGGCTAGAAGGAGACACTCATTTATAATCTCTCAGGGAAGTCCTGGATTCCAAATGTTGACACATTTCATTATTCAATTGCAAAAAACAACAACAAAAAAACCTCCCAAAACACACTAATGTCACCATCCATCTCATCAGAAAACTGTTTAAGCATTGGGAAGCTGCCCAATTCATCTGTGAGTACAAATTTTAAAAATTCTAATTTCCATTTCAAAGTTTGAATTTTGTTGTTGGTAAAAAAAGAAAACAAAGAAACAAAAAAACCACCAAAACTAAAAATTGCTATATACTAAAAGGCTAATATGCAAATCAACCAAATGGCAGAACTACTGGTCTCTATGACACGCACTGACCACCAGGAGGAAGATGCTCAATGCAGGAGCTGCCCCCAGCCTGCAGGCCCCGACCGCCTAATGGGGAACAGGGAACCGGGGGTGGGTGGCAGCAGATGTGGGTGGCACCAGGTCAAGGCCCCCACCCCACTGGTCGCCCCACACACAGAGGGCGACCGGTGTCGGTGTCGGGAGATGGGGCCAGTGAGCAGGCAGGAATGGCCAACCTCTCGGTTCCTCCCCCTGGCCAGCAGGTTCCAATCACCCGATGGCACATGGGGAACCTGTGGTGGGTGGCGGCAGGGGGGCCAGATGGCCCTGATTGCAGGCCAGGCCTAGGGACTGTACATGTGCACGAATTTTGTGCACTGGGCCTTTAATATTGAATAATTTCCCTTTCCTTGAGACAATACCTTGTCATCTTGGTTTTTGACCTCAACACCTTCCAAAGAGTTAGTAAAGTCAACAATATTTTCATAATAATACCAAGATGGTATTTGTCTCTTTTCATTGCACTGACAGTTAGAAAAACAGTGACGAGTGAGGTGACTGATACCTTAGCATAGTCAAGGCAGGAGCATCACACTGTGCTAGTAGCCACAGTTTACTGCCACTCACTAGCAATAAAACAAACAAAAAAACCCAGTTGCACTTAAAAATGCCCTGATGGAACAGTAACAATTATATATTTTATTAAATCTTGACCCTTGAATGTATATATTATCTTAAGTCAGGAAATGAAAAGCTCACATAAAGCTTTCATGTTTTAACTATGCATAGTTGACCATATTTTTCTTTGTACTCTTATTTTGCTTTAATGTTGAGAACACTTAAATTCATTAACGTATCTTATAAATATTATATCATAGTAGTTTTATTATGCACTTTACAAAATACTTAACTTTTCAATCACTTATAGTTTCTTTTGCTTTGTTGTATTAAAGATGATCTAACATTTTCCCCCAAATTACTATAAGTTCTCCCAACATTACTGTCTTAGAATGCATTCTTTATCTTTTTCTACATTTTGACATATAATTTGAAAAGGCATAAATCGGAAATTAACTTTAGACATAATAAATTTAAAAAAACTTTAACCCCTGTAACATTTGAAGGTGACCTGAAATTCTAAACTGAAAAACAAAACAAAACCCACTAAAAATCTATTTAATTCCTTCTCTAACCTCCTAAATTCAATATCAAATTTTGAGCAGAGTTCTGGTCAAAATAGTGGAGTATGTAAATGCTGTGCTCACCTCCTTTCATGACCACACCAAAATTACAACTAAATTATAGAACAACCACCCTTGAGGATCACCTGAAGACTAAGCAGAACTCATAACTAAAAATATAGAGAAGAAGACACCTTGGGACTGGTGGGAGGGGCAGAGACTAGAAATAAGGCTGGTCACACATCCACAGGTGGTGGTTAAGAATCTGGAGAAATATGTTGGCTGCAGAGGTTCTTCCTGAGAAGTGAGGGATCCTAGCCCCACACTGGGATCTCCAGTTTATAGTACCAGTGCCAGAAGAGGAATTCCCACAACATCTGGCACTGAAAATCAGTGGGGATGTTGTCGAGGTGAGGTGAAGGACTGCTGTAGACCCAGATGTCCTCTTAAAGGATCCATACACAGATTTACTTACAAGCACTCACCTTTCGAGCTGCTCTTCCTTCGCTGGAAGTGAGTGCTTGTAAGTAAATCTGTCCCTTTCCCTTCCTCTCTCTCTAAAAAATCACTAAAACATATTTTAAAAAAGATACCTTGAGACAAAATAAAAATAAAAATACAATGACCCAAAAACTATGGGACACAGCCAAAGCATTTCTGAAAGAGAAATTCATAACACTACAGGCTTACCCTCAAGAAACAAGAAAAATCTCAACTAAACAACCTAAACTTGTTGAAGGAACTAGGAAAAGAAGAGCAAACAGAGCCCGAAGTGATTAGAAGGAAGAAAATAATAAAGATAAGTGAGAAATAAATGAAATAGAGCCTAAAAATTACAAAATATCAATGAAACCAAGAGCTGGTTCTTTGAAAAGAGAAACAAAATTGATTAACCTTTTACCAGACCCATCAAGAAAAAAAAGAGTACACAAACAAATACAATTAGAAATGAATAAGGAGCAGTGACAACTGTCACTACAGAAATAGAAAGAATTGTTAGAAACTACTACACATAATTATATGTCAACAAATGGATAATCTGGAAGAAATGGAGACATTCCTAGAAACATGCAACCTTCTAAGAATGAATCAAGAAGAAACAGAAAATTTGAACTGACTAGTAACTACTAATGAAATTAAATCAGTCATCAAGAAACTTCCAACACACAAAATTCCTGAACTAGATGACTTCACAGGTGAATTTTCCCAAAGAAGAATTAACACCTATCCTCAAATTATTTTAAAAATTTGAAGAGGCAGAAGGCTCTTATGCTTATTTTATGAGGCCAGAATTACCCTGATTCTGAAACTAGACAAAGGCATTACAAAAAAAGAAAATTATAGGCCAATATCCATGTAAATAGAGATGCAAAAAATCCTCAACAAAATATGAGCAAATCAAATTTATCAATACATTAAAAAGACCATACATTATAGTTAAGTGGGATTTATTCCTGAGATGGAAGGTTGGCTCAATATCATCCAATCAATTAACATTATACACCATATAAACAAAATGAGGGTTAAAAATAATATGGCCTATCAATAGATGCAGAAAAGCACTTGACAGATATTCATCCTATATAATGAAAGGCTAATATGCAAATTGTTCTCTTGGGAGTTCGACTGACCGGGACTTCAACCCACCAGGAGTTTGACCTCTCACTATGATGTGTGCTGACCACCAGGTGGTGGCACAGAATGAAGGAAGGCCCCAGCCAGCAGCTGGCAGCCGGGAACGAAGGCCCCTATCGGCCCTGATTGCCAGCCAGGCCTAGGGACTCCACCCATGCATGAATTTTGTGCACTGGGCCTCTAGTTTATAATAACAACTCTCAGCTAAGTGTGAATAGAGGGAACATATATACCTTAACATAATAATGGCTGTATATGACAAACCCACTAACATAAAACACAATGGGCAAAAATTTAAAGCATTTTCCTTAAGATCTGGAACAAGAGAGGATGTCTGTGTTTTCCACCTTTTCATCCACTGTTATACATTCTAGCCACAGCAAATCAGACAAGAAAAATAAGTAAAAGACACCCAAATTGGAAAGGAAGATGTAAAACTGTCATTATTTACAGATGACATGATATAGAACCCAAAATTATTAGAACTTATAAATTCAGTAAAGAAGCAGGTTACAAAACTATTATTCAGAAATTACTTGCACTTTATACACCAGTAACCAACTATCAGAAAGAGAAATTAAGAAAAACAATCCATTTACAATTGCATAAAAGCTATACCTTAGCATAAATTTAACCAAGGTGGTAAAAGACCTGTACTCAGAAAATTAAAAGACACTGAAGAAGATCCAAATAAATGAGAGCACATACCATACTCATGGGTAAGAGTTAACATCATTAAAATGTCCATACTACCAAAATTAATTTATATATTCAAAGCAATCCATATCAAAATACCAATGGCATTTTTTTTACATAGCTAGAGAAAATATCCTAAAATTTATATAGAACCATAATGGACCCTGTGGGGAGCCAATACAGGATTAAGCCTCGGACTGACCTGTTGGCAAAGTCACAAACAAGTCCCAGCTTAGAGGGCACAGTCCTCTAAGCATAATTAGGCTTGACCTTATAACGCTCCCTAGATCTTACCTGGGAAGCTAATGGGCTGAGGGAAGTGCAAGTGCAACAAGAAAAAAAACAAGTGGGATCTTTCTCTGTGGCCTCAGCCAGGCACAGGAAGATCCATGCAGACTAGAGAGAGCTAGAGAGTTCTGAACGCTGTCTCCGTGTAAAACATTCTTCGCCGACTCTGTCCACACCTTTGGGAACCCCTGGACCACTGGGGCTGGACCCCGGCAGGACCCCAAGCAGCCAAAGAAATCTTGTAAAAGAAGAATGAAGTTGGGTGTATCTGCTATCAAACTATATTACATCAAATCAACATGGTACTTGCTTAAAAGCAGACACATAGTTCAATGCAACAGAATAGAGAGCCCAGAAATAAACCCATGTCTAGATGGCCAATGAATCTATAACAAAAAAGCAAGAATATACAATGTGGTAAAGACATTCAATTCAATAAATAGTGTTGGAAAGACTGGACAGATATGTGCAAAAACAAACAATTAAAAAACAAACCAACAGACAAAAACTGACCACTTTCTTATTCCATATAAAAAAAAAACTCAAAATGGAATAAAGACTTAAAGGTAAAACCTGAAACTGTAAAACTCTTAGAAGAAAGTTAGGCAGTAAACTCTTTGACATTGCTGTTAGTAATATATTTTCTGATTTTTCTCCTTGGGTAAGGGAAACAAAAGAAACAATAAACGGATGGAACTACACCAAACTAAAATGTTCTTGCACAGTATATGAAATCTCAACAAAACCAAAAGACCACCTTCTGAATGACAGAAGATATTCACCAATGATGCATCTGATAAGGGGTTAATATTCAAACTTTAATAAAAACGTATGCGACTTAACACAAAAAATTTGATTAAAAAATGGGGAGAGGACCTAGATAGGCATTTCTCCAAAGAGGACATGCAGATGGCCAATAGACATTGAAAAGATGCTCAACATCACTAACCACCAGAGAAATGCAAATTAAAATCACAATTAGATATTACCTCACACCTGTCAGAATGGCTGTCATCAATAAATCAACAAGCAGCAAGTGTTGGGGAGGAAAGCAAACCCTGGTTCCCTGATGGCAGGATTGCAAATTGGTGCAATCACTTTGGAAAACAGTATGGAAATTCCTTAAAAAACTAAAAATAGAACTGCCATATGACCCAGCGACCACACTGTTGGGCATATACCCAAAGAAATCTGAAATGGTAATTTAAAAAGGATATATGCATCCTTGTGTCCATTGCAGCATTATTTAATATTAGTAAGATAGGGAAGCAACCCAAGTGCCAATCAATAGATGAATGGATAGAGAAGAGGTGGTATGTATATACAATTAAATATTACTTGGCCATAAAAAAATAAAATCTTCCTACCATTTGCCACAGCATGGATGGACCTAGAGGGTATTATGCTAAGTGAAGTAAGTCAGACAGAAAAAGACAAATACTATATTATATTACTTATATGTGGAATCTAAAAAATAAAATAAATGCGCAAACAAAACAGAAATAAACCAATAGATACAGAGAACATACTGATGGTTGCAGGATGCAGGAGAATTTGGGGAACTGTGTGGAAATATAAAGGAATTGAAAAGTACAAATTGGTGGTTCAAAAATGGTCACAGGATGTAAAGTACAGCATAGGGAATATAGTCAATAATATTGTGATAAGTATGTATGTTGCCAGGTGGGACTCTAGACTTATTGTGGGGATCACTCATAAGTTATATAAATGTCTAACCATTATGCTGTACACCTGAAACTAATATAATATTGTATGCCAACTGTAATTGAATAATAAAAAAATGAAATTTCATGTCTTTTGTGATATACTTTGCTAATGTAAAATAAAATAATAACACTTCTACAAATAGTATGACTTTTGTATCAGGTAGATAATGACATTTGGTGTTCAATGATAATAGTAGCCCAGCAGTTTTAATCGATTTGCTACATTGGTAAAAGGTAAACAGACATCTGCAGGGCTGTCTTGTGCCTTTATTTTCTCAAAGCAAAGGAACCATAAACTAAACATTTCAAATGCGTGTTCTTTTCTCAAAGCATTATGCCTATCAGAACAGGCAGAAAGGAACTTCGCTCGCTGAGTGCCCTATGGTAAGTTGTGAGTTTTAGGGCTAAGCCAAGTTGGCATGCAGAAGGGGCTGCTGTTGATCTTTTGTACCAATTTTGGATTAATTGTGATCTACAGCACTGCGTAAACATGCTATCCTAGTGCTTCAGCTTCTCCACAGCTAAACATTAATCCTTCTTAATGCTCTAAGTCAACTTTTAGGCCTTAGCAGAATTTCCCTTAATCTCTGGCTAGTAAGTTAACTGATTTACAAAACATAATCCATGAGCCCAGAATCTTAAGGATGTGTGAATAGTAGCAACCTACCTATACAGCTTCTCTGGACTGGAATTATTTAACTGCAACACAAGCTGATGAAAGAGATGACCCCAAACTGTGAAATTTTGGAATCTGGTTATTTTGTATTTTAATATAACAGGTCAACAAGTGATCTATAAATGTGTGCACGCATACACACGTGTGTTTGTGTGTGTGTGTGTGATTGCCATTTGTAATTTTATAAATGTTGCTCATTGGAGAAAATTACTTTTCTGTTTTGTACTTTTTCTTCTTAGGTTTTTGCAACTACTGTAGTCAGTCATCTGAATTAGAGACAGATCTTTCTCCATGCTTAGGTACCATTTTATTTTATTTCCTAATTCTTTAAGCATGTACATTATGATGATAGAAAACTGCCCTATATATTATGCCTGGATTTAGCCCTTCTAATTGGAGTACAACTGTGAGTATTAGTGAAGACAACCTCAGATGGTTCAATAACGTAGTTTGGTTTTGAAATCATTCATGTTGCCTGGCTTTTTAATTTGAAACTCACTCTGCTGTCAGGTTCTCCAAGGCTACCTTCTCTCTTCCTTCCGGCCAGCCAGACACTTTTATATTTGGTTGTCTGCTCCAGTGCACTCCATGCCTCTCAGGGCTCTCTGATTCCTTGCCTACCTCTTTCCTTTGTTAAGGTTTCTCTCAGATTGCTGAAGTTAAATTTGTTAAGCCTCCTAGTTTCATGGGAGACGTTCTGTATAAGTTTGAAACGATAACTTTTCTTTACCCAATTCTGACTTCATAGATCTTGGTTTTCTTCAGAGAATTATAAATGTGCATATGGCCTTCCTTGTACTTACAGATGTATTTGGAATTTTGGTTGAGTCTTTGTATAACCATCAATGTAATTGTTGGGTCCCTGTTTGCTCTCATGGATGGGGTGTCCCCCCAAAATATCTGCAGATTGTATTACATTTTGAAAATGAAATATATTTTAATAAACACTGCCTTTATAATTACTCAAAGTATGTATACATTTTTTGGAACACCCTGTACATGACAAATATAGCCTGGAAATGGAGGCAAGCAAGCAGAGAAGAAAGCTTGTTACCTTTATGTGGAGAATGTGCTTAGAGTATTTTGAATTTAGGGACTTCTTCTTCCTTAATATAGACCACTATTTCAGAGCATGAGTGTGTCTTTTGGGTGATGTGTGTCTGTGGGGGTGTCTGTGCTTGGGCGCACACTCACCTGCAGGTGCTTGATTCATGTCACTGGCAGGATGAGCAAAGAGAACCCTCACTGTGCACCTCACCAGGTAAGGAAACGTTGGAGCAAACTGGCATGAGTACGCTAAGGCCAATGCTGGATGTTCAGGATGTACTTTCAGGGATTATTTTGCCCCATAGATTGTCTAGTAGTGGGAGGAGGAGCATTGCTAGGAAAAGAAGACATCCTGGAGGTAGGGGTGAGAGTTGCCTGAAGGAAGCTAGGGAAGAATTGGGCTATGGAGATCTGAAGTGGCCCTCTCTCTGTGGATGGTGGTCCTGAGGACAGGTGTGCAAGGGTAAATACTGGGACATGTCCACAGAAAGCCCACTTTTTAGTGAGTTAATATTTTTAGCTCATAGAGATAGTCTTTTGGACTATAGAGACAGGTCCATAAAACATACTATTTGGACGTTCCACCTTTATTCTGCTGTGACTCTTCCCAGATAGCCTCCACCCTTAGTAACGTGTGAAACTTTACCCAGCCTTGAGGAAATGTGATGTGATGTGGATGAAGACCTGGGGAGTGAAGACCTGGCTTCCCACAGCGAGCCTGTGTGAGGGAGGCTGTAGTCCACGGTTCCAGAGAGATGTGAGCAGTGGCAGATACAGGTTGAAAAAGCAAAACAGAACAACTGCCAGCAGGAGGACTCAGGAGTGACACTCATGCATTAAACATACTGAGCACATATTATGTGTGTGGCCCTGTTTTAGGGATAACCCAGCAGGGAACCAAACAAAGATTTCTGATCTTGAGGTGCCTATATTCTAATACAGGATGGGAGTGGGGGCAGAAAATAAACAAGGGACATGATAAATAATGTGATGAAAAGTATTATAGGACACAAAAAAAAGAAAAGAGAATAGATCAGGATTAGGGAGATGAGGAGTGCTGGGTAGGAATGAGGATGAAATTTCAAACAGGTCATCAGAGTGAGTCTAGTTGAAATGATGTAATTGACTTTGGGAAGGTCATGATATGCTAAGAGAGTGAGCCCTGAGTTTTCGAGAGGAAGAATGTTCCAGAAGAGCTGACAAGGACTGCGAATGTCCTAGGAGGGCATGTGTCCAGCTTTTTCTGAGGAGCAGAAAGGACGCTGATGCCTGGGCCGCGGAGTGGGCAAGGACAAAGGGGAGGAAAAAGGTCATGGGTGTCCTGGGAGCTTGTCCTCCTGAATCTACAGGGCTTTGCCACTACTTTGACTTTCATCCTGAATCAAATAGGGAGCCATTCGGTAAAGTGACATGAGCTGACATATGTTTTTAAAAGAAACTGTGGCTTCTTTGTTGAGAATTGACTGTGAACTGGTACAATTTGGAGCAGGGAGACCTTTGGGAGCTAATGGATGGTCCAGGCAAGAGCAGATGTAGCAATGTGGATGCCAGCTGTGTTTCACTGTCCACCAAAATGCTAACTTCTTCAAGTTTTAGAGATTGCGTTAACACTGTTGTCATGGTCAGAATTTAGTTTTTAGATACAATGAAAAGGTTATTCATAGTTTCTCTAATTGTTTGCTTATTATTCCTTTTCACTTTCCTAATTTACATATCTTGACTTAAAGTGCACATTTCATTTTAAATCCTACCCCTGGATTCTACAGATAAGTGGTTCCTATAATATTTTATATTAGTGGCTCAGAATTTCAAAGGAAAAACTATGATTTACTGGAAATTTCTGGCAGTAGAAGTAGTGTAGTAGAAAGCATTAAAATGAGGAGGGTTGTGGGGAGTTGGAATGGGGGGGTGGAAACAAGAGAAATATAAACTCATTGCAGTAAAGATCTGAAAATCAAGTACAGAAAATCTGAAAATACCAGGAATACAGGTGTGCCTTGCTTTAAGGAAAGATGGTATATAAAAATTCAAATGTTCAAGGCAGTATGTCTATTTGACAAGAGAGAGAGATCAGATTGTCAAACCCTCTCACTTTTTAGGTGAGGAAATGGGTGTCCAGCAAAGCTGAGTGCAAAGTTCGATGACAGTACTGATTTCCTACCTCCTGCTGGGCTCCCGCTGTTCCATGCTGCTCATCAATTAAAGGGGAGTGATTATGGCTGTTGTAAAACTGGTCCCCTTTGAACAGTCGGCTTCCCCAGTGATTTAAAATATTTTACAGGTCATTAATTACACATTAAGAGATTGGTGGCTACAGGGGTGTCTATACAGCTCTTGCAAATAATGATGAAATAGAAATGAATAAGAATTTTTGAAATTATAATTTTAGTTAATAAGAAAATATGTTTTAATTTTCAAACATCAATTAATATGTAACTGGTGCCATAAAGTTAGATATTTCTCTAAACACTCATATAGTCTACAAGCAAGACTGAGCAAATTGAAGACAGAGGATGTGTCCTTGTGATCTCTTTGCCCAGTACAGTGTCCTGGACATAGACTCTGGAGTTCATTGTTAAATTAAATCCAGTTTAATACGCAGAATATTCTCTCCGCACAGGAGCCCAATGGCAACATTGTAAATATATTTACATATAGGATACAATTTGGTCAGAACTTTTCTTAGTCATTTAAAAATGGAAATAATTTGTTTTGAGTTATTTGTTCAAACCTCACAGTCACACAAAGCATTATTTGGCAATCAAATAAATCAAAGGGAAATGTCAACTTTTAATGAGTGCGGCCATATATACCCAAACTGCAAATATGTATTTTTATATATTTATTAATTCACACCAATGGTCTTTTCCCCACTCTAAAATGTCCAGGAGAGGGAAAAAAGGGGCGGGGAGGGGGGAGGGATTGAGAAAAAAAAAACAGTGAAAAGTAAGATAGAAAGTTCTAATACTTAACAATATCCTTCTCCTGCTTATGCGTTTGTTCCTTCACTAACTCCTGCATATTTGAATATAGAGAAGCAGTGTGGTATAACAGTTAAGATCAGAGGCTCTTGAGCCTGACACTTGGCCTTGGATTCCAGCTCTGCCACCACAGTGGGTGGGGATGAGGGGAACCTCTCTTTCTTTGTCTGCAGTTATATGTCATAGTCTCTCATCCTATATAATAAAAGACTAATATGCAAATCAACCAAACGGCAGAACGACCAGTTGCTATGTCGTGCACTGACCACCAGGGGGCAGACGCTCAATGCAGCAGTGCTAAGGATGTCTGACTGCTGGCTTAGGACTGCTCCGCATGGGCCTAAGCTGGCAGTTGGACATCCCTTGAAGGCTCCTGGACTGTGAGAGGGTACAGGCTGGGCTGAGGGACACGCCCCCCCCCCCCCCCGAGTGCCGGGGTTCTTGTCCCAGCATCTAGAAGGGTTCAGGAATCTGGAAAAGGCTGTACATAGATGACATAGGAATCCAGAGGCTAATAAAGAGTCCAGAGACGAGATATAATTTTGAAAGACATTGGGGGTCAGAGGACCTTCAGCTAAAGGAACTGAAGACTCCCTCCTTGTCTAGGACCCTTGCTTTTATTAACACAATTTGTCCTAAGGCAAGGGGGAGATAATACACTTCAAAGGGTAAGGTTTCAAAGGGTACAGAAGCATTGTCAGTTTGGGGAATAGCCTACGGCTGTTCAGGTGTTTGGCCAGTAGGAGGCAATAACATGTAGATTAAGATGCCCTTTAACTGTCTGGCAGCCACAATCAGTTTCCTATTCAGGTTTGGGGAAATGCCTTTAGCAATTCCCAGCTGGTGACTACATGTGTGACTCAACCCTGTAGAGTCCCCAAGTCTCATCAACCTTTCGATGAAACTCTTGAAATTATGACATGCTGGAATTGGTCACCGGCACCTGAGTGTACAAATTTCATGCACCGGGCCTCTAGTATAAATCTTATAAGCAGTAAAGTGGTATTTTTGCCCTTGTTCTTTCTGAAGTTTATAACTCTTTTTCAATCAGTTCAGAACTCTTGTAGACTATGGGGATGTCATTTATTGGGCTTTACATAAACCCAAAGATTATGCAAGCAGTAAATGGCCAAGGAATTCCTAGGGCTCAGGTCTCTTGACTTGAAGCCCAGTTTTGCTACCGTGTTGCCTTGGTAAAGTAATATCCTGAACAGATGCAAAACATCTAACAACTTCTGATTTAAATATAATATCCTGTGAAATTCAGAAATTCTTCTGGAAAATGTTAGTGGATAATTTAAAATAATGAATAAAGCTGCTTCATGAGTGGAATGTTTGAATAAAATGATAATTCAATTAATTATATACTTTTACTATATATACTGCATATGTAGTAAAAATATTGTACTTAAGAATATGCAGGTAGATAAGAAAAATGCACAGGAACTTTTAGGCACTCTCAGCTGACAAATGGAGCATGCTTGGGTAGAGTTATAAGGTTTGCAAACCTCTAAATGATGTTGGTTTATGATGCTCCATATAGGATATTAGTCCCACACATTGGTGTTATTTATTGCTGTCATTATGTATTTTTTTCATCCATGCAACCTCTTAGAAACCAGATTGTTAGTTCAGATGACGAAGGATACTATTTCAGATTTTGGTCTTAAGCGTCTTAATGGAATTTTTATTATATATAGGACCTCATACTGTTTCAGACCATGCCCTGCAATTTCTATGCTTGTTGAGGGTACAGTTAATACAGATTCTTTTAACTTCAGAAATTTGTAATATTACTCTATACTAAATGATGAATACCTTTCTTTTAGACTTTGGTTTTTAAATGAATTATACCTTTAAAAAGAAAAAAACCCCTCTTTTATCATGTTCCAAAGGTTTGAAGTGAGGGGCCATGTAACATGTGACCGTGTGTCTTTGTTTTTTATGTATCTCATTTAGACATTAGGCCTCACCAGTCTAGCAGACTTAAGGCAAATCCACAGGACATGAGAGAGCATGAATGAAAGAGTAATTATATCAAAAGAGCAATTCTGCTCCTCTCTTTTGTTATTGTCATTGTTGCAATAATTTCTGCAGTGAAAAATCTTCAAAAGTAAAAGAATTTGACCAGACAATCCTTTTTAATATAAGAATTTTAAAAATTTGCATATTTACACACACACACACACACACACACACACACATATACTTGTTTGAGACTGGGCGAATATTTTAATTATTTAATCTGAACTGCTCATGTGGTTAGAAAATACTATCTTTGAGACCAAGATCATGAGTTCAAATTCCAAGAGGTCAAGATAATTTTTCAAGGAAAAGGATTTTGTTTCAAAGCCATGGGTTGCCTCCTTAATCTCAGTCCATTGTGCAGCATTTTAATTATTGTATATGTTAAGTACAGTGAGCTGATAGTTTCTTGCAGACCTGTCATAGGGACTGGAATGACCACTCAGAAAAAATGGCATTGGTGAGTCAACTGCATTCTTCTTGAATGTAAAGAGCCTATGCCTTTCAGATGATCTTCATGATGACCTTGCTGAAGCAAGATTAAAGAAAAGCTCAAAAATAAAGTCTACTTTTGTGGTTAGTCACAAGGTGTTGGTTTGAGAATTTATTGTGAGAAGTAAGACTTCAAATCAAAATATCTATGATAAAAAGGGCCACAGGGAGCCCTAAAAACCCAAACCTTTAATATTATCACCTGCTTTCACTCTAAAGATTCCTTCTTCCCTTCCTTATATTTCTTATTTCATCTCTCCCATCTTCTAGCAAAAATTACAACTGATATACAACATATAACTAGATGCTTTATAAAAATTCTTATAAATGTTTACATACATGACAAACACCCAAAACTAGTATCATATTGTATGTCAACTGTAATTGGGAAATGAATTAGAATAGTAAAAACACAAAGCAAACACAAAATTCATACGGACTTGAAGTTTCAAGACCAGTTAAAAGCTTCCTTGAGGCATTAATAAAGTAGCTTAGTTCATTGCAAAGAGCTCAGGGATGCAAATACTAAACAGCAGTAAACTTTTAAGCCAAACCACATGGAAATAAATAAGTATAAGCAAGAATTCTTAAGACTTCTGAAGAGGGTTGTTTTTAAGTTTCTTCAAAGCTGTTAAGTTCAGTGCTTAGTGAGTGAGTTCTTTAAGTATGTTGACATGGTAAATGTCACACACCAAATAGATTCACAGGGAACTTACACTAAACCTTTTTTTTATAAGACATGCAATAATTTTAGTTTAATGCAGGCTAGAAATAAATAGGAAGGCAAGAAGCAAAAAGTGCCACTTAAAATTCTGCTACTTTGAATGTTCATTAGATAAATTTGATCTTTTCGAGTTGATCTTATGTACCCACATCAAATGAGCATTGAGCTCACTGTTTGAGATCATCCCTGCGGCCCAGAACATTTCGTAGCCCTCTTTAAGTGTCCGGGCAGGGCAAGTGTCTGCAGAGTATGCGGCCGCACGATTGAGAAATGGCCACACTAACCCCATATGAGCCTAATCCAAGTGAGCCAGAACTCGGACCAAATTAAATCTTGGAGAAACCGGGACTAAATTTTGTTTTAAAAGTAAACAATTTTGAGAGCTGGGAGCCTTCTTCTCAAGCATCCCAAAGACGGTAAGCTTGCAAAAGTACTTCCCTAGGAAGGGATTGCTTTTCCTTCTTGGTCACTGCCGATCCATTCCAAAGCTTCCTGTCTTTGTACAAAACTGCATGGAGAAGGGGAATTGAAAATAAATGTGATGTGGTTGGTTGAGCTGATGACCACAATGTTGTTTACACTTTAGAATTTGGAAACCTGAAGTACATTGAGGTTAAATAAATTGCTCTTAGGTAACAAGAAAGAAAAATAATAAATCAGCATAAGCACCCTTAAGATTTTGGCTTTAGTTGTATGTTTGGGTCCCTGATGTACACTATTCTCGTGTAATTTATTCCTTTCTTTATATTCTTTCAGTCATCATAAACTTGTTCTATGATGTTTGCCCCTGGAATTTTTATTTCTTTTAAGCGAAACATTTATAGGAGCATACTTGTAATATAGAAAGGCAGGGCTTTTCCCAAGAGGTTTCCTCAAAGGGAGCTAGATACATTAACAGTGATAAGAACTTATGCTAATCTTCAGGGTTATCTTCTCCTCCTGGTGGCAAAATACATTTAATATGTGTACAGAGTCTCAGTTGCTCCTTAGAGCAAAATGAATTAGGCAGTCATATACATACATATATACATACATGACTGCCCAATTCATTTTGCTCTAAGGAGCAACTGAATTTTATATATAATATCTGACCTCCTGAAAAATTATATCTGTGACAGAATATATTGGTCTTTCCTCAACAAAGTGAGGAGAATTTAAGTTTTAAGTATGACACATGTTCATATTTTTCAAATAAATACTAGATAGCAAGGGGTCAACAGAGGTGATAAGAGATGTGTCTGGTGATTAGAGCCAGACACTGATGCTGTGTCGAGTGCGTCTTAAAAGCACACAGCTTTAAGGACATGATCTCTATGTCTTTAATAGCTATGTTTATACCACATAGATGAAAAAAACCTTTATTTTGATGTATAGGGAAACTAAGGTCAAGTTCTGCAGAAAATTTCTCAAAATTATCTTCAAAACATATAACCTATTTAACGTTTTCTTATTAATATTTTCCAAGAATTTTTGGTACAAGCTTTAAGTCCCAAAGTTAATTATCAGCCAACTCATATTACCCATCATTTATCCTGAATGTTGTAGCCCATGAACAGACCAAAGCCCCAGAAGGCAAAGGAACACAGAGCAATAGCTGTAGGAGGGGACTGGAAAGAGCTAGAAGTCTTAGAGTCCAGATCTGGTTCTTGTACAAACTTGACATTCTCTCTTGGAAGTTTCAAAGACACCTCAAAATCAGCATATGTGAGACTGAACTCATGATCTTCTCTCAGAACCGGTCATCTTTCAGTGTTTCCTATCTCAGCCAACAGCACACGCACCCACCCAGTTTTGCAGCTCAGAATCCTAAAAGTCAGGCATTACACCTCCATCTCCTTAATCACGCTATTCAATTCATCACTTGATCCTATGGATTTTGCCCCTGTGATATCTCAAATCTGCCAGTTTATCTCCATCTCTGCTGCCTCCACCCTAGCTTAGGATGTCATTGTCTCCTCCTTGGGCTCATGAATTCTAATTGGGCTGAGTAATCACTCAGTGTGTGGACCATAGCGGAATGACCCATTCAAAATGTAAATCTAATCGGACCACCTCCCTGCATAAAACTCTTTTGTCATCTTCAGATAAATGTGGGGTGGGGGGATATTAATCAGAACTATAAGGCACTGCACGGACTGTCTGCTACTCACCCCTCTAGCCTCACATTATCCCATTGTTCTTTCTCTGCTATGGTCAAATGAAACTACCTTTTTTTTTTAAGTCACTTATGTGTTCCTGTCACAGGACCTTTGCACTGGCTTCACCTTGGCCTGGGACACTCTCTTTTTCTTTACCTGGTTAACTCCAACTTCAGTTCTTCAGGAAAATCACTAAGTCAAATCTCCCACTTAGAGACCTGTATTGCTCGCTTTGCTGTGCTTGTTGTGGTAGCACACTTACATTTGTTGGTGTGGTCAGTTCCTATAGCAGTGTCAGTTACTTTCCACCTCCCTCTCCTACTATAGACTATATGTTTTGTAGTATCAGAAACAGGACCTATGTTTCTTTAGCAGTATATTTCCAGTATTGAGTAACTTTCTCGGTACCTAACAGTTGCTCGATAAATAAATATTTATTGATAGAATAAACTATTAACTGATCTGCCTGTATTTTGGGGTTTATTGCTAACTACTTAGGCCATGATATCCTTATCTTTAGAACAGAGGAAAATTTAATATTTTTAAAGGTGCTTTCAGAGTTGTTTTTCTAATTGTATTTAAAATATGTCTAAATTGAAACAAATATAAGAGTTTAAAAAAACCTGTGAATCACTCACCCATTATATCAATCTAATACTTTTGAAACCTGTTAAGCACTTACTCATCATATCAATCCAGGTAGAGTCTAAAAACTAAAGAAGAGAGAACAGTGAGGAGAAGAGAGAGAAGATAAATCAATGCAAAAGTCTGGAAGGTAAGCAAAGAAGAGAGAGTGAATAAAGTTAAAAACAGATAAATCCAGGGAAGACGTGTATTCTTTTCTTTTACTCAGTTTAACCTTCAGACAGCGAAACACTTTCATGCTTGTATGCCCCCCCCACCCTAACACACACACACACACACACACACACACACACACACACACACGGCTAATAGTGTCCAGTCTGGCTATCTAATTGACTGAATTAGTTAGCTAATGAAGGATTTATGATCTGAACTCAGGATTTCTCTGACTCCCGGTCTATTGTACCCTTGCCATTCCCTTCATCAAATTAAAATCTCTGCATATCCTTTATGTGTGGGGGTAATAAGGTTAAAATATATCTGAGCTGAAATTTAAAAATTTGTAGTCTATAAGGAAATTAAGGCAGAGAAAAAAAAAGAGAGAAAAATCTGGATTGCGTTTTCCTGACCCATAAGGAATTTTACTAAGAAAACAGGCTTTAATGTAAACAACCTCTGTATTGTTCATGTTGTCTTTTAAAATAATGATTCTATAAATAACTTTTCCTAAAATGCACAAGTTGGATTTGTAAAGTCCCTGCCATTGGAAGCTTGGTTCAGGTTCACCAAGTATAAAATCACCCAGACCTTTGATATTCTTTACTCACAATAGCTTTTCAAAAGGTAGATGACTAGAAAACACTTTCATTCTCCGCTTAGGGCTCAAACATTAGTTTGACTTTAATAGGCTGGGATGATTTCAGCTTATAAATCTTCAACTGGAGGATAAAGTTCAAGTAGATAAAATCAAACAGATGTTGGTGGGAGGAATTCTTCATGACCCATAAAAGTGCTATCATCAAAGCTGAGAATCATTTGTTTTGAATTATTACACTGTTATCAAAAGGACTGTAGCAGTCTGTTTGTTGAGGAATTGGATCTGTTTATCTGAAAACAGAACAAAGATGCTATGCTAAGGCGTTCCTGGGAAAGTGTGATTCAGATGATGGCTGGTGCACTGGGGCAGCTCGGAGATACTGTGATTGACATTTGTCAGCAAACACAGTAGTCAGGGCATGCCATTCTGGAAGAGCCCCCTATTAACCAGAACTTGGCCAAAGGCAGGGTGGGGGTCAGCGGGAGGAAAGCCCTCCAAATTAAACAAGGAAGCTCATTTCTAAGTGAAAAATTAGCTGTTGGTGGGGAAAATCATTAATTTACTAAACATTTGAACGAGTGGCTAGTACATGGTACTGAAATGCTCACCTAGCAGCATGTGTCCTGGAACTGGTTGCAACATGTCAACTATCTCCATGCGACTTAAGAAGGAATCGTTCCCAGTTGTGCATGCAGGCAGGCCCAGGCCTTATAAAGGAACTCTCCAAAATGTCTCTAGTCATTCTATGAATTTGGTTGAGACGGCCAGGCATGTTTCAGTGTTGGATGGGCAATGCAAAAATTCAAAATACACGAAGAGATGACTCTCTTAAAACTGTCAGTAATCATGGTGCTGCAGGGTGAAAAATGTGTAGGTCAAAGTTTCTTTCATAACTAATTCATTAAAAACACTTTCCCTTACTTACCAAAGTAGTCATTCATGTGCTGAATTACTATACTGGTAGAGGAATCAAACTGATTAATGCTAACCTCCTCTTTTGGACTCTGCAGATCCTTTATAATATGGCTCCTTCTAAGGAACATAGCTTCCTCCTCACCCCAGCACTTACGGGTGACTTGTCTTTTCCTCTCACATCTGGCTGTTTATTGCTCTCTGACTTTTAATTCTACTTATTCCTTTTTTTTTCCTTCAAGAGCTCTTTTGAGTCTTTGATAGCAAAGCTATAATCTTTTCCCAGAAAACCCAATTATATTTAAAATTTTGCATGCAATCATAAGGCATTCAAAGATCTGCTGAAGTCATTTTTGGTCCCTATCCCCAACCCTTGGTATAAGAATCTCTGATACTAGTAAATCCTTTAAGACCCAACAAAAGCCCGATTTCTCTATGAAACTGAACTACTGCAATGCATTGTGTAGACTGTTGAATGTAACACTAGATGAAGAGAGCCCCTGGATTTAAGAGGCTGGGTGCCAGCCCTGCTCACTGCTAACTCAGGAACCCTAGGGCCCAGTCTCTCTGGAATTTCCCCCACCATAAGTTGAGGGATTGAACTTAATTTTCTCTAAAAAGTTTATGATTCATGTCTTGTTCTTATTGCCCCAACTAGACTGTGATCTCTTTGTGGGAAATAGTCATATTTTACCAGTTCTCTCTATTTTGTAGATGACTTAACGTAATACTCATTTCCAGAAATTAACAAACACTTATCTATTGTATACTTATAAGAAAACAGAGCAAGGAGCGTACTATTTGGCTTTTTCTCTGATCTTTCTTTGTGTCTAATACCGAAGCAAAGAAGATTTAATGTAAGTGAAAAATCATGTGACATAACCTTTGCTTTATTTTCTTACACTTTATCCCTTTTCTTCAAAAGTTAAGGTTACTTTGCCTATAATATTGTCTTAATAAGGAATCTTGGTTTTCATTCCTAGAAAGTATTTTTCTTTTTCTTTTTGGGGAACGTGTATAGAAGTTGTTTGAGTGGATGTAAAAAATCGTGGTGCATGAAATATCATTTTAGATTTGCCTCTGCATAAATCTTTTCTAAACCCATTTAATTGCGAACTAAGGAAAGCAAATGCTATAAACAGGAAATGTTACATGTGGGCACCACTGCTTGGATGGAAATGCAATCAAAGGCCTGCAGTGTCCAGGAGAGAATGCCTGGTATATCTGGCACTTCCCAGAGGGACACTTTTAAACAGATAATAGATGTCCTTTGATAACTGGTTGGGCTGGTAGTAGAGATATGGTGGTCTCGGTGACATCTCTAGTGAGTTATTCTAACATTATGGGGACTTTCCAGTGAAAGTTACTACGTCTAACATTGCCCATACCATTTGGGAACATCCAAAGGACTTTCTTTCTCTTCTCTTCTTCTTCTAAATACATCCCTCAAGGAAGATGAGCTCTGATAGGAATTAAAGACTCAAGGGGTGACCTTCATGACAGAGGGTTTATTTTGGGAATAAAAAATTTAAATAGGAGTGATTAAATTAGGACAAAGCCTTGTATTTCTTTCTTTAAAAAACCTCCAATATGTTTTTATTGATTTCAGAGAGGAGAGAGAGAGAGAGAGAGAGAGAGAGAGAGAGACATCAATAATAAAAGAATCATTGATTGGCTGTCTCCTACGCGCCCCACACTGGAAACCAAGCAGGGAACCCAGGCATGTGCCCTGATTAGGAATCAAACCATGACCTCCTGGTTCGTGGGTCAAAGCTAAACCACTGAGTGTGCCAGGTCAGCCAGGCAAGGCTTGTCTTTCTTCCCTTCCCGTGTGCCCTGATTAGGAATCAAACCATGACCTCCTGGTTTGTAGGTCAAAGCTAAACCACTGAGCCAGGCCAGCCAGGCAAGGCTTGTCTTTCTTCCCTTTCCCCCCCCTCTCTCTTTGATGGCCAATGTTTGGGGTTTCACTTCTTTATGGGTCTGGTGTGTTGGATGTGCATGGATGTATCTCTTTTCCATCCATGTTTCATCATCTTTTTCCCCTCCAACACACACACACACACACACACACACACACACACACACACACACTCCTATTAGGTGGAGCTAAAATAAAGAAGAACATGTAGTGAGAAACTTAGCTGATTTTGGTAGGTTTATCTTCCTTGTTTATTTCCTACTCAGCTTGCTACAGGGCCAAGTTAGATTTGAATTCTTAGAGAAAGGGAAGCAAAGGGGCAGACTGTGGAAACCTCAAGATCAAAGAATTAGTGATTATCTAGGCATACTTTTGATAGAATCAAGTTTGCTAGCATGGAGATTCACAGAAAGTTGGAGAAAACCCAACTAAAAATAAATTTTAAAAAAGAAAAGAAAGAAAAACAGAAAGATGGAAAAAAGGAAGAAAGGAAGGAAGGAAAGAAGACAGAAAGAATGGAGAGAGGAAACTGTTCATTAATCTGTGGTGTTTCCTGTACAAATATCTTTGAAAATTCAACATAATGGTTGGTAATTGATTTGTGAATAATGATTCTAATCTCTTATCACCTTTGAAGATGACTAACATTTAACTAAAATAGAACAAAACAAAACAAAAACTTTAAGATCTTTGGCCACATCCGGGGCAAAGCTTGCTTTTTTTGAGCCACATAGTAGATTTTTGTTTTAACATATATTTTTTTAAGTAGCAACATTTAAAACTTGAAAAATTTCAATAAAAATGTATAGTTTAAGAATTCTCTTAAAAACAGAAAGTTCTAGCAAATATGGGTCCAAGTTCTTACAAGGTGCAATGATCTGGAGGGCTTAGAAGCTGAACTGATAGAGCAGGGCATTCTTTGCTGTGTAGAAATCCTTACCATTCCTCAGTGTTACAGCCCAGCATTGCACTCATTTCACTTACTTGTCCAGTCACTGTATGCATTTGAACACATAAACAATGTTTAAATGTTTTCAGGTAAAGTATGATAATACATTATTTTCAGTCAGAAAAGTTTTATGATAAAGTTATATAATAAAAATCATTATATACCCTATTACAGAAGCCTTCACTTTTATGAAGATAGTAGAGGCCTGGTGCATGAATTTGTGCACAGGTGGGGTCTGGCCGGCCTGCCCCAATGGGGGTCAATCAGGCCAGGCCAGCAGGGGGAGGGGATGCAGGAGGTTGGCCAGCTGGCCCACCCCTGATAGGGGTGGGGGGCAACTGGGGGTGGGGCCAGCCAGGGGTTGGGGCTATGGGAGATCGCAGGGGCTGATCAGGGCCCCAACTGGGCCAGTTAGCCACCCCAGTGTGCATCATAGTGACCGGTTATTCTGGTTGTTCTGTTGTTCTGGTTGGTTGGCTTTTATATATATAGATTATGTTACCAAGTAGTCATTTCTTTTCTAGGCAAAATAAGAGTATTTCTCTTTAATAATTATTTTCTAGGGTTTTAATCATTTTCACTGTTTTTCAGTGAAATTTTAGTGAATTTCAAAATCTATAAATAGCCAAATCTATAAGGTTTAAAAACCACATAAATATAACATTTCTCAGTTTATGTTACAAAAGGATTGGTATTTGTTAGGGACTTCTTAGTGTCCAATGGCTCTAACACATTTCTGAATAGTGTTAATTTTTTTATATAAGATGTTTTGACATTTTTTATTTGACTAAAATTCATACTTGCTTTTAGTTCTTTTTAGAGTCTACCTGCATCCTGAAGGTATTGCCCTCGGTTTCCTCCTAAGGGTGTTCTGGGCTTAGGCTTTGACCCTTCTTGAATTAGTTTTTGTGTTAAGAGTTCAACTTGCCTTTCTCTTTCTTTCTTTCTTTCTTTCTTTCTTTCTTTCTTTCTTTCTTTCTTTCTTTCTTTCTTTTTTTTCTTTCTTCCTTCCTTTCTTTCTTCTTATCATCTATAATCTGTCTATATCTATCATCTACCTATCTATCTACTTACCTATCTGTATATGGCCAAAGCTAACAATTGAGATAATTAATTTTGATAGATGGAGAAGCAGGTTCCTCTTCCTTCTACCCCCTCGCCTTCCTATTCCTCCTCCTTTTTCTCACTATTAGGTTTATACTTTCACTTATACATTTAACAAAGTATTAATCTATTTTATATCATATACTATGCTAAAAGTACTAAAAAATAACTAAGCATGAGTAATAATTTCAGATTTTAAGATTCACCATTTTACAGAAAAGTAAAAGCTGTAGCTAACTAGTTTGTCTAAGGTTGTATAATTAATTAAGGCAGAAAAGGATTTGAATGTCAGTCTATTGGATCTGGAAGTCCTTGTTTTTTCCATTATGGTGAATTACTTTCTAAGCATCAGAAAATTGCAGGTAATCAGCCATAAATTAGCATGATTTATAAGATGTAATTAGAACATTATTTTTGACTTCTCTTACTGTCCCAGGATGTGAACTATGACAGAATCTGTGACTTATTTGGTCGCTCTTAATTAAGAGAAAGTACAATGGTCACTTTCACTGACAAGCACAATCTAATTCAGAAATCAGAATTCCAGATGGATATACTTAGCAAATATCTCTATTCCCCCAGGGCATAATATTAAAAAGCTAATTAAAAAGCACCATGACAAGTTGAAGAAAAGAGACCATGGAAGAAAGGAAATAAATTATATATTTATATCTCCAATGGTACTTTTTTCAGCTTTAAACAAGGGGCTCTGAATTTTTATTCTTCACTGGTTCCGGCAAAGGAAGTAGGTTGCCTTGTATTGAGACTAGACAGAGTGACAAGGATAGAAGCTGTGAGAGCATTAGCAGGCTCAGGATTAAGTCAGGCCCTAGATGGTGGTGCTTTGGACCAAGGTGAAAGCAGCAGTATTAGTGACAATAGGATAAATTTATTTCTGAGAAAAAATATTCACACACACACACACACACACACACACACACACACACACACAGAGCACAAGTCCTCCCTTAACATTGTCCATAGGTTCTGTGACTTCAAGCAAAACAACACAACAGAACCAATTTTATCACAGACTAATTGATATAAACAAGAGTTAAGTTCCTACAGCATCTCATCAACACTATAATAAAATGACTTTGAATGAATCAATATTAGTTGAGAACTTGCTGTGTATGGGTGTATATATACATTTTTTCCCCAAAATTAAATATATATAGGGTGTATTGGCAACATTTTATTGCCCCCTCACTTCAACATATATGGCAATTCAGATAATTTTTAATTTGTAGAAGATTAAAAAAAAAGAGCTTTGGATAAATTAGATAGAACAGGTATAGCCATTTTCAATATAAAATATTCCCTAAAACACTTTTCTGCTAAATCACAGCAAAAATTACACTTAGTAGGTACTCCTTATTTAATAAATCATTAATGTCATGGGTGGTTATGATTGGTAGTGACATTTCTTTATAATGGATGGCAAATGCATATAAAATATGTAAGTAGATTGGACACACATGTGAATAACTCTCCCACGGGCAACACAAACTGTCATGACCCAAATGTTTTGTGTCCACTTTTTTTGTTGTTACTATAGTCCAGTGATGGCGAACCTATGACACGCGTGTCAGAGGTGACACACGAACTCATTTTTTGGTTGATTTTTCTTTGTTAAATGGCATTTAAATATATAACATAAATATAAAAATATAAATCTTTGTTTTACTATGGTTGCAAATATCAAAAAATTTCTATATGTGACACGGCACCAGAGTTAAGTTAGGGTTTTTCAAAATGCTGACACGCCGAGCTCAAAAGGTTCGCCATCACTGCATAGTCCTATCATAAAGAAGACTGGAAGTATTTACAGATTTTTAGAGAAGCTGACTGACTGGAAAGGAACCAAATTGCCACCTCTTTATGTCCACTGCTGTGATTCTGAACATCATTAAGTCTTCTAAAAAGCTAAAAAGAAACACATTGCGCTTCTTTTCCGTATTCCTGGTAAGTCACGATCCATCCCAGACGGGTTTGGGGTGTGGGCTCAGGCCCTCCTCCCCTGGATGCTCCCCTGCTGTTGAAGAGGAGGGAACGTGCTGAAGAGGAAGAGAACGGGAGCAGGGGTCAAGCAGAGACTGCCCCCAAGGAAAGCAATTGTGTACCTGCCTTTTGGCTGGATCAAGAATCACCGCTGGTAATTAGCAGGGCATTTTTTGGTATTATGACATGCCAGGCCCATGACTTCTTTTTCTCTTTTTTCTTCTCTGAGACTTGTTCTAAGGAGCAAGCTGTGTGTGTGTGTGTGTGTGTGTGTGTGTGTGTGTGAAAATGATGTGAGAATTAGGTTAAAGCTGCCTTGCACTGTCGAATGCTGAGCCTACATGAGCTGCTGGATCAAGGGCCAGCCCTGGAAAAGCTTTACCACAGTTGCTAAAAGTAAGCACAGCATCAGAATCCCGTCCTTCTCCAACGCTGTCTGCTTTCAGTAAGGGTCACTGGTGGTGGTGGTGGGGGCCCCCTTGAAAAATCAAGGATAAAGAATAAATAACAGTAAGCCTTACAGACTCAAATTATTTTCTGGTTGGCAGACAGAGTGCTAAGTGAGAGGCAGTTAGCTAGTACCTGAGAGGCTTGATTGGCAATCAAAGCCTGCCCTTCTCTGTGCCGGAAAAGCTTCCAACTAAGAAACACATGATCAAGTTTGGTAACACTCCTTGAGCACGCAGACAGGCACATAGCATAGATTTTTAAGCACCAGGGACAGGGTGAGAAGAAAACATTTTGTTGTTCAATTTTTTTTGTATGTTCTTAGTTTGGACCTAAAACATGTATCTTGGATGATTTTGTTACTTTATATTTGGAAGAAATATTTTATATTTTATACAACTCGGTTATTAAATCATGAGTTTCTTGTCATTAGTGGTGTAGAATCGGATGCGTCTTTTGCTTATCACACATTGTTAAAAGTTGGCAAATTCTGGGCAGGCAACCTCAAAAAAGGCTTTTTTTTTCTTTTTTACTGGGATTTCTTTTATTACACTTGTCATGCAAATATTGAACCATTTTATTGAAATTCTGTGTGTTTTATTGGGGGCTTCATATATTCAAAGCGCCTATTCTCCTGAAACATGTGAAATGCAAGGCCTGGCATGAACAGCCCTCCAGCTGAATTTCCGTTTGCTGGATGGCAACTCGAATAAACAGAAGGTCTGCTCCTGGGGCTGTTGGCAGCCACAGCCAACCTGTCAAGGAATTACTTACGGCTATTTCTGGTTTTCTAGAGGGAGTGCTGAAAACTTACAACCTCTATGGGAATTTTATTTTTCTCCATGAAGCTGTACGGGAAGCCATGTTATGTACTTTTAATTATGAGCTATTTTGAATGTTGAAAGTTCTGTCTCAGATGATCAAATTCGAGGAGACTATGAAAAAAATCTCTAGTTGCTCTAAACAATATAAGCAATAACCCTGGGATTTTATTTAGCTAAAAAAAGGCAAGTAAAAACTGAACTACTTAAAATGTTACAATAATGGCATCAATAACACTAATATCACTTACTTATTGAGTGTTTATGTTTGGACAATATTCCATACCTAACACGTATTAGAGTTACGTTTAACTTTCTCTCCACACCCCTATGAGTAAAATAGTATTACCATCCTCTATTTGAAGCACAGAAAGTTGAAGAAGTTGGTCCTAGGTCACATTGCTTAGTGTCTTAGTATGCTCAGACTGCTATAACAAAATATCATAAAGTACCTAGCATATAAGCAACAGAATTTATTTCTCACAGCACCAGAGCTGAAGTCCAAGATCAAGGCATGAGCAGATTTGATGACTGCAGAGGGCCGGCTTCCTGCTTCATACACAGTCATCTTCTTGCTATGACCTCACAAGCATACGGGGCCAGGGAGCTCTCTGGGATCTCTCATATAAGAGCACTAATACAGCACATCCCTAAGGCGTCTCCAAAACCTCATGTCCTCATACCATCATAGTATGGATTAAGTTTTGGAGGGATATAACATTCATTCTATAGCAGCTAGCATGTGACAAGCAGACACATGTAACCTAGATATACATACTTAAGCATTAGGCAACATGTAGTTGTATATTTCATTACAAATGATTGATTTTCTTCCTAAAGCTTAAAAATTCTGAAAAAAGTAGTAGAATAGTAAATGCTACATTTGCAGAGTGTAAAACACTTCTACAACTTTATAAAGAACTAGAGGCCCAGTGCATGAAATTCATGCATGGGGGGTGGGATCCCTCAGCCCAGGCTGCACCCTCTCCAATTTAGGACCTCTTGGGGGATGTCTGACTGCCTCTCGCAATCCAGGACCGCTGGCTCCTATCTGCTCACCTGCCTGTCTGCCTGATTGCCCCTAACCCCTCTGCCTGCCTGATTGCCCCTAACTTCTCCCCCATCAACCTGATTTCCCTGAACTGTTCCCCTGATGGCCTGATCGCCCCTAACTGCCTCTGCCTCACCCTGCACCTGGGACTCAGGCTTCCCTCCCTCTGGCCAGCTGCAGGGACCCAGGACCCAGGCTGTCTTTGCCTGGGTCACAGCCACAGGTGCCCGGCTCCACGGGGCAAGTGGCTTGTCCCTCTCCCAGGCCACAGGCACTGGTGCCTGGGACCGTGGGCTTGAAGGCTTGTCACTCTCCCAGGCCACAGGTTCAGGCACAGCGGTTGGTGCCTAGGACTGTTGGGTGGGTGTCTTGGTGCCTAGGACTGTTGGGTGGGTGTCTTGTCCCTCTCTCGGGCCTCAGCCTGGCTGGTCCCTATTTCTCTCTCATGAGCTCATTTGTGCCTGGCTGGTTCCCATTCCTCTCTCCCCAGTGTTGAGTGTCTGAGCTGTTATGGTGTGATGGTGTGACAACCATTTGCATATTAGCACTTTATTATATAGGATACTAGAGGCTCGGTGCATGAATTCATGCACGAGTGGGGTTCGGGCGGCCCTGCTCTCAATTGGGGTGGGGGGAGCAATTGGGGTTAGGGCTGACTGGGGAGAGCGTGGCATGGGCTTTTGGTTGGCCGGTCAGCCTGGCCCCTGGTCGAACTCTGAGTCGAACCCATGTCAAACTCCTGGTTGAGGGGACTATTTGCATATTGGCCTTTTATTATATAGGATTGTAATTTAGCAAGACTAGTTTAGATTCTGAATTTAACATTGTCTTTAAAATACTAATGAGTGAGACAATAGTAAACCATAAGTGGGGCATCATGGGTTCAAGGTGATAAAAAATTAATGTCTATAAACAGAGAAGTGGTTGAAAAACAGTGGCACATGTATACTATGAAATACTATGCATCCATTAGAAATGAGTTGATTTGGAAGAATTTCCAAAGTGTATTACCTATGAAAGCAAAATTCAGAGGAATACTTATAATATGATCTCATTTTGTAAACTTGCTAATTCTCCTATATATGTAGGTGTGTTTGGGTGAGTGAGTGGGTGCATGCATACATTTGTTAGTGTTTATATCAGCATGGTGAAATGTATGAAAAGATATACTGCTAAAATTATTTCTCCAGGAATAAAGAATGTGAAGCTCGGCTTGAGCAAAGTGGCCATGTGATGTTTGCTCTTTAACTTACTTCAATTGCGTAAGAACAAGTACGTTTTGCTGACAAACAAATATTACAATAACACATTCGTTTTGAGGCTAAATATACCTTAAAATATAGATCGATATCTGTTTACAGTATCCAAAATAGACAAAACATGCTTTAATTACCTAATGTTTCCAAGTATTGCCATTTGCAATGAATCTATTTAAAAAATAATTTTATTCTTGAATACAAATAATGAAATAAGAGAGAAAGTTTTAGAATATTTTCAAGCACTATTCAGGGGAAAAAGTGAATTCCTAATAAATGAAAGTCAAACTGATGTAATCCTCACAAAATTTTGTGTTTTAGAAACTTCAGAGCCATCTTGATCAGATGAATTTAACATGTGGATCTAGCAGAAATCATCTTGATGCAAATTTGAAATATTATTTCTCTCTCTTTGGTCAGTTTGTTTCTCATTAACTCACATTTCAACATCAGTGTTTCTTATGTTGCTTGTATTTAACTAATGGTCCATTATAGATATACATTAAAATATAGATGACAAAGAATAAGTATAATTTAAGACTGCATAATCTTCAAAACCAGCAGAGTGGCTGGTGGTGTTCTGCTGAGTGATAAACTGGGTGACTAAATCACGAACATATGCATCTGGTCTTTCAGCATCTGCACATGCACCGTCTCTCAACACTTTCCATTTTGAAGGCATAAAATTATTAAATGATTGTTTATTTAGTTAAAAAAGCAAAATAATGTCATAACTTCCTGTAATGGTTGAACCCTGTGGAAACATGCTTGTCAAGTGTTAGGGTTGTTGAGTTACTATGCCTGCATATGCTGTAGGTCTCTATGGGAATGAGTGTGTGTGTGTGTGTGTGTGTGTGTGTGTGTGTGTGTGTGTGTGTGTGTGTGAAGCACAGTTGAGATGATTCTCTGCCTTTTCTCAATTGTATCATAAGCATTTACTAATTATAAATATTCTTTGACAGCATGATCTTTTTCCTAAAATATATTTCAGTGTATGAATGTTTCTGGTTTGTATCCTTCTTAGAAATTGTTTATTACAAGGTGCAGAAACATATTCAAGCTACGTTGGGGAAGGGGGATTTTTGCCAAGGATACCTGGGGAATTCATGGAACACTCCTCAGAAAGGACAGTTGAGTGGAAAGCTGACTTCATCTCTTTTGCACTCTCTCTTTCCCTTTCTGGTTGTACACTCCAGTTTTAGATTCTGTCTGAACACCTCCCTCACTACTTTGTCCATAGCCTTGCCTTTCATATGACTTGGCTGCCAGAGCTCCAACTCTCCTCTAGGCTCTATGTTAACTTTAACACTACACACCTTCCTAATTTCATTCTCTCTCTCTCTCTCTCTCTCTCTCTCTCTCTCTCTCTCCTTCCCTCTGTGTGTGTGTGTGTGTGTGTGTGTGTGTGTGTGTGTATGTGTGTGTGTGACTTCATATTCTGGAGAATGAATCTTTTTGAAGGTTTGGAGCCATGAATTTGATGCTCTAAAGTTACTCCTGGTGGGTTAGCTGTGGAGGTGAATAGGCCTGTGGGTCTGGATCATAGAGCCCACTCTCTATGGTCTCTCAATAATAGGTTCTTTAAGAATGAGTCTTATACAGGGCAAGCATACTGACAGATCTAACTCCAATAGCCAGACAACCTCCTTCTTCCTAAATCTTAATCTTTGAACAGCATCCATACCACTGAGTTTATCTGCCCCTCTAGGTTCCAGTAGCGATCTTTCTCTCCCCATTAGCTGCTGTGTTTTCCAGAGTGTGGTAATGCTGGTCTACGGTGAAGGTGAAGGGATTTGCATTTTTAAATATACTGTTTATCATTTCAGTAAGCTGAGTTACAATGAGGTATTTTAATTTTGTAGTTCATTTTTATATGCTCTTCAATGAGATGCCTAAGGAAAAAAGAGTTATTCCTTCTTAATTCGATCACTCCTATGCATCCATTAAGATCACATTATTTTATTAACTACACCTTTTTTATGTTCAGCATCCCTAGTTTCCATTCCAGCTAAAATTCACTTCTCATTATTTTAAATTAATTTTTAAAAAATTTAAGCTGCCCCTGCAAGTACTTAAAAATTATAACAACAAACTAAAACAGTTTTTTTGCAAAATTCCCAAGGCCCATATCAGTAATAAATATTTGAGAACTTAAGTGTAGAAGCAATTAGAATCAGGACTTTGCAGGGAGAAGAGTAAGAATGTATGTAAAACTGGGAAGAAGAGAGAACTGTGGCGAAGAAAGTTAAGGAGACCCGAGAAAGAACCATGAGGACATAGAGTGAAGTGAGGAGGAGCTTTCAAGGTCAGAAGACAAAAAGGATCAATAGAGAGATCAAGAAGAGTTAGGACTGAGAAAAGCTCACTGGAAAAATATGATGAAGCTAGTGTGTCCACATTTTAATGGTTTGTAGCAAAAATTGGTAGTATCTTTTATAAGGCATTTTGGCAGCAATCAATAAAGGCAAAAGCTATAAATATTTTTATGTCCTTTGTCCTGATATTCTGAGTCTTAGAAATTTATTTTAAGGGGGAAAGAAGGGGACATTTGTAATACTTTCAACAATAAAGATTAAAAAATAAATCTATTTTAAAGATAGAACCTAAAACAGGGAAATACTAAATTGATGAAAATGTTCTTCCCAATTAAAAATAACGGTTAGAAAGTAAAAACTCATGTAAGTCTAATTGTAGTAAAATAGTCTAATTGTACCACATCAACATGTGGACATCTTTATATATAAAAGTTATAGTGATGATGTAGTAACTTTTGATATTGGGGTATAAAAATTCATCATTGATTACAACTATATGAATGCAAGTATAAGAACTAAAAGCAAAAATAAACACACGGAAAGAGTTGATTCTTAGTATGGTAAGATTTTGTGTGATTTCCATTATAGAAAAGGCTAATTTGATTTGGCAATTACAAGTATTAAAATTTGAGACTAATGATTTTGCACATTATGGAGCAGATTAAAGCTTAAAGGAGTAAGTTGTGAATGATTGGAAAAGAATTATAAACTTTAGGAAAATGTTTAAAAAATTATAAACTTGTAGAAACATGGCTCTGAAAAAAGTGACATTCTAACAGGTGATAGTTTGTAATAAAGAGGGGAGTCAGACTATAGTAAAGTGCTGATCAATGGAGGAAATGACAGGCTTGAAAGCCGAGAGGGAAAACCCAATGTAGAAAGATTGAGGGAGAGAGAGAGAGAGAGAGAGAGAGAGAGAGAGAGAGAAAGAGAGAATTAGGAAAAAAGATGTAGTCAAGACAAGAGGATGTTCATTCATTCAGTCATTCAACACATTTATTCAGTATGCTAAGTGCTAAAAATGGAATGGTTAACAAAGCAGATACATTTACTTCTTTCACTAAGCATATAGTGGTGTATGGAAGACTGGGGTTCCATGCAAATGAACACAAAATCACAAATTAGATTAAGGCTATGTAGCAAATGTACAGGTGTTAAGGAAGTGGTGGTCAAGGAAGATATAGCAGGATATATAAGCTGAAATATAAAGTATAAGTAGAAGTTAACTAAGTCTGTAGAAGAGGAAGGAGGTAAAAAGAGTGTCCTAGGAAGAAGCAGCAGCACATTTAAAGGCCCTGGGGAAGTGAATAATTTGATATTTCATGGAACTGAAAAAACACACTGTGGAATGTTGTGAATGAGAGGAAAGGGGCATCAATGAGGACATGCTCTGAGATGGAATCTATAGGTAATAGTAGAGATTGCATTTTTTTTCTAACAGCAACAATAAGTCACTTATAGGTTCAAGCTGAGTGTGATATAATAAGGTTTGCAATTTTAACATCTCACTCTGAGAGGTGGCAATGTTGAGTATGAAATGGATGGGAAAAGAGCAAAACCCAAAAAAATCTATCTTCAGGTTTTTGAAATGGTCCAGTTGAGAGTTGACTTGAGTTTGCACTGGAGATAATGTTTCAGTGTTGCTTTTCATTAGTAGGTTTTGAAACTAGAGTTCTTAGCTCTAAAAGGTATGCAGCTGTTTTTTTTTCCTTCCTCTCAGAAACTTTGCTTTGTGAAAACAGTGCACTTGAGAACACATTTAATTTTTGTTTTAATTGCTATTAACAGCTTGCCAAATACCAGTCTATAATAAATTAATCACAATGTAGAAATGATCTTTTAGGTTATTCTTCTGAATAATAATAACCCAGATATTACATTGGTTAGTTTTTGTCTTCATCAAGCATTTTTATTTAACAGGAAGAGGATTCTATTGCCTTAATTTGAATATTAGTGTAGTTCATTACTCTTGAGATTTACAATATAGCAAGGTCTAGAGTTGGGTATTCCAATATGGTAACCACTAATTACATGCACCTATTTAGATACAAACTAGTTAAAACTGAATAAAATAAAAAATCAGTTCCTCTGTTGCACTAGCCACATTTCAGGTGCTCACTAGCTACTTGTGTCTGTGGAGTGAATAGTTCAGGCATAGGAAATTTTCACTATCCAGAAAGTTCCATCTCCCAGAACTGATCTGGAAAATATTCAATGTTTCTTTACACATGTAGGCTCACTATCACCTGATTAACTAAAGTGATTAGTCTAGATTCTTAAATAATATTTTTTTTCAAGTTCTTGGTATATTCATAATAGTAGTTGTATATTTTTTCATGACAATGTCCCATTATCTTGTTAAAAATAGTTTATTAAGTTATCAGATATTTGGTTAACTTTTATATTTAAACTAGAGGCCCAGTGCACAAAAATTTGTGCACTTGAGGGGGGGAGGTTTCTCAGCCTGGCCTGTGCCCTTTTGCAGTCTGGGACCCCTTGGGGGATGACCACCTGCTGGCTTAGGCCCGCTTCCTGGGGGATTGGGCCTAAGCTGGCAATCAGACATCCCTCTGGCAGCCCAGCAGCCCTCGGGGGATGTCCACTTGCCAGTAGGGAGCAGACCTAAGCTGCAGTCGAACATCCTTAGCACTGCTGAGGAGGCAGGAGAGGCTCCCACCACCATCGCTGTACTGGCAGCCATCAGCCTGGCTTGTAGCTGAGCAGAGCTCCCCCATGTGGAAGCACACTGACCACCAGAGGGCAGCTCCTGCATTGAGCGTCTGCCCCCTGGTGGTCAGTGTGTGTCATAGTGATCAGGCATTCCCAGTCTGTCTGCTGTTAGGGTCAGTTTGCATATTACCCTTTTACTATATAGGATAGAGGCCTGGTGCCCAGGTGGGGGCCCTCTTGTTTGCCCTGAAGAGTGTCCCGGATCAGGGTGGGGGTCCCGCTTGG
>NW_005364596.1:471795-514286 GCF_000412655.1 Myotis brandtii | reverse complement strand
AGGCTGTCACACCCCTTTTAGGGTGGGGGTCCCCACTGGGGTGCCTGGCCAGTCTGGGTGAGGGGCTGAGGGCCATTTTCAGGCTGGCCGGTGACTGAAGCTCCCAGCCTCTCCTTTTTTTCTTTTTTTTTTTTTATTCTGGGATTTACTTACCATCTATAATTGAAACTTTGTTGCTGTCACTAGAGCTGAGAGCTGGGCTCCTGCTCACTCTAGGTCTGAGGCCACGGCCTGCTGAAAGCAGATATCTGGAGTTTGTTTAGCTTCTATAATTGAAACTTTGTTGCCATCATTGGAGCTGAGAGCCGGGCTCCTGCTTGCTACAGCTCTGAGGCCACAGCCTGCTGAAAGCAGGTATCTGGGGTTTGTTTAACTTCTATAATTGAAACTTTGTTGCTTTCGGAGCTTAGAGCCGGGCTGCGGCAGGCGAGGAACCTTGGCTTTCTCCATCACTGGAGCAAGCAAGCCTCCTGCTCGCTTTAGCTCCGTGGCTGCCGGCCGCCATCTTTGTTGGTGGTTAATTTGCATATCGCGCTGATTAGCCAATGGGAGGCATAGCGAAGGCACGGTCAATTACCATGTTTGTATATTATTAGATAGGATTATATATATGAATGCAAGGAAAGCCCTAAAACTAACAATAATAATTAAACATCAATTAACATCTATTGCCAGGCATTGCTCTGAGTATTTTACATGAATTAACTTATTCAATCTCCAAACCAACTCTATGTTTAACTTTAAGAGATAAGAATTCCTTTATTTTTCAGATGAGAATACCAAGGTACAAATATTCTCTCTTAAAGGGATTTTTCACTTGTGAACTCTGAACCTCTACACGATGGAATACTATGCTCCTGTAAAAAAGAAGGAACTCTTACCATTTGCAACAGCATGGATGGAACTGGAGAGCATTATGCTAAGTGAAATAAGCCAGTCAATGAAGGAAAAATACCACATGATCTCACTCATTCATGGATAATAAAGACGATTATAAACTTATGAACAATAATAGATACAGAGGCAGAGCTGCCTCAAACTGATTGTCAAACTGCAGCAGGAAGGCCAGGGAGGGTTGGGGGGCAGGAGGGAGGGGGGTAAGAGATCAACCAAAGGACTTGTATGCATGCATATGAGCATAACCAATGGACATAAGACACTGGGGGGTAGGGGAGGCCAGGGGATTGTCAAGGGCGGAGGAAAAAAAAGGAGACATATGCAATACCCTTTGTAATATTTTAAGCAATAAAACAATTTTTTTAAAAAGAAATTGCTTAGGAGTTTGGAAGATGATGCCCAACAAGACTGCAGGGAAGAAGAGAATGTGACAAAGAAGTGAGAGGAGCATGTGTGGACGTGTGTGGTGTGTGTGTGGGTGAATGAGGGACAGATAGATACCTCAGGAGTCCCAGGGACTAACAGATTGGGCTCCCCTAGGTGGGGAACCCTTGCTACAGCTGCAGGCACCCCCATGGCAGCTTGGCTTTGGCACAGAAAGCATGCCACTTTGTAGAGGGGAGCAAAGGAGGCCACACCAATATCCACACTGACCTTGGATAGCACCCCTGGACTTGTGCAGGGAGTTGCTTGCCAGCCATAACTCGCGTGGAACCACCACCATGCCCTGGCAGTGAGCAATGCAGTACTGTGATGTGGGTCCCAGACATCTTCAATGAGAGTGCATCAGACAGACCTCTGGAGCTGAGCCTCCTAACCAGGGCCCAAACCCAGCATCCCAGGATTCCAGGCTTCAGGTCCTTGCACTGTGAGTGCAAGTCACAGGTTCCCCACTCCCCGCTCTATCCCTGATTCCAATATAGAACCTCAGCCTGATTTGTCCTATATCCCTGCCCAGACACAGCCTTAGCCAGGCAAGCACCTCGCCCCTGGAACAGACTGAGTGTGCTCCACTGCCAGCTTAGCAGAGTCCTCTCAGTGCGAGTGCCCTGCCCCTTGCACAGACTGAGCACACTCCACAACCACCCCGCCTGTGGCACATATTGAGCACGGGCCACCACCAGCTTAGACAGAGTCCTCGCAGGACAAGTGCCCAGTGTCCGGCATAGACTGAGCATGCTCCAATGGCAGACAGAGCTGAGCCCTTTCTGGGTGAGTGCCCCACACCCCGATAAAGACAGACTGTGCTCTGCCATTAGCACAGATGCTTTGGCTGGGTGGCATCTCGCTCTGGCACAGAGACAGAGCCTTAAGCCAGTGGGTGCTTTGTTACCAGCACAGACAGAGCCTTAAGCTGGTGCATAACCCACCCTCAGCACAGACAGAGCTGTCACCTGGTGCACGCCTTACCCACAGCCCAGGTTGGAGATGCTGGTGCGACCTGGTGTGCCAAACCACAGGTCACAGGTCCATCCTGCAAGTGCACTGCACTGCTAGAGGGACCTAGGGCACCATCCCACCTTAGGGGCTGGAGCAGCACAGTGAACTGCATGAAAGAGGGCTCTGGACCCTCACAGAGTTGCATACTAGGGGTACTGTGCACTCACCCCCACCAACCCCAAGAAACAGATAATTGAGGGCCCAGAACTGTGGGAGGAGGGGATACACCTCAGAGCAGAGACAATAAAGGTGTGAAACTCAAGGCCGACCCAGCCCCCAGTCCAAGGCTAGCAAGTCCAGGACCGTTGGACTGTGAGGGGCCTCAATGCCTTGGACACCACGCTGGTATCCCAGGGCCAGAGAGAGACAGCAAAAATGAGGAGACAAAAAAAAAAACACAAACAAAAACAAAAACAAAAGAAACTGAAAAGGAGGAATCGCCAGAAAAGGAATTAAATGAACCAGAGACATGTAATATGTCAAAAAAAAGAATTCAGAATAAGGGTCATCAACCTATATAAGAATCAGTAAGAAATAAAGAGTGATATAGCTACAATAAAAACCACCATGGAAGCTTTCAACAGTAGACTAGAAGTGGAGGACTGTATTAGCAAATTAGAAGACAGGGAAGCAAAACACACCCAATTTGAACTGCGATTAGAGAAAAAAATCAAAAGACAGGAGGAGAACCTGAAGGAGCTTTGGGACAACATGAAACAAAGCAACATGTGTATAATAAGGGTGCCAGAAAGACAAGAAGAGGAACAATGGTTAGAAAACCCATTTGAAGAAATAATGTCAGAAAACTTCCTTGATTTGGGAAAGAAAAAAATTACACAAGTACAGAGAGTCCCAAACAAGATGAACCCCAAAAGACTCATACCAAGACATGTTGTAATTACAATGGCAAACATTAATGACAAAGAGAGAATCTTAAAGGCTGCAAGGGAGAGACAGAAAGTTATCTACAAGGGATCTCCCATTAGATTATCAAATGATTTCTCAACAGAAACACATCAGGCCAGGCAGAAATGGAAGGAAGTATACAAAGTGATGCAAAGCAAGGGACTGAAACCAAGAATACTCTATCCAGTAAGGCTATCATTCAAAATTGAAGGGGTAACCAGGAGCTTCACAGACAAAAAAAGGCTAAGGGAGTTTGTCATTACCAACTCAGCAATGCAGGAAATGCTAAAGGGACTGTTGTAATAAGAACAAAGAAAAAAGGAAGAAGGAACACAGGCACAAAAAATAATAATGGCTACAAACAAATACCTATCCTATATAATGAAAGGCTAATATGCAAATAGACCAAACAGCGGAACAACCAGAACAACCGAACAACCAGTTGCTATGACATGCCCTGACTACCAGATGGCATGTGCGGAACATGGCGGGCATTGGCTGAGACAGGATGGTGGAGCAGGTGAGCAAGGGCACTAGACCAAGGCAGGGCTCCAGTCACTGTCATTGGGGCAAGCCTCAGGTGGTTACTGAAAATTCATTGCTACCACTGCTGTGGTCCTACCCAGCACTTGTACCTGCTGTGGCACTGGACCTGCTCACACCCGCAGCTGGCGCCAGAGCCACTGCTTGCACCTGCTGCTGGTGCCCAGCACTGGTCCTGATCACTTGGCACCATCAGCGGGTGCAAGCGGCGGCTGCCGACCCTGATCACCCTTGAGGGCTTCTCCACCTCCTGCTGCTCCTTAGGGGCAAATGGAGCAGCAGCCACCACTCCCACATGCTGACGGTGCTGGTCCCGCTCGTATCCACTGTGGTGCTGACCCCAATCGCTCCACGCCGTCAGTGGGTGGGAGCAGCAACAGTGGGAGGGAGGTTGCTGGCAGACAGGGGACCAGGGACCATGGCGGGAGGGGCAGGGCAGGGGCATGGAGGATGGGCCAAGACCTGCCCCTGTGCCTACTGTAGCCTCGTGGCCCACGGTTCCTTTCAAGGTGCACAAATTCATGCACTGGGTCCCTAGTCAATAATAACTTTAAATGTAAATGGACTAAATGTTCCAATCAAAAGGCATCGAGTGGCTGAATGGATAAGAAAACATGACCCATATATATGCTGTCTACAAGAAAATCACCTCAGAACAAGAGACTCACACAGACTGAAAGTGAAGGGATGGAAAACTATATTTAAGGCAAATGGAAAAGAAAAATAAGCAGGGGTAGCAATACTTATATCTGACAAATTAGGCCTCAAAGTGAAGGCCATAACAAGAGATTAAAAAGGCCACTTTATAATACTAAAGGGATCAATACAACCAGAGGATATAACTCTGGTAAACATATATGCACCCAATGCAGGAGCACCCTAGTACATAAAAACAAAAACAAAAACAAAAACTTCTGGAAGATATCAAGGGAGAGATAGACAGCAATACGATCATAGTAGGAAACTTTAATACCTCACTGACAACACTGGATAAATCCTCTAGACAAAAAATCAGCAAAGAAACAGCAATCCTAAATGACTCACTAGATCAGATGGAATTAATTGACATCTTCAGAACATTTCATCCCAAAGCTACAGAATATACATTCTTCTCAAGTGCACATGGGACATTTTCAAACATAGATCACATATTGGGTCACAGGCAAAGTCTCTCCAAATTCAAGAAGATTGAAATCATATCATGCATCTACTCAGACCACAATGGCATAATATTAGAAATAAACTAAAAAAAAAAATTAAAACCCTTGGAAGCTGAAAAGCATGCTATTAAAAAATGATTGGGAACCAAAGAGATCAAAAAAGAAATTAAAAACATCCTGGAGCCCTGGCTGGTTTGGCTCGGTGGATGGAGCTTCAGCCTGTGGACTGAGGGGTCCCAGGTTCAATTCCGGTCAGGGGCACGTGCCTGGGTTGTGGGCTTGATCCCCATTAGGGGACATGCAGAAGGCAGCTGATCGATGATTCTCTCTCATCATTGATGTTTCTGTCTCTCTTTCCTTCTCCCTTATCTCTGAAATTAATAAAGATATATTTTAAAAATTAAAAAAATAAAAACATCCTGGAAATGAATGACAATGAAAACACAACAATCCAAAACCTACTATGGGATACAGTGAAAGCAATCCTGAGAGGGAAGAACATAGCATTATAGGCCTACCTCAAAAAAACAAGAAAAAATGGTAATAACTTATCTATCTACAACTTAAAGAATTAGAAAGAGAACAACAAGAGAGGCCCAGAGTGAGCAGAAGGAAGGAGATAATAAAGATCAGAGCAAAAATAAATGACATAGAGACCAAAATAACACTACAAAATATCAATGAAACCAAGAGCTGGCTCTTTGAACTGATAAACAAGATAGATGAACCTCTAGCCAGGCTCACCAAGAAACAAAGAGAGAGAACCCAAATAAACAACATCAGAGATGAAAGAGGCAAAATAACAACAGACCCCACAGAAATATATAGGATTGTAAAAATATACTATGAACAACTCTATTCAAACAAACTAAACAACCAAGAGAAAATGGACACATTCTTAGAAAAATATGACCTTCCAAAACTTAATCAAGAAGAATCAAAAAATCTCAACAGGCCGATAACTAAGGAGGAAATTGAAGCAGTCATCCAAAAACTCCCAGCAAACAAAAGCCTGGGCCAGAAGGCTTCACAGGGGAATTTTACCAAACATTCAAAGAAGAACTAAAACCTATCCTCAGACTATTCCAAAAAATTCCAGAGGAAGGCACACTTCCAAGCTCTTTCTATGAAGCCAGCATTACCCTAATCCCCAAACCAGATAAAGACACTGCAAAGGAAGAGAACTACAGGTCAATATCCCTGATGAAGACAGAAGCTAAAATCCTCAACAAAATTCTAGCAAATCAGATCCAGCATTACATTAGAAAGATCAAACACCATGACTAAGTGGGATTTAATCCAGGGATGCAAGGCTGGTACAATATCTGCAAATCAATAAATGTTATACATCAGATAAACAGATTGAGAGACAAAAATCACATAATCATATCAGTTGATGCAGAAAAAACATTTGACAAAGTCCAACACCCTTTTCTGATAAAAATGCTTAGTAATGTGGGAATAGAAGGATGATACCTCAACATAATAAAAGCCTTATATGACAAACCTACTGCCAACATCATACTCAATGGGCAAAAACTAAAACTATTTCCCCTAAGAACAGGAACAAGACAGGGATGCCCATTTTCACCACTCCTGTTCGACATAATACTGGAAGTGCTAGCCATAGTTATCAGGCAAGAAGAAGAAATAAAAGTCATCCAAATTGGAAAAGAAGAAGTAAAATTGTCATTATTCGCAGATGATATGATGTTGTGCATAGAAAACCCTAAAGATACCATTAAAAAACGACTAGAACTAATAAATGAATTTGGCAATGTAGGAAGATACAAAATTAACACCCAGAAATCTATGGCTTTTTTGATACACCAATAATGAACTCACTGAAAGAGAAAATAAAAAAATCACATTTACCATTGCAACAAAAAATTAAGGTACCTAGGAATAAATTTAATCAAGGAGGTAAAGGATCTGTACTCAGAAAATTACAGGATGCTGAAATAAGAGATAGAGGAAGACATAAACAAATAGAAAAATATACTGTGTTCATGAATTGGTAGAATCAACATCATTAAAATGTCCATACTACCCAAAGCAATCTATAGATTCAATGCAATCCCCATTAAAATACCAATGACATACTTCAAAGACCTAGAACAAACTTTCCAAAAATTCATCTGGAATAAAAAAAGACCCAAATAGCTGCAGGAATCTTGAGAAAGAAGGACAAAGTTGGAGGGATCACAATACCAGATATCAAGCTACACTATAAAGCCACTGTTCTCAAAACTACCTGGTACTGTCACAAGAACAGATGTATAGACCAATGGAACAGAAGAGAGACTACAGAAATCGATCCAAGCCATTATGTTCAAATAATATTTGACAAAGGAGGCAAGAGCATGCAATGGAGTCAAGACAGTCTCTTCAGTAAATGGTGTTGGGAAATTTGGTCAGATACATGCAAAAAAATAAAATTAGACCACCAACTTACACCATACACAAAAATAAACTCAAAATGGATAAAGGACTTAAACATTACGATGGGAAACATAAAAATCTTCGAAGAAGCTATGGGCAGAAAAATAGCAGACATTTGTTATAGCAGTATCTTTATTGATACAGCTTCTAAGGAGAAAATAACAAAAAATGGGACTACATCAAAATAAAAAGCTTCTGCATAGCAAAAGTAACAATCAATAAAACAACAAGAAAGCCCACTGCATGGGAGAACATATTTGCCAATGTTATCTCCAATAAGGGTTTAATTTCCAAATTTTATAGGGAACTCATACAACTTAACAAAAGGAAGACAAATAATCCAATAAAAAAATGGGCAAAAGACCAAAACAGACACCTTTTGAAAGTGGACATACAGAAGGCCAAGAGACATATGAAAACTCTTTGTTCTCCCTGTGTGATCTACAATAATAATCTGCTTCATGTTGATATTTACTGCTGTGTTGCTGACAATTACCTGAAAGAAAAGTTGGGATGTTTCACTGGGCTGAAAAAAGTTTAGCTAAATCAGAAAGCAGGTCTAATTTAGCAAGTTTATTTTTTGGCTATAAAAGGCTAAGTTGACTCACACATGCACAACACATATAAAGCTCTCACTGGCACCAATCGCATGCATGTGTTTCCATCTGTCATTGTTGATTGTGAATTTGGTTGACACTTCTGTTATAATGAAAGGGTGAATAGTGATATTAAAATATTTATTCTAATTGATTTTCTCTCAATGTGCACAAATTCGTGCACTGGGCCACTAGTTTTACAATAAAAACACACAAAATGAATATAGGATTTGTATAAATATATCACCATTCTGTATGGCCAACCTTTATTTCTCATAGCATATATTTTCTCTCTACAATAATCCAGTGTTTTTATATTTATCAAAGTAAAGCTGAGAGATTTTGAGTCTCATAAACTTCTTAGCAGAATCTCTTGGCATCACAATTTGTTGAATTTTAATCCTAATTGGTTCATTTAAAGATGACAAAACAAAAATGTTATAACTTGCTGAAATTTTGCCTTCAATTATTATTATTCTTTCTTAAACATTAAAATATAGTATTCAAGAATATTTCCCCAAGGCAATATTCAGTTTCAAATAATGGTGATGATTTTGATGAAAAAAATTGATACTATAAGAAGGTCAGTCAATGGGCCATTCTGTGAATAGCATTTGTTTTCTCAATGCCTTAGCAGTTCTAGAAGAAAAGTCAATTAAAAAAAAATAGGTAAACTAGAGGCAAAGTATTAATATACCAATAAAAAATATAGTTCTTCAAGGTTTTCCCCACATAATTTGAGTTGAGATTTTTTTTAAAAAGAATAGTTTCTGAATATTTTATAAAGATCCATTTTTTATAAAACACTTAAAATCTAAGTACAGTAATATTCTTTAGAGTTGAGATGTGTGAAGGAAGCATTTGGTGAGGGGATCCCATAATAACTAGCTAAAAAGTGAAAATTCTATGAACTAACTATTTGTGTTAGATGTAGCCTTATTCATGTCTCAAATCTCATTGAGACCTTTTATAAAACAACAGATACCTCTTCCTTTGGTTTTGTGTATTAGACAGCAATTGTTTCAGACCCCTAGCTGTAGGCTCCGCCCAGTTTCTCTTTTCACCTTATAGCTAAAATCCTTGGAAAGCCAGTGTGATGGAGCGGGGAGGAGATAGTTCCACAAGAAGAGAAAGAAAATAAAGGCAATTAAAGAGAAGAGCACAATGGCCTGACATATTAGAGAACTCTAAACATTTTTCTATTTAGTTATCTATTATCTATCTATCATTTAACTATCTAATCCATCTCCCTGTCAATCATACTTCAAAAGCTCATCTTTTAATTCTGCTTCAATTGAAATGATTCTGCTTTTGTTAATAGATAGTGTTCCAGGGGTTGTTGTAGTTATAACAAAGGCCAGACACATTGAATATTGTAATTTCTTTTATTTGATCCTGACTTGGCTCACTAACCATCTCTCTCCTAATGATTCATTTTCTGAAAAGATTTTAAAAAAGACATTTACATTTACACATGGAATTGCAATAATTTTTAAGCACTTAAATGATCTATACCTTTCCATTCCAGTCATTATTTTAAATCTAAAGTTATTTTGTTAGCATCTGTTTAAATATTGGAACAGTGGACAACAATGTGTCTTAATGTCCATTAAGGACAAATTTTCTCACATTCTTAATATTCATTTAAATTGCATAGTAGATGTTTTCCTAGGGAGAACACAAGGTTCAATATTCAAAATATTGAAGGAAGGCATTTTTATCAAAATATTGGATATATTGAAATAAAAATGGGTAATATGATTAGAAAAGAATTAAATCATAATGATGTTCCATAAATTCCTAAGCTTATCACCAGGGTTAAAAACTAGTGGTTTATCTCATGCACTGCTGTGGGAATGCAGACTGGTGCAGCCACTGTGGAAAACAGTATGGAGTTTCCTCAAAAAATTAAAAATGGAACTCCCATTTGACCCAGTAATCCCACTTCTAAAAATATATCCCAAGAAATCAGAAACACCCATCAGAAAAGACATATGCACCTCTATGTTCATAACACTGCAAGTTACAATAGCAAAGATTTAGAAACAACCTAAGTGCCCATCAGCAGATGAGTGGATTAAAAAATGGTGGTACATCTACACAATGGAATACTACGCTGCTGTAAAAAAAGGAAGGAACTCTTACCATTTGCAACAGCATGGATGGACCTGGAAAGCATTATATTAAGTGAAATAAGCCAGTCGGAGAAAGATAAATATCACATGATCTCACTCATTTTTGGAATATAATGAAAACATAAACTGATGAACAAAAACAGAGCCAGAGACATAGAAGCATCAAACAGTCTATCAATCTTCAGAGGGAAGACAGGGGAGGGTGGAGGTGGAGGGGTAAGAGATCAACCAAAGGACTTGTATGCATGCATATAAGCATAACCAATGGACACAGACACTAAGGGGGTGAGGGCATGTGCTGGGGGTTGGGGTGACCAATGGAGAAAAAAGGAGACATATGTAATACTATATGTAATACTTCAAACAATAAAGAATTTTTTTAAAAAAAACTAGTGTTTTAATTAGCTAAGCTTTAGATATATTTAATGTTATCATTTTTGGTGTGATGAAATTTTGACTTTAAATCAGGAATAACACCTTTCTGAAAGTTTTTCTAAACCTAAATTTCTTAAATCAATTGGAATCATCATCTATTCTTTTTGTTCCTTTCAAAATAAATAGCTTTATTTATGATGCTTGATATATTGATTAAAAAACAAATAATGCCAGTTTTTTTTTCTGTAAAATGCATTTTTTTCCTCCCTTTGCTTGCACTAAATAGACAAGAAAGCAAGCACTTTTTTTTCAGATAAGAACGTAAAGTATTATTTGAAAAACCCCATTATAATTGTTGCTTAAGTTGTTGCTGAGTTTCTCACTGCTGGTGTCTACTATTCAGAGACACACAAATTTTACCATTTCTTTAACATAGCCCATGTCACTTTCAAAGAGTGATTCAGAACAAAACTCAGCACTTCTGGTGTGACATGGAACAAGATTGGTACCAAAATGATAAATAGTTTCCTCTGTTAATAAAGGATGTATTACCACTTGTTGAAGTTGGTCCTCAGCTAAACACATAGAATACACTTATTCATATGATTTATTTTGTACAATTTAGTGAAAAACCTGGTTCAAACGAGATTGTTTGAAATAAATATTTTTTCTGAAAAATAAATTCTTTATAAAAGCCATATTTATCTTAAACTTTTGCTGTATTTTATTTTTATACCTTTCAATGAATTCCGTTTCAAACATATACATCACATAAATACAAACTTTTTGAAATGGCTTTGTTTTGTAAATAATAAATGCATCTTTTCAAAATATACATTTTAAATACTCCTAAATAGGTGCTATGTATTTGAAACCAGTATTTTTAAATCATAAAATTAATGTTAAATACAATTCTTTATATAGTTAGAGCTGCTGTTTTTAAATGTTCTTTGCCAGTATGCCAAAGAATAAATAACTTCTTCACTGAATTATTATAGAGTTTTTGAGCTGCAAACTAAATACCCAGTCTTTGCAGGCTCTGGCAGGAAGGCATGGAGATAGGAGCTTGCAGATCCTAGAAATGTTCTTTTTCTAGTAGGTACATGTATGAGTTCATGAAATTCAGAGCCTTCTCGGGCACAAAGCTCTTAGGAGAACCCAGGACTTTCAGTATTAATTGTGAGCATTCTACAACATTGTACTGTGCAAAGCAGTCATGGTAAATGTATAACAAAACAAACAGCAATGTCAAAATACATAAAAATAGGCCATGCCTCTGATATGTTGCTTATTTTTTTTAAAATGAGCATGAAATTCTTTGGTTTTATCTCAGATACAATCTAATCAGAATTCTTAAGGTCCATGTATTAAAAAGAAAAATCCTTGTATGGTCATTTTGATGCAGTGGTTAAATTTGTTTTATTACACTTATCCCAGTTTAAGTTTTTTTCCCCAAATATTTAGTATATTTCCAAATATTCAAATATTGAAGATACTGTGCATGTGTATACCTAGATATTAAGATGAGAAATAACATATTTAGAGGCTGTAAATAGTTGATTCATTTTATTATTGCGAAATTGATGTCTAAGATAAAATTTCATCCAAAAAATCCAAATTTTAAATACTTGCATGATTTATAGAGTTTGTGATTTCTTGGCAGTTACATTTATAATGGTTATTTTGAATTCAGTAACACACTCTGTCACTTGTATGGAATGCTCGGATTGAGATGGAATGTTGAGATGGGATGGTGTTGAAATAAAGAAAATTACTCCAAAAGAATAGTAAGAAAGAATTAGAATGTTATGAATTGTTTTCTGGCTTTGAAATATGCCACCTTTAATACATGTGTTTGTCTTATATTGTCTTTATAGGGTATTATACTTGGACTAAGTGGTTACTGCCAAATCCATCTCCCTTTTTTTTTCTGAAATGATTTAACTGTAATAAGAAACTTGTTTTTCTTTTCTCCCTTTTACACTTTTTTTCTGCACAATTTTGCTTTATTCTTTAACCCCTCCTACCCAAATCCAAATAAAGTATCATGACTTAGACTTCAAAGCAATTTTTAAAAAGTCCAGTTACTTGAAAGAAAGGGTAACTCACTTCTATTCTGTATGTGACTTTTTCTTCTCAAATAAGCAACTTTAGCAATTTGAATGTATTTCTAAAATATGGATTGAAAATTGATTTAAAATACTTTAAAATGAATGACTCATTAAAAGTGTATTTTATTCTAGTTTATCTAGATGACAGAAGAGCCCTAAAAAAAGAAACTTGGGTGCTAATGTCAAAATTTATTATAAAAATAAAACACTAAAAGTTTTTGGGCTTATTTCAGAAATATAACAAGGTTTCTAAGTTTGTTATCAGAATATCATTTAGAGAACTAATAATATCCTTTCAGAGACTGAGGATGGTAGAGCAAGGTCTTAATCACTGCAAAACATCTTCACATCTTAAGACTTGTTTTTCTTTTATTAAAGAAGCCACAGAAACACTAAACTTTGAAATTTATTTGCCATTAATTTTTCAAAATAATTTTAATTTTTATTCAATAGATTGTCCTTAATCAAGAGATTGTTATTAACCACGAATAAATGAAACACAATTTGACAATGAACCAAGAGGAGGTTTAAGTATGATATGGATATTGTCATCTTAATTTCTCTCACTCAATGTATAGTTTTCTTTCAACATTTAATAGGAGAAGGAGCATGAGTCAAAGACAAAGCTTTCTACAACTCTTTTTACATTTATTACCTGATTGACAAGAACAGGTCTTCACCAATGACCTTCAAAAGCAAAACAAAATTTTTTTGGGGGAAATAATCCTTTATAATTTAGTATTTTCTAATATCAAATCCACAAACATATTAATGACCACATTATTCAAATCTCTTAAAATTACATTTTGTCTCTAGAATGACCAGTGCTTGCTTTTTCTGTTAGCAAAATGCCTTTACACAGTAAACATGTAATAGGTTTGTTGTGGCAAGAAGAGCACACATCACTTTGCTCAAGACAATTAGGTGTGTAACAATTACTCCACTGTAAAGCCTGAAAGAAATTTCATATATTCTATCACTGGAGGTACTTTAACACAGAATACTTTAAAAAAATCTGTTAATCATTTTAAAATCTCCAAAGTAAACTAAAATCCAGCTGGTTTGTAGGTGACCTTATCTGTGTGAAAGTATACACACACTTCATCCATATACATAAACGTATGTATACACTGTGTGTGGACATAGGAAGTAAATGCATGCGTGAAGTACATACACGTGTATGAAATTAATCATATTTTCTGTTTCACATACTGGTTCCATGGATGCTTTATTTTTCTTATTTTTGATGATCTCCAATTGGCAGTGTTTCCCAGCACTTGAGATCTAAGTTTTCTGCCCCAAAGCCTCTTTGTCAAGTAGCTAATGATCTGTAAACACTTAAATGGGGAACTCCCTATATGCAGGAAGCCATCTGTGAATTCTTTTGCAATGTGAATAATTACATCCTAATATAGCCGTTTTCCAAGTTATCTGGCTTTGATAACATTGGTTGATCTCTCAGGTACTCCTGGTCTTTGAAAATCTTGAAGAAAATTCTGCAAGATTTAAAAACACTTTCAATAAAGTAAGAAACACGCAATTAATAAAAACACAATCTTCACTTAGGACCATAAAGATCAAGGCCAAGGAGGTAATCCAAAGCTAAGAACTGGTTACCATGCAATAATGTATAGCAATTCTTATAATTCATGAGGATTTGTTATGGAGATATAGATAAATGGGTAATACTCCATTTCTGAGTAAAAGAAAATCGGTATTATTTGAGGAATTTATTTTTCTTCTGTCCTTCCTTGTCTCTCTGTACTTATATACATATGCTTACTCTTAGAAATATTGTGTGATTAAACCATAAACATATGTATTTAGTATAATTTACTTGCCCATCAAGTTTTATGGGGTAAAAATCACCAGTCTGGATTACAAAAGCCTTTGTAAATATCAATGATCAGAGTAATTGCAGCTTATAAATACATGAGATAATTTCTATAAAAACAATATACACTAAGCCAATGAGATAATTTTAGATATTATTAAATATTGTATTTACTTCCTCTATAATAAAAATAGCAACTTAAACTCTTCAGGTAATTATAATTTTTTCAAAAGTACTGCATTTTAAAATCCTTTGAATTATATATATATATATATATATGAATTACAATGACAAAGAATGATATCTATAAAGAAAAAGAACCAACCCTTATTTCTTTATACATATGTAAACAATTTTATTCAAGGACTGTATGAACTTGAAACCCAAAGTACACTGTAGTAAAATTTGGAAGAAAAATGCAGAATTTTGGGAAAATGCTATATTATTAATCATTGAGTAAAAATATTACATAAATTCAATATGGTTTCCAATTAAATTTAATAAATTTATTTATCTGTATTTGACTACAGTTTTATTTTTTGGTAGGGGGAATGTTGTAGAATGTAATTCCTTATTCTATGAAAGTGATATTAAATCTTATTAACTAAAATTAAAGTCTTGTTTTGAGAGAATAAAATATGCTTATTTAGCTAAATATTTTGATACGTACTAGATCCATGTTCCATGAGAGCCATATGTAGCTCCAGGTATAAATTATTGTAAGAGCTTCCATTAAAAACTTGAACATATATTTTAAAGTAAGATAATTTTTTTTTATTTTCTCAGGACATTTGTTTTTATATGTGTGGTTCTTGGGGCTTTTCTGGAAAAAAACTGAAAAAACTCCACATTTTATTATATAAAGTCTTAAGATATTTTAAAATGCAAAATTAGTTGAAGCATGTTTGAGATAGCATCTCTGAATTTAGTTTATAACTGAAAAGAAATACTTTTACAAAACATTCAACTGACTTTCTTTAAATACTATAAAAATACTTTAAGTTGAAAATTTATGATATATTTAATGCTGTATTATTATTTTAGTGATGTGTGCTTTTCTCCCACCGTTTTTGCGCAATCATAAATTTCATAAGCAAGTCTTTGCATTTCAGATATGATCTTAGAAATTTGCTTTTCTATTCATCTAATATGAAGGGTGTTATAAGGCCCTGAAAAATAGGATTTGGTTGGAGATAATCCACTGTAATCCCAATACAGAAATCAAGGGAAAAAATGGTGACAGCAATAAATTATTCTTTAATTCATTGCTGTTACCTTAATTCCACCATTTTTTTTTCAAATCCCTTGATGAAGGTTACTGCTCCTTGCTCCATTCAAAAAAGGTCTTTTAACTAAAAGTACAGGAAAATATCAAGGAAATAAATTAGGTCAACAATTTTGATTTGGTTCTAGAATTGTAGAAGTCATTAACAATTTTTATATAGTAGGATGATAAACATGGCATGAACCAACAGCTATCAATTTCTTATTATAACTGTTCAAGCGGACCAAAGGGTTTAGAATATGGCTCAATATTCCAACCTTACAATTCTCAGTAATAAAGTGGGTAATGTTTTCCTTTCCTCATTTTAGTGCATAAAACATTTAATATTTTCAAAATGAATTTTTAATTTAGGGATGTAACATAGATTGCTTTGTAGTAACATTTTGCATACCCTACTGTAGAGAGTGGAATGGTTATCGAGTATTAGTGTAGCCAGTTTTGATTGAAAAGTCTATCAAAGTTTAAAAAATGTTAATGTATTGCACATGGTGTGTGAATTAAAGTGTTCTTTAGCAGTCAAAAAGTTTCAGAAACAATAAGGACAGTATTGCTAGGGAACTCAGTGCTACACTAGAATGCAGTGGCTTTAATGATAATATCAGTCCATACATTTTAAGGATTAAAACTGAATCTGTTTGTGTTTAGCATACTGCAAGCTAAAAAGACTTCCCATTTTACAGTTGCTTCAGATTACATCAGTAAATTAATGTTTCTCTCTGATCCCCTATAAACACCTTCTATCTTTTGTGAACATAGAAATACTTCTGAGGGCACAGACTTATTGTCTCATGACTTCATTTTCTACGAAGTTTGAACATGATGTGCAGGTATGTGCAGTGAGCACCAGTGCAGGTCATCAACATGAGACCCTCCATTTAACATATTTTCACTTTATAGGAAGACTCTTAAGAAGTTTGTAGTTCCGGGATTCAATTAAATTTCATTTCATCATACTGAATGTATGTATTTTCTCTCATGAAAATTAATGTTTTTAAATTTTATATAATTTCTCAAATTAAAAAACAAAACAATTTTATAAAAAGTATTATTTCTTAGTTTCATGGGCTCATTATTGAAGACTGACATGTGTGTTAGCAGTACTTCGACATGTTTGAAAATACAGTTATTTAATAACATGAATTCTTATTGCTAACAATGCAATGTGATCATCATTGTGTCTAATCCAATATACAAAATGAAAGCTTTGCTTATTTATTTGATTAAATTGCTAAAGTACAAGTGCATTCAGGTTTGTGTTGTATTGAATAGAACTTATTTTATCAGTCACCCTCATAACCTTTAAAGAGCCTTAAATAGTACATATGAAAAACACATTCATATCAAGTTCCCCTTGGGGATTTTTTCTTTGGTTTACGAAAATTTTATTAAAAATTGGCATTGCAAATAACATTTTTCATAACTATATGTAGACCTGTTAAAATTTTTATTAAAACTGGAGTTCGGCCTGTTCTTTTTCATCATTCTATCAGATATTAAACTCCTGCAGCAGCTGTAGGAAATAGAGAAAGGGATTTTCGAAGGGATTTGAGTCTCCCTGTCTCTGTGCCTTTAGTGATCATATTATCATAACTATCACACATAACAAAGCTCTAAATCTGTAATTCAGATAAAATAGTCAGGACTCTGAAATACAAAAATCCAAACATATGCCGTCACTTTTTTTTTTTCAATGCTGGCTCCTTTAGCATGGATTTTGTAAACTTGGAGAGGCATTCAAGAGATTTTGTATATGAACACAAACTAAACAATATTGTTAGTAGTATGTTTGACAGACATTTAATTAGAGGTATTTTCATACATCCAAACAGTTCCATTCAAGGACCATGCCTGCATGTTCTAGTAAATTATGATCAAACCCCTGAAGGTTAATAAGAATGAAACGAGAAGCTTGTTTTGAAGCAAGGTTTGTACTGGGAATCTAAGTCTTCTGAGTTCTCTCTCAATAGCATCACTCCTTAAATGCAGTGTTGAAAATGGTGTGTGGCCACAGAATTCTTTTATGAATTAAGTAAGTTAAAAATGAGAGTAATAAAATTGTTGATGGGCTGAAATATAAATGAAAATTAAACAAAAAAAGAATGATAGGACCTTTTCCTTTACACTTAGAGAGCAAATCTATAACAATGGAAATATGAAAAAGATTTGTGCTATAAAAAGTTAGTAAAACTCTCATCAGAATTTTCAACTAGTTTGTAAATGAGCAGCTGTATGTATGTATATATTTATTGTAACAGTGCCTTCTGCTGGTCACACCTTACTTATGATGTGAGTAAACACACTGAAGAATAGTGAAAATTTGTTTTTATCCTGAAGTATTCTTGGGTGCATTTATTGCCCTGGTAAAAGTATTTCTGTGAATCACAACATACATGCATAAAAATATAGTGTACTAGAGATGAAAACATTTTATTTTGTTATAATTTAGCAGTAATCGGACCTTTTTAAAAATGTATTTTAGGGAAAAACAGTATTTCTTCAATAACTCAACTTGAAATGTGGAATATTTCCACCTGTTTATTTTTATTGTCTTTCTGATTTTTGAAATTGATCTTGTATTTACTGGCAGTTTCTTTTTAGCTTTTCAGTCACACTGTGTCTAATTAAAACTAGATATTGATATAGTATCAATATCTATAAATTTTTTGAATCATGAAACTTATTTATAAATTGAGAACTACTTCATAATTTGAAATAAAATTTAACAGATTAAATTTTTAACAATATTTAGTGAAAATTATACATGGCTCTTTTCCGTGTGAAGGCATAACAAAGAATTTTGGTTTTAAATTTGCTTTAAAAAGGAATCAATAATCAAAAAGAGAAACATGTATATAATCATAAAGAGGAGTTGTATTTTTCAGAGAAATATTATAGCTAGTGTGTTATTAGTATTTAATTCATTTTAGCATGTGATAAATACAATAGATGTCAATATAATCTATTTGTGAACCCACATTATTTCAGTTTTGATTTTAAATAATACTTAACAAAGAATGTGCATAGAAAACTATAAATAATTGTTTTTCTAACAATAAATTTCTTCAATTAATTTTACATAGGAGTAATTTACACCAAATAGCTATCTTGCTTAAATAACCTATTAAAGAAATTCTGAACATGGACATTTGACTATCTATAATAAAATTAATATCTATATTGTGGGAAAAACATTTTACTTTGGTTTCTTAAGTAATTAAATCCTATTTTTATTGCCTGAAGCAACATTTTCAGAAGCTCTATTACACACAAATTAACATCCTGAGTATGTGATAAAATTCACTCTATTTCATTATCTAGAAATAATGTAAATATTGCACGTGAATGCTCACTAGTGCTAACTTGACTAAAATTGGAGAAACTTTCTGGGGTATAAATGCCAACAGGGTCAAATTGTTAGGATGTTCAATTTAGAATTTGGAATAACCCACATGACCATAACATTCAATGGAGAAAACACTGTCTTTTTAGTTCCCCCAAACTATTTATTTCTAGGAGTGAATTGCTATCATTATCATTATATGTAACATGGGTGGCGGAAAGATAAGGATTAGAAACACAAGGTATAATGTATTTTTTTAGAATAGTGTTCCAGTGACATTTACATCAATGCTGAAAAAGAATTTAAAGGGGAAAGAGGGAGAAAAAGACTTGTCAAAGATGAAAGGCTCTGTTTCAGGTTTATAGACCAACATCATCAGCCCTTCATGCGCTAAGAAATTGCTCATTTGCTTTATAATGCTGGCGTCCGTTTTACCATGTTTTATCCATAACAAGGGTAGAAGTCTTCTTTGCAAAATTTTGTTCTTTTGAATGAAGTACATATCTCTTCACAAACAAGTATCTATTGCTGTTTATCCATGGGTGACTATTTCCATATTATATGTGCACGTTTACACTTGCATTGATGCACCCATGAATAATAAACTGTGGAAATGTGTGCACAAGGACATAGAAAGAGACAATACATGACAGTGGGCAGTTAATGCACTTTCATTTCCATGAGTTGGGGATAATTGCATAATTCATGAATGGCAGAGAAAAGTCACAAGTGTGAATTGCATATGGGCAACTTAATATATGTTTAATGGTGTCCCTACCATGCTAGTTAAAGAATGTGTTTAAACTTACATCAACTGTAGTTTGGAATGAAACCATTTTAAGTGGCACATCAATAGGAATAAAAAAATCTGTTCATTATAATGTAATTTGTTCCTAATAAGGACAACATTTATAATCACTATATTCTGCTTTTGCTTAATTTGCCAACGCAGAGTTTTTATGTATTTGTGTTATGATTCATTTATATTTCATTTTGGGCAAGGCATTAATATAAACAAAATTGTGTTCTCTCTCTTTTTTAAAAAAAAATTACTTAGTGCCATCACTGAAGCTGTTAAATTCACCAAAGACATTCAGATCATATTTATACCATGTTTAACATAGACATTGTAATGATAATGTGCATTCCACAGAGAATAGTGACCATTAGCTAGAAATTCAGGCATCTCAGTAGTTTCTTGAGATATATAGTAAATATAATTTCCTATGCTTTTGTTTTTCTTGGTTGGTAGATTTAAACCATAGCACTCAGTAATTAAATGTTCATTAAGAAGTACTTTATAGTATTATTTAAATAGTACAGACAAATGAAGTAAAGATGCTTCCATGGGAGGGACAGTGGATCTGCAATTTAAAACGATTTTGGAAACCAAGCGCTGTCTTGTCCAATAATAAAACAATGTTGTTATGGAAAGGAAGTACTTGTATATTTGCACACTTCTGTACATTGCATATGAATATTAAATCCATGTGGCAGTTGACAGATTCACTAGTAAAATTTTCCTGGAGAGTGATAAATTTCCATCACCAGCCTGAGGAGTCAAATTTAACCTTCTGCTTTATAATTAAACTCCAATATGCGAGGAGATTTCAAGGCACTGCTCGATTCCCCCGTTTTCTGGGCCATTTCATAAATACAAATTCGTTTAGTTGTTCCCGTCAGTGCCCCGTGCTCCTCCTGCGCCCTGTGTGCCTCTGTACACCTGAAAGGAAGCAAAAACATTGAACCAGGTAACACAAAGACGGGAGCATTCAGTATTAGGCAGAATCCACTGGATATTAGTTTTCTAAGATCCGTGAAACATAATGAAATCACATATTTCCTCATGTAGGAAAAAAAAAAGTACTTGAGATTCAAATCTATATTAACTTGCATTACATAATCGCGAAATGTACTCATATAAAGTCTTACAAGGAGGAGACTATTCTAAGTACACAATGAACACAATACTGTGCCATTCATGAAACACAGCACCGATTTCCTATCATTAAAATGCCTACAATTTGTCAACATTGTAAAGCCTACTTTCCCTCTTCTGTTCACTGGAACCGCCTAATTGTACATTTACAGGGTGGTTGCTGGAGATTCCGTAGTCAATAGCATCCTAATCACGCTTGGGCAGCAGACGGGTATTTAACGGTTTGGTTCAGGTTGTCTAGGACAACAGGAATGTTGCTAGGCTGCATCTCCAGCCACTGGGGTGAAATCAGTTGTGACAAAGCAGTGAAGATTCAATTTGTAACAGATACAACACCTTTGAAGTACTAGCTTATGATTTCACAGTGGCATTAGAAGTCTCACTGCAGTATTTGAGCAGTTAGAAGGAATGCTGCTTATTAGCACTTGCATTTTGTGAAATAGGATTTTTCTTTTCTTTAAATAGCCATGGCAGCAGTTTGTACTATCCCGGGACACTTTCACTGCCCTCTATGGGAGTTGGTATTTTTTCACGCTCCTCTTTTTCCAGGTAAATTCTTTTGTCTACAAGACCCTGTGCTATATGAATGTATTAGTATATATTTATAAACATAAACATATATAATACATAAAACATACATGTAATATATTTTAAAATTTAATAATATTATGTAGAAGACATTCGTTGCTTTACTTATTCCAAATAACATCTTAATGGTCAGATATCAAGTTCAGAGATCACAGCATAGTCTGTATAAGGTAATTAAAAATATATAATACCATAAAGCTTAACTATTCCCTTAATAATCTTGAAAGCACAGCATTAGCAATACATAAAGCAATTATGCTTTGTTACTAAATCTGATCACATCTAAATTTCCTGTCTTATCATATGTCAGAGAGAGTCTGGTTCCTAAAAATAATGTGTCGAGATGTTGAGGTATGCCATAAACGCTTCTTGGTGGGGAAATGTGAGCTCCACAGATGTTTTATTAGGGCCACAGCTAAGGTTCGGGCATACAAATTTGAATACCAAAATTTTATGTAAGTTACTCAATATTAAACTTGTGTAATGCCACTTGGTTTTAATGACTCTATAGGCTTCAATGGGTTAACTCTGTATGAGGGTCAGGTTTTATATGTTTATATTTTCTTAGCCTTGGTCAGGAGAAGTGGCGTTGCTTGCCCTTGTGGCGAGCCGGAGTGGTAGGGTTTCACTCCGTTTGAAAACCTAGCACATCCCAAGAGGTTACCTTGGTGTAGATTTCTTTCTTTCTATATTAAATCGCTCATTGTTGCAAAGTGACTGGTGCTGCCGGGCTTTGAAAAGAACTTCTAAGAGGTTAAAAAAAGCTTCTATATGAAAGGATTTTTTACTTCTGCAGACAGAATACAGTTTGCAGCTGTTTGACATGCGACAGTGATATGGATCTGATTGTATACAGTATAGCAGGAGCCGTGGATGCAGCTGGAATAGAGGTTATAAATTTTAAAAGCAATGCAGATTTTTGCCATTAATTGGCTGCTAATAAAAGCAAATTCAATGGCTTCTAACTGTGGGAGTCTGTGGCTCTGTATCTGATATCAGGAATTCATACACATTACACAGTTTTAGTGATTCAGACCACGACTAATTGAAATATGAGGCATACTGATCAAATTTAGCATTACCAGCCTGCACTATGGTTTGGGACAGTATGGCGACAAGGTAGCATTTATTACTTATTCTCCATAACACTGCTTGATTGAAATATCTAGCTATGTTGTCAGCAGAGGCCCAGCTGGGCTTTAGTACAGCTAATTAAGTCATTAAAAGAGAGGTCAAGCAATCTAATTCTTGCATACTAAAGTACAAAAAAAGTCTATTATTATATTTTTTTAATCTGTTGAGATTTGAAATTTTAAAGAAATTTATTTTTAATAATAAATACATTTACTGGTTTATTTACCAAAGTCTTAATTTAAATATATAGAGGCAATAAATTATGAACTTGTCAACACACAGTTACCAAAGTAGTTTATATGGTTATGTTCTTTAATAAGTACATCGTGCATGTGATTTTTGAAAGTTGTTTTATGAATGAAACACTGATTTAAGGGAGGTAGCTTCTGAGATTTTTCAACCAATTATTTCAATATGGTGATCTCTTTTAGGAAAAAAATTTCAAAGATAAACATACTGACTGCGTATTTACTCTGATTATGCATCCAACAAATCGGAGTAACTATATACTATGGTGTCCTCGTCATGAGGGCTTTTAGGTAAAAGTATGAGGTTCTAATTGTAATTTATTTCTTTGTAATTTATTCAATGCTCCTTCAAACTCCTGCACTTATTTCTGCTGAATGAATCAGTGGGGGATGGAAGCATTAATTTATTTAAGTGGACATGTGTTAACACTGTTCAAAAATATTTAAAAAGTTGTGGGGATTACTGACATGTTACCAAAAACACTGCTCATTTCAAAATACATGAATGGTATAATGATAACATAATATTTTAAAGAATGACTATTTTGCTTATTTTTATTATTTAATAATTATTAATATTCCAATTTATATTTCTCATGATAGGCTCCTAAGATAAACACTGAACATAGTAGGTGCTCCAGAAATAAACAACAAAGGAGAAATGTCTTGGATGCACAATACCAATTTCCTTAATACTTTGAAGAATAATTTATGAATATGTTTTTTTCTTGCACATTAACTTTCAATCATATATAGTCTCCAAAATTAGGTTAGAAGATAGAGCATGAAACTAACTATGTTCATTTTATGACTGTATATAAATGAATCTGGAAACATGTTTGGGGAAGAAATATGTTCAAATTGTATGTTGAATTAAATAACAATAAATTTAATTTCTGCTTGTTCCTGTTCCTCATTTGGTAGGCATCTAATAATTAGTAGTATCAGTAGATACTGATTTTGATTTTTTAGAGTATTAATTGTATTAGTAAGAAAATTTTAAAAAATCAAGTAAGTACAAGAGTAGTGTGATTAGGAAAGCTTAAAAATGAAGGGCAAAATTATATAAAATAGTTCAAGTTATAAATGCTTTCTTAGTTAGAAATGGTTTGAAAAATTAAATGAGGTCTGCTTTAAAGAAATCCCAGAAGAGAACCATAAAGGGATGTAGGTCTTATTCTAGTTTTCATATCTGTTGAGGATCCATTTTCAGCATCAGATTGACATGGGACAACTGTTACTAATTTTTACACTTTTATTCGAGTAGAGCATGCAGATCTAAATAAGCTACTGATATTTTGGCAGGAACTGTACATTTTCAAGTAAAATCTGCACTGACATCAAATATTTTTATGATAATAGCTTTCCAGAGATTGAAAAACTTTCGTCTATGAAATATAGCTACTTGTTCTCTATTATTGCTTAAAAACTTTTGGAAGTACAATTGTGTATACAGTAAGTTGTGTATTCTATAAGGTGCAAGGCGCCACTCTCCTTGCTAATGTATTTAATTATGTTGCAGAATCATTGTGATTCGTACCTACTGGAAAGCTTCATGTTTTATGAGGCTAGTTACTCTTTTTCTAGCAGAGACTGCTGGACACTGGAGCGCATATTGTGGATGCAGAATTATATTCATCAACCAAGTCATGAAAACAGTCCTGTCCGATCACTATATGTTCTGTTTAAAAGAGATTCTTGTGAGGACCACACTAAAAACTATTTTGTATCTGTTTTTTAACTATTTCGTATCCGTTTTATTACTGCTTATTCAGTCAATATCCCAGCCCTTCCTTTCTAGGGAAGAGTAAAACCATGCCCCAGTTAGAATCATACTAACAAACCGAGGTGTAGATTATTATGGTTCAAAGCTAACATCAGAAATGTATTTTTTGTACCACAAAATAATTTTTTAACCTCTTGTAAAAGTAACTTTTTTTCTAGTAGATTGTTAGTTATAATAAATCTTACATACGCAATTTGAGAGGCACATTTAATTAGGCCAAAAAAAAACAATTATATGCTTTGAAGGGAAACTCACTGTGCTCAGTGAAAAGGAGTTCCTGCAAATCAGAGTGACAGAAATATTCCTTGTCAAAACTCTTCCAGACTGACTCTTCGGTGTATCAGCCCTCCTGCCTGTCTCTCAGGGTCACCTCCCTCACTGGCAGTTGTGCGTGAGGATAGAGACCTACTGGTCACAGCGGTCAAAGACCTACTATCAATCTTCACAGGTAAATTCAGACACGCATAAAGATTTCACTTGTCACCCAAACATTTTCAAAAGCTTTATTGTTAACTAGATTCAAATAACAAATACATGTTTTTAAAGAAATCTCTTTCCCTTCCCCAAAACATATTGCTTACAGTTTTTCTTCAAAACTTCAAAACATATTATTTTTATTATCTATTGAAAGTAAGTATCTGATATTTCAGGGTTCCAAAAAGTTTACAGTTTTTAACCATGCATTGAGTGTAAGGAATATAAGCATGGAATATGACTGAAGACCAAAAGTCTGGTCTCAAAGGAATTCTAGCTCCATTTTAAAATCAGAAGTTATGGAAGGTTTTGGGTAAGCCAGCGAATCTCTGGGCACCTGTCCAAAATGAACCTCTAAGTCTTTTGAAGTCTACCCATCACTAATATACACAGTGCAGTCTAATCCAGCTGTCTGCCCCTTTTCCTGTTTCCCTTTCTTCAATCTGTCCTGAGGTACCAGTAGCTACACACTGCGGGAGAGGCTTGGTAGAATGAATATTGCCTCTTGGAAATGTTCCCACAGAGTGTACCTAGGGTTTTGCTTGGGGGAGATGTTGGGGAGAGAACAGGTAATACTTTAGTCATTTGTCGTTCTGGCTGACATACATTTACACCATAATAATTCCTACCCAACTTTCAAATTACAAACTATTTTAGCTATAAGTAATAACAATAATATCTTTGCAAGATTGTTTTCTGTTTCAACAAAAGATCATACAATTTTAAAGAGCAGTACAGATTCACAGATGAAAGTAAACAAATATAATTTAGAAAATTAAATTAACACTTTTAATAGCACAAGCATTTATATTATATACTATTAAAATATTTGCATGGCTTAAGTCAGTGAAATTAATTTTTTTTACATTTTGCAGCTGATAGTTTGATTAGTGACCTTATTTTAATATAAATTTATTTCAAATATTTTTATTTAAAATAACTTTCGGATAAGAATGATTTTTAGATAAAAATAGAAAAATTTGAATTATATAGAGAAAAATCTGAGCATAACTTCTAAGAAATCTTTGTGATATATGCATTGAAAAATTCAGATTGTGGTTAGAAGATACTAGTATTGCAATCAACCAATATACTTAAAATAGCCTGTCTTTTGAGAATATCTCCTTTCTTGGCCATTTTATACTGTTCATAATTGGATATTCACTTTTGGGGGACTCATTCTATTGAACTGTTTCTAAAATGGAAATTCTTAAAATAGTTCTATACATGTCTTTCAAAAACAGTAGCAGAGTCAATGTAAAGATTTTTATGTTATCACAGAACCCCACAGAAGTTAACTAAAAACACAGAGTGAGAACAGAGAAGCTGGTTTCTTCACCGCTATGACCTTTTAATAAAACCCCATTTTATGCAAATAAAAGATTGATGAGTTGGAGGGAAGAAGGATCAGGACTGGAGAATAGACTACAAGTCCAGGTATATCAAATACTGCAGTCTTTCATTTTTCTTTGTTCACCAGGTCTTTCTTCTTGTTTTTCTCTTCCTCCTTGAAATAAAAATCACTAAAACATTGAGCAACTCTTTTGTGCAGATCACCATACTAAACACTGTGAAGTGCTAATGATGGAAAAAGGTATATTTACAATTGTGAAGAAATAAATGAACAAATCACACACACACACACACACACACACACACACACACACAGTTTAGAAATCTGGGTTAAGAAATGTAGTCAATAATAGTGCAATAACTATGATGGTACCAGGTGGGTACTGGAAATATCAGGGGGAACACTTTATAAAGTATGTGATTATCTAACCACTATGCTGTACACACCTGAAACTAATACAGAATAATATTGAATAGCACTGTAATTAATATTTTTTTTAAAAAAATCTGGGTTTAAATCTCAGCTCTACCCTATGATATCAGACACATTTCAAAATTTTCATATATATATTGGGTTTGTAGGGAGACTTAGGTGGGAAAAATGTCTGCTAAGGAACTAAAGGTTCAAGTTCATTCAAAATTCCAACAGGGATTTGTGGGAAACTTACAAGCTGATCCTAAAAGGTATATGGCAAAGAAAAAACAAAGAAAAACCGACTCTTTCTGAAGATTATGAACAAGGAAGTACTGGTGCCATTGGCTCTGGTAGTCAAGATGAAGTGTTACTGAAATAGGGGCAGACAAACACACCAGAATGGGGTGCTTAGACAGTGACCCCTTCATAAGTGGAGACTTGGGATAGAACGGAGACCGCTTCATGGGTCTGTGGGGAAAGGATACATTACTCAAAAAATAAAATAAAAAAATGACACTACGACAAGAGAAGACTGCGAACTGGAGACACCTTCTGCTACTGTGGCTAAGTGACTTAGCCACATTAAAAAATAAAGCAATATAAAATTTTAGATGAATTAAAGATCTTAAGGTGAAAATCAAAAGTTTAAATATTTTAGAAGAAAATACTGGAAAAAATATAATACCAGGAGAAAAGGCATTTCTTAAGAACAAAAAATCACAAGTCATAAAGAAAAAGGTTGATATATTTGAATATATTTAGATAATAAAAATTTCTGCATATCAAAGGATTCCATAAAAATAAGAAAAGATAAAGGAAATCTGGGAGAAGATATCTGTGATGTATATGTGGTAATTATACAACATATATAAAGAATTTCTATAAATCAAGAATAAAAAGACACACAATCCAATAAAAATATGTAAAGAATATGAACAATATTTTTTAGCAGACTAATATAGCAAACTAGTATAGCAAAAAAAAATCAAAAGATGCTTAGAACTATGAAATGTTGATTATAAGAATAAGAAACTATTAATATCAACTGGGTAGATAGAAATTAAAAGTCTATAAAATATCGAGTGTTGATGAGGATGTGAAGAAGTGGGAACTTAAGCACTACTTGTGTGAATATAATTTTGAACAGTAGCCATACAGAATATTTGACATTCTAGCAAACTGAAGAATTTACATTCTTTTAGGAAAGGCTATTAAATGGGTATGGTGATAGGAGAATTAAAAAAAATACCACTCAGTGTAAAAAGATGTTTATTCCAGCAAACTTTGTGATAGGGAAAAAATAAAACATTTTAAGTTTCCATCAGTGACCATTAGCTAAATAAAATGTTGTGTAATCATGCAATAAAAAACTATAAATCAGTTCAGATAAATTAATTTGAGGTAGATGTATCAACCAGGATCAAACTAAAAAATCTAATAGTAAGTGAAAATGTAGTTGGTAGAATCATACACAGCATACTATTTTATAAAGTTTTAAAAACAAAAGCATCATTTATTATTTATAAATGAATATATATGTAGTAAAAACATAAATGTAAAATAGGTACACCATCTTCAGGATATTGATGAACTCTGTAGAGGGAGAAAAGGAGGGAAATGTGGTATGGAGTATGTTTAATGGGATTACAACTCCATTTGTGATATTTTATCTTAAAAAAGCAAATACAGAAACATGCTAAGAATTCTTTGCACTCATATTCTATGCATTTTTCTGTGTGATCAAAATATCTAAATTTTCAATAATTTTTTGAGACGATTGCTACATATTGCTCATTTATTTAAAATAGTTACTAAAAATTGAATTGCAATCAAATTAATGATACTAGGAAGTTGGTATTGTTACAATTTAGAAGCTTGGAGGAAGAGCCCAGCAAAGGTGGAACCAGACCTCCAGGAGAGGGCTGGCCAGCTGCAGGTGGCATCTCTGAGGGAGGTTAGACTCGGGGTGTGGGAAGACTGCGAACTGGAGACACCTTCTGCTACTGGAATCAACCGCCACTGCCAGGTTGAAGAGTCACTGTTGAGGTCCTGCTAGTGAAACAAGGACCTGGTCCCCACCCCTCTTCCAGCCTCCAAGTCTCCCTCTGATGCCCCCTAATGTCAGAGCTTAACAGGGAGCAACTTCAAAACCGAAATGGAGTTTGCAGAGTCCCAGCCCCAGAATTACAAAACAGAGCACATAAGGGTGGTTTTAAAACTGAGAGACCGCTTGGCTGGGGTGGCTCAGTTGGTTGAGCATCATCCCATGGATCAAGAGATTGTTGGTTTGATTCCCAGTCAGGGCACATCCTGTGTTTTGGGCTCCATCCCCCAAGAGACATATAAATTGATAACAATCATATTTTTAAACCTACTTCTTCATTCAAAATTCTAGATTTTAACTATATTTATAACAATAAAAGCAGGAGCTACTTATTCTTCCCTGATCCATTTTATAAAGCCCTGCAAGAAGTCAACATTATTCCAGCCTCCCTCTGGCAATCCCATCTCCACTCTCATGTCAACCCACATTCATTAATAAGCCCTCTATTTCCCCTTGTTTGGGTCTTCCACACGTGTCATTTTTACACACAAAAACTTTGGCAAGCGACTCAGCCTTACTCTGTACCTGAACTCTTGCCACTGTCTTGAAGGTAACAGTGTTTATGTGAAAACCCATAGAAGACCAATATCTCAGAGTGTTTCCATCTCATGGACTTTAATACCTTCATTTTGACTTTCAAAGGCACCCAGCCCCACTATTCCACCTTATATTTTGTGACTTCCCGAACGTTCTCCCATTAGCATATCTTAATTTGTAGTAACCACATAATCATCTCTCCCCCAGAGTCTTTCCATTTTGCTTGTTTTCTGACTTCATGAAACTATTACTATATTCATTTAATTTTTTTACTTTCCTCCTTGTCCATAAGTATAAACTTTTTTAACGCTTATCCAAATATATGTTTTTATTGAGTTTTTATTGATTTTTACACATCCAAACTAGAGACTGAACCCTCAAACTAGGTAAGTGCCCTGTCCAGGAATTGAAGCTTCAGCCTCTTGGTAAACAGGACAATGTTCCAGCCAACTGAGCCAGCAGGCTAGGGCTCCCTAGGTTTACTCTATCCTATTTGCCTTCGACCCTGAAAACAACACTTTAACAATATTATTGTAATTACCTTTCACTCTCCCCCCTCCAGCCTTATTTCCTCATTATAGGCATTTTGTAGACCACCAATCCTGGATTAATGTGGGGAATCTCAGCTCTTCATTCCTGTACCAGGAATGCTACTGGGGCCACTGCAAATCCCTCCCTTTCAGCCAAGCTTCTTGAAAGTATAATCTACTTTTTCTGTCTCCATGTCTCCATCTCTACCCACTGCAGTCTTTCCATTGCTTTGATGAATCTTCTCTTATTTAAGGTAAGAATGACCTTATAATTTTAGAAACAGTGAAAACTTTTCAACCATTATTATACTTTGTCTCTTAATCTATTTAACATTATTGAATTTTTTCTTTATTAAACTCTACCCATATTTGGTTTCTATGTTATTATTTTCTTCAGATCTTATTCTACCATTTTGCTCTTCTTCCTTAGTACACTTTTTGAGCTGTTTTTTTTTTTAGCCTGAATCATTATTTTAGTTCTTTTTATTTCATGTATTCCTAACTACTTATTGTACTTATATCTGATTTTGCTTCGACTTTTATCAACGTAAATCTTAAGTATCGCTGTTCTATGGCTCTTGCTCATTTTATGTGTTTTATATGTTCTGGAGTGATGCCTTTTATTCCTATAGTTTCTATAATCACAAACACACAATTGATGCCTCATCTACCTCTTCTGGCTCCAACCCTGCACATCTACATTCCTACTGATGTTTCATGCCTACCTTGACCTATTCCATTCTGTTTCTTATAACTGCCCACTCAGTTTATCAAGCCAGGAATATGGGTGTTGGATTAAACCCTGGCCTCTCATTCTTTTTTATCCATCACATTTAAGTATCCATCACAAAGTCTTAAAGAATCTGCTTTCAGAAAACCTTTCAAGTAAGACCCCATAGTTAAAGCCAATGGGCCTAAGTTATCTTCTTCCATCCTGGTTCTCTTCCAACCCATTCTCCACACCACTATGAAAGTAATATTTTAAAACATAAAATTTAATCTTCTTGCCTTCTTGCCTAACATTTCTTACAGTTCTTCATCACCTATAGAATGTCTTTGCAAGGTATACAAGAACCTTTGGAGTCTGGCTCCTGCCTCATCTTCCTTTTTCCTCCATATAGGGCCCATGTAGCTATTCTGGACTTCTTGCCTATCCCTAAACACATTCTGCACTTCCACATTTCTCTGTGTTTGCAGTGTTGTTCCCTTCATCTGGATAACTTTTCCTGCCTCCCTTTCCATCTTGCTTAGTCTCCTTGGAAACTTTCAACTTTCTTTCTTAGCCTTTAAGTCTCAGATTTTCTCTTCTGAAGCCTGTGGAGATACCATATTTAAACATAAGAACATGGGACTTGGTGTCATCCATATACGGATTTTAAACGTGGACATGCCCTGATATAATTCTTAAGTAATCTTGATGAACTTTTAAAATGATGATATGAAGTTCACCAATTTATTAGGTAGGATTACATATGATAAATGGTAACAGAGGTGAATGAGATAAATATCCAGCCAATATTGGGAATCTGATAGACATTCATTCAGTAGATGTTACCATTATTATGATTGTGAATATTAATGATAAGAGTGATATTATTAGCAGTAGCATTCTAGATACTGTCATACAACATGAGATACTCATTTTATAGAGTCCATATAGATTTATATAGCCCATCTAAATTTTGTGTATATCATCCTTTACTCAAAGAAATGGCCTCAATGTTATGAGTTAATTTAAATATGCCAAACCTCATAGCTTACAGGAATTGAAGAAGTTTACAAAAATTTACATATATGGAATAAAATGTATAGGTATAAGAATTATGACAAAAAATATGGGTAGGAAAATGAAGTAAAACCAGAGTGAAGTAGTTAATAAAAATGTGTGCCATGTATTCATGTGCAGTTCCCAGGATGTATAACAGATTTATCTCTGAGCTTCCTAGTGGCCAAGGCAAAGAATGAAACAAAATTTATAATATTTACCAGGGAAAAATGAATAAGTTGCTGAGGCTAAGCATGGATTTTCCTGGAACTGGGAAATTTATTTGATGCATTGATAAAAAATTACACCGTGGTGTACTGGGAACACGTGCTACTCAAATAGTTGTTCTTGGTCCAATATCACCTAAGAGCTCATTAGAAATGTGATATCTAAGGCTCCACCCAAATCTACTAAAGTTGAATCCACATTTTAACAAGATTCCCAGATGATTTATATGCACATTAAAGCTATAGAAGACAATATTTTCAACAACTTCCATTACATAAATTAGGGAGTTTTGTGTTATGGTTTCTTTATATATTTAGGCTTTAGACTCCAAATATATAGAAAATATGTGTAGAACATATAATCTAGTTCATAAATTTGATGTCTTTCTCATATATATCCTAATATATATTTGATCTCTCTTTAATGAAGAAATACAACATATTTATTTTCCATTCACTTTCCCCTGCCTCTCTCCTTTATGCTAATCACCATTGTGAGTTTGGGGAGCTTCATTCCCATGCAGACTCATATAGTTTACCACTTCTGTATGTCTCCATAGAATACCATTATTAAAGTAACTACTTCTTTTGAAGATCTTTAAAGAAAACCCAGAACAAAGCATGAAAACATAATTCAGTAAAAGCAATTGGCACAAAAACAGAATCTGTGGGAGGGAGTACTTTCTAGCTTAATCCAAGGAGAAATTTTAGATTTTGGAATGATGAAAATTGGTGGGAAAAAAGAATTACTTGAATATCTCTGATGAATACGGATGCAAAAATCCTAAACAATGTACTAGCAAATTGAATACAACAATGCGTAAAAAAATACATCATGAACAAATGGGGTTCATTTAAGGGGCCCAAGGATGGCTCAACATGTGAAAATCGATTCATGTAATATACCATATTAATAAAACAAAAGATAAAGTTGCTATGATCTTATCAATAGATGAAGAGAAAGCCAAATGATAAGATATAACATCCACTTATTATTAAAGCACTCAATAAAATGGATATAGAAGGACAGTACCTCCACATGATAAAGACCATATATGACAAACCCTCAGCCAATATCATATGCAAAGGAGAAAAAACTTAAAACTTTTCCCTAAAATTAGAAACAAGACAAGGATGCCCACTCTCACCACTCTTATCTATCTATCTATCTATCTATCTATCTATCTATCTATATATATATACAAAAGCCTAAGTGACTGTTAAGACTGGTCAACCAAATGACTGGTCGGCTGGTCACTATGACGATGCACTGACCACCAGGGTCAGACACTTAATGCAGGAGCTTCCCCCTGGTGGTCAGTGAGCTCCCACAGCCAACCTCCTGTGGCCAGCTAACCTCCCGTGGTCCCTCGCCCCAGACTGGGTGAGATGGCCCCAAATGCCGGCCAGGCTGAGGGACCCCACCCATGCACGAATTCATGCACTGGGCCTCTAGTTTAATATAATTCTGGAAGTCCTAGCCAGAGCAATCTGTCAAGAGAAAAACTTAAAAATACCCAAATTGGGAAGGAAGAAGTAAAAGTGTCACATGTTGCAGATGACATGATTCTGTATATAGAAAACCCTAAATACTCCACCAAAAAACTATTAGAATAAATAAATACAATAAAGTTGGAGGATACAAAATCAACTTATAAAAATCCACCGCTTTCCTATATGCTAACAAAGAAACTTCAGAAAAAGAAATAAAAAATTCCTGTTGAAATTGCAACCAAAAGAATAAACTCAACAAAGGATGTGAAGGGCCTATATACTGAAAACTACAAAGCATTATTAAAAACATGGAAAAAGAAAAAAGGATGTGAAGGACCTATATACTGAAAACTACAAAGCACTATTAAAAACATGGAAAAAGAAATAATTAAATGGAAAGATATTCTATGTTCATGAATCAGAAGAATAAACATAGTTAAAATGGCCATAATACCCAAAGCAATATACAGATTTAATGTAAGTCCCATCAAAATCCCAATATCATTTTTTGAAGAAATAGAGCAAAAAAATCATCAGATTTGTATGGAACCACAAAAGACCCTGAATTGCTAAAGTAATCCTGAGAAAATAGAACAAAGCCAGAGATATCACACTACCTGACTTCAAGTTATACTACAGAGCTACTATAGTCAAAACTGCATGATATTGGCAGAAAAACAGACACACAGATCAATGGAACAGAATTGAGAACCCAGAAATAAAACTACAGACACATGGGCAAATAATTTTCAACAACAACAACAACAACAACAACAACAAATCACATTGGAGAAAAGAAAGCTTCTTTAATAAATAGTCCTGGGAGAACTGGAAAGCTACATGCAAAACTATGAAACTAGATTACAGTTTGTCCCCTTGTACAAAAGTTAATTCAAATGGATCAAAGACTTAAATATAAGATCTGAAACAATGAAGTGCATAGAAGAAAATGTAAATACTAAACTTATGGACCTTGGTCATAGAGAACATTTTATGAATTTTACCCCAAAGGCAAGGGAAGTAAAGGAAAAAGTAAATGAATGGGGTTACATCAAACTAAAAAGTTTCTGCACAGCAAAAGAAACTGTCAACAAAACAAATAGGCAACCAACCAAATGGGAGATAATCGCAAACAACAGCAATTAATATCAAAGGGGTTAATATAAAAATATATAAAAAACTCATACAAGGTAGCATCAAGGAGTTAATATCAAAATAAGTAAAGAACTCATACACGGTAACACTAAACAAAATTGGGCAAAGGACCTAAACAGACACCTCTCCCAAGAAGTCATATAAATAGCCAAGATATATATGAAAAGATGTTCAAATCATTACCTATTAGGAAAATGAATATAAAAACTACAATGAAATATCACCTCACACCTGTTAGAATGGCTGTTGTCAACAAGACAGGTAATAAGTGTTGGCGAGGTTGTGGAGAAAAAGGAACTCTCATTCATTGCTAGTGGGAATGTAAACTGGTACAACCACTGTGGAAAACAGTATGGCAGTTCCTCAAAACACTAAAAATAGAGTTATCATATGGCTCAGCAATTCTTCTTCTGGGTATTTACCCCGCCCCCCCAAAAAAACACCAAAATAACCCCAAACAAACTTTGAAAACATTTATTCACAAAGATATATGCACCTCTATGTTCATTGCAACATTATTCATGGTGGCCAAGACATTAAAGTGTCCTTTCATAGAGGATTGGATAAAGAAGCTGTGGTACATACAGGGTGTCCCCCAAAAATGTATACGCACTTTGAATGATTATAAAGTTAGTGCTTATTAACATATAGTTCATTTTTAAAATTTAAAAGAATCTATAGAAATGAATAATTTTTTTGTTAGTGCCTGTTTTCTGATGACCATTCTAGTCCAGGTACTGGCTGCTTCTCTGTGTTGATAGAGTGGCTTTGTGTGCTAGGTGTCCTATAGGGCCCAGTGGCTCAGCCTCCCCAATTACCTGAGGTGGACACTCTTGGTGCACCCCTTTGTGGGCTTTGTGCACAGTCTTGTTGTAGTTAAGCCTTGATTGTTGTAGGTATCACTGGGAGGAATTGACCTCCAGGCCAATTGGCTGTGAGAATCACCTGTGTCTATGGTGGGAGAACTTCTGTGCTGAAGACACCCTTCTGGGGCAAGACTTGCTTCAGTGGGGCTTTGCTGCTCACTGAGTCTGCCCCCTGAGTGTGTCCCTTATGGATCTGAGGAGTTGTAATCCGATGGTCCCACTCTGACCACTGGGTACACTGGCTCTTGGATCTAAGGAGGTGCTAATTTAGCCTCTGCCTGAGGCTACCCAGCAGGAGCTATGGAGAGATCTGCAGATTCCTCTTCTTTGTTTGGGGTTTGGAGGTCCCCAGATGAGGCCCAGCTGTGAAGCAATGCAAGCTGCTGTGGGGCCTTGGGCCTTCTTTTGGAAGTTCTGGGTCTCTCTGACCCAGCTGCAGTTTGAGTCCTACCCTAAGAGGCCCCGGGTCTCAGTGTCCCCTGGTAATCGCTGCAAGCACCTCTGAGAGAAAGCCATCCTCGAGTTCTTCCCGATGCCAGACAGTCCAGTTTCTCCTCGTATGAGTCTGGGTCCCCAGAGACTCGTCCAGAAATGGAGTTCAGGGCTGTTGGGAGCCTGTGTCTCCCTCCCGATTGAAAAAGACAACCGAGTTCTCAGTTGCCAGCCCTTTCCGCGTGCGCCTCCCTACCTTTGCACTTTACTTCTGCACCTCCTCTGAGTCTCAGTGTGCTTTTCTCTTTCCTTCTAGTTGTAGAATTTCCACTCAGCCAGCCTTCCTGTGGTTCTGGATGATGTCCATTTTGTCTTTTAGTTGTAGTTTTGAAGTGGTTGTGCAAGGCAGCAATTTCAGGTGTTTACCTATGCCACCATCTTGGTTTCTCTCTCTCTCTCCAGGTATATCTTAAGCATACATTATTCTAAGTTGAAGCAATGTTTAAATGCCCATTGTAGCACACAATACTGCGCACACATGGAAAAGCATGTTGGCACTTCATAACAAAAGGGAATCCCAACTTCTGGAAACTGGTGATGCGATCCCTAATTATATTCCCTGCGCAGAAACTGGAACGCAGATATTTGTAACATCCAAAGGCAGACCAGCCCTTCCGGTGGTGAGGACCTCCCCACCACAACATGCCTCTCGCTAAGGATCTCCATCCCTCTTCCGAAGAGAAGAGGAAGCACAAGAAGTGGCACAGAGCCCCAATTCCTACTTCATGGATGTGAAATGCCCAGGATGCTAAAAATCACCACCTTCTTTAGCCAGGAACAAATGGTGGTTTTGTGCATTACCTGCTCCACTGTGCTCTGTCAGCCTCCAGGAGGAAAGGCAAGGCTGACAGAAGGAGGCTGCTTCAGAAGGAAGTGGCTAAAAACACCCTGAGTCAAGCTGGCTGGGAAACCATTTCAAAAAACACATTTTGGATTAAAAAAAAAAAAGGCAGAATCATTCTTCCATATTCAGCATTTTAAAGAGCCTCATGAAATTGTGCATTTACTCATGATAAAAGTGTGCAGGATAGCAAAAATGTAAACATTAAAAATTGAGTGACTGGAATAATTTACATTTATGCATTGTGTTATTGTTGGCTAATCTTTATGTGTTATCTTGTGCTAATCAAGTCTGACTAGCTGTGGAGGGCAATATAGGGAATTTGGTGGCTTTAATGGTAGGAGAGTGAACCAAAAGATATCTTAGGCACAAGAATGCTCTGGACCAGTAGATCAGACTAGATGCTCACTAGGTTCCTGCCTCACTGGAACATTCTTCAATCTATTGGCAAGGTTGTCCATCTCTCTTCTGAGAAATCTCTCCTGCAGGGAGTCAGACATAGTGGGAGGCTGTCCACACCTGTGTCAAAGTGGAAGATAAATTGCACTGACATGAGGTTTATTATTATTAATTATCATTATTTTACTTTTATGAGCCTTTATTTTTGACATGATCTGAATTTCCAAGGATAAAGGTTAGACACTTCAGGATTTCACTATATTCTCTTCGCCCTCTTTTAATCTATTGTTTCAAAGAACCTTCCTCAAAAAGTGAATCTAAATATAATAAAGTGAACACAATACAGAAAATGTTTAGGATTTCTATGCTTGGGGAAATGCTGCTAAGTTTCCCACTTAAAATACATTTCTTACAGAGAGATGCTTATTTCAATGTGGCACCAATGACGTTCCTTTCCCTTTGGTAGAATGTAGTCATGTTTGCTGTAATGCCTATGTGATACTGAAAAGTCACAACTTGTCCTAAGCTGCATTTAGGCTTTAAATCTCTCTTTCAAAGCTCTGTTTATTTTCATTAAGCCTCTTCTTTTTAACTCAGGTGATGCATTTGTGTTTAGAAACGTATAACTTTGGCTGCCTTGGCTATTTTCCCCTCATGAAGATTTTATGCTGGTAAATGTGCACTAAAGGGCATTTGTATAATTACTTGTTTAATCTGCAAGCTCTTTACACTTTGTATGCACCTCAGCACAGTTCCCAGCTCAGGCATTAATAGTGTTTTTGATGAGTTGATGAGGTTGATATTGGAGGCGATGAAAAGAAAATGAGAATAAAATTAGCATTGTGAGACTTAGGAACAGAGCAGAAGTATGTTTTCATCTCTACATAAAGTGCTTTGAAGGAAAAGATAAGTTTTATGCTTTTAGAATGTCTGTGGCATTTATGCTGTAAACACATGGCTACTTCTTGCTTGTTGACTTAACACATGAATAGACTTGATTCTAGAATCTAGATGCTAGTTTTATAGTTATTTGTTATTTAAGACATAAAAGAAAATCACCTTTCTGTATCATTTAAAATGTTTTTATTGATTTCAGAGAGGAAGGGAGGGGGAGAGAGAGAGAGAAACATCAGTGATGAGAGAGAATCATTGATTGGCTGCCTCCTGCATGCTCCACACTGGGGAACAAGCCCACAACCCGACAGGTTCCCTGCCCGGGATTCCAACCGGACTTCCTGGTTCATAGGTTGACTCTCAGCCACTGAGCCACACTGGCTGGGCTCTGTATCATTTTATAATTTAAAAATTAAATAGTGATTTTTTTCTAATTCAGAGTTTGCAAGAAGCCACTAGAGATTATTCAGCTCTGTTTTTAGATGGACCAATTTATATTATTCCAAACAGAAGAGAATATGTTTGTTTTTTAAAAGTTTATAATAAATGTTAGTTGCAGCTGTTCCAGGATACAAATGACACCAAATAAATCCCTTAATTTTACTCTATATAAATTATAGATATTTGTGCAGTTCTTTGTCCCCATATGTTTTTTAAAAATATATTTCTTTATTGATTTCAGAGAGGAAGGGAGAAGGAGAGAGAGAGAAACATCAATGATGAGAGAGAATCATTGATCGGCTGCCTCCTGCACACCCCCTACTGGGGATCGAGCCCGCAACCCAGGCATGTGCCCTTGGCCGGAATTGAACCTGGGACCCTTCAGTCCACAGGCTGATGCTCTATCCACTGAGCCAAGCCGGCTAGGGCCCCATATGTTTCTTTTTTAAAAAGATATTTTTATAGATTTCAGAGAGAAAGGGAGGGGGAGAGAGAGATAGAAACATCAATGATGAGATAGAATCATTGGTTGGCTGCTTCCTGCATGCTCCCCACTGGGGATTGAGCCCTCAACCTGGGCATGTGCCCTGACAGAAATCGAACCTTGATCTTTTGGTTCAGAGGTTGATACTCAACCACTGAGCCACACCAGTCAGGCCCCATATGTTTCTTAAAGTACTATAATATTGCTCCTCTCCCACAAAGTGCACAGTAAAAACATTTAATTGTTACTGCTATATATTCTATTACTTTTTGTAACCTGCCATAATTGCTGGTTTATTGGCCCGGCTACTTAGGTCCACAGAATCTATTTTTTTCTTTCTAGCTCTTCAATTTAGGACGTAGAAAGGTGGGCTAAGTATTTGAATGGCTTGTCCTGGTTTCTTCCCATCTTTCACTAGACCTTGCCCAAAGTGAAACATCTGTCTGAATCATGTGGTGCCTGCCATAGATTCATTTGAATTAGAATGTGTGCTGGTGAGGCCAGAGACTAGACATTTTCACAGATTCCTAGGTGACTCCTGAATATTAATGTGACGAATTACTGAACTGGTAATCTCTTATACTGTTTCCAGTAAAAACATTTAATTGTTACTGCTATATATTCTATTACTTTTTGTAACCTGCCATAATTGCTGGTTTATTGGCCCGGCTACTTAGGTCCACAGAATCTATTTTTTTCTTTCTAGCTCTTCAATTTAGGACGTAGAAAGGTGGGCTAAGTATTTGAATGGCTTGTCCTGGTTTCTTCCCATCTTTCACTAGACCTTGCCCAAAGTGAAACATCTGTCTGAATCATGTGGTGCCTGCCATAGATTCATTTGAATTAGAATGTGTGCTGGTGAGGCCAGAGACTAGACATTTTAACAGATTCCTAGGTGACTCCTGAATATTAATGTGAAGAATTACTGAACTGGTAATCTCTTATACTGCTTTCATAGCCTTCCATTTTAACCACAAAAGTATAGCTGATCATTAGTACAGCCACTTAGACTCCAGCCAATCCCTGGATGGAAAAACTTAATGTAGTTTGCTAAGTTGTCTTAAGGCTCATATTCAATGACATGTGAGATCTCTCTGGAGTGATACCCGGCAGGCTTTGTATTGCAATTGCTTTGCCCAGTCTTTGACTGGATGTAATTTGGCTCATTCCTTACTTGTTCTTTTTAGCTCAAATGGAAAAGCATCAGAATGTTCTGGGTCTACTTACTACCAGCCTTGGAATGGAATGCAATACTTTCTCTCAAAAATGAGACCGAAAACATTAAAGTAGTGATCATGTAAAGAATATACACTTTCTTCAACTTCCAGCCAAGGTAGACATTTATGGGGATTTACATTCATTCTTTCTTTTTTCCCTTTTCTTAAAATGAAAGTGACACTACCCACTTCCTCCCAACCAGGGCTCTCCCTTCATCTGTGCCCTTAATTGCATTTCTCCCAATCTCTAAGTGTCTTTGATTTATTATCTGTATTTCTTGGATCATCAATATCTTCTTCTTATTGGTTCTTACCCTTCAGGTTTTTACCATGCTCAAATCTTCCTTATCTTTTCTAATATAACTTTCTCCTCTAACATTTCCTTTACTTCTCTCTTCCCGTTAATGGTCCAACTTAATGAAAGCATTATTGATGCTCTCGTTTTTCTTTCTTTTTTTTTTTTTTAATTAAATCTTTATTGTTCAGGTTACATTTGGTTCTGGGTGATGTCCGTTCCGTCTTTTAGTTGTATTTTTGAAGTGGTTGTTTGCGGCAGCAGTCTGCGGTGTTTACCTATGCCGCCATCTTGGTCTCTCCCGTTTTTCTTTCTTATTCTTTGCTTTTTCCCCTGACCCATTATGATTTGATGTTGGGGCCACCACACCACAAACACTGCTTAGCCAGTTACCAAGGCCTCTGTGCTAAATCCAATAAACACTTCTCCATCTTTTTCTTGTTGTTGTCTTGGCAGCATGTGATACCAGTGACCGTTTTATCTGTCCTGGAATACTTCCTTCTTACTTCACGGCATCCTTAGCCCTCCTTCATCCTCCACTCCCCTTTGTTCTGGCCACGCTGCACACATTCCAATCTTGGAGTGGCACAGACTCTCTTTCGCCTGAGCCTGCTCATCTGCACTTCCCTTTGTATGGAATTGTTTATTTCTTCTTCACTCTGCTTGCTGTCTCCAACCTGTTCTCTAATTTCTCTGCCCTATTGCTTCCTCTGCTTCTTCAAGTGTGTGTAAGTTGTTTCTCCCATTCAGTCCCCTATAACTCCTTGCATCACATTATTTTCACTGAACATTAGTTGCCCATTTGTCTATATCCCTCATTACCTAAGGCTAAGAATTGTGTCAATTTTTTTTCAACGACTTTTCTCCTGTCCCAGTAGCCTACTGAAGAAACTGGCTCAGGGCCAGATAGAAGCATAACCAATATATGTTATCTAAACGAATAGAAATACACATGCACATAGACATACACTTGCACACACATTTATGATTCTGTGGATATTGTGGGAAATGTGATAACACTTTATGTCTAGGCCTTACTTTTTAATCAATAAATATGTTCACAAAAAATTATAATAAAAAAACAGTAAGTGTTTGGAGAAAATGGATGACACAAACGATATGCATGTTAAGAAAAGGGCAATTGCATGCTTATAGAGAAAAAAATTATTTTCAAACTTAAACTGAAAGGGTGATATGAATTTTGATAGGACATATAGAAAGAACGTGCTTCTTGAGAGAGGCAACATTGAATAGAAAAGCACAGAGTAAAAATGAGGGAGAGAGAGAGAGAGAGAGAGAGAGAGAGAGAGAGAGAAAATATTCAGCTCAAACAAATAAGTTATGGGCAAAAATAAAAGACTGGGAAGTTTGGCAGGTTGTGGAAGTTTGTAAAAGAAAAATAAAGAATTTAAGCTTTATTCTTTAGTGAGTGGGAAACAATCTATTGAACTTTACAATTTTCACCACATGCTAACCTAAAGTATAAAATTATTGATCATATTTCCTTTCATCCTTAAAAAGCAGTCATTAATGCAGTCAGCCTCAGCTGGCATCTGAGCACTAACTGTAACAGAGATCATGTATCTTGGAGCTGTCTTTCAATCATATGCTGCTTTGGTATGTGAAATAATTGTCTTGGTCAACTTATTGTTTAGATATTTTAAAATTTCAATTAAAATATTTTTTCTTTTTTTTTAATCTTTAATTTCTTTATTGGTTAAGGTATTACAAGTGTGTCCTCATCTCCCA
>NW_005364596.1:467242-470716 GCF_000412655.1 Myotis brandtii | reverse complement strand
GTGGTATCATTGGCAAATATGTTCTCCCATGCAGTGGGCCTTCTTTTTGTTTTGTTGATGGTTTCCTTTGCTGTGCAAAAGCTTTTTATTTTGATGTTGTCCATTTGTTTATTTTCTCTTTAGTTTCCATTGCCCTAGGAGCAGTATCAGTGAAGAAACTGTTTCGGCATATGTTTACGATTTTGCTGCCTGTGGATTCCTCTAGTATTTTTATGGTTTCCCATCTTATGTTTAAGTCTTTTATCCATTTTGAGTTTATTTTTGTGTATGGTGTGAGTTGGTGGTCTAGTTTCATCTTTTTGCATGTATCTGTCCAATTTTCCCAACACCATTTATTGAAGAGACTGTCTTGACTCCATTTTATGCTCTTGCCTCCTTTGTCGAATATTAATTGGGCATAGTGGTTTGGGTTTGATTTCTGGGTTCTCTATTCTATTCCATTGATCTATATGTCTGTTCTTGTGCCAGTACCAAGCTGTTTTAAGAACAGTGGCTGTGTAATACAGCTTGATATCTGGTATTGAGATCCCACCTACTTTGTTCTTCTTTCTCAGGATTGCCGCAGCTACTCGAGGTCTTTTTTTATTCCAGATGAATTTTTGGAACATTCGTTCTAGATCTGTGAAATATGCCCTTGGTAATTTGATGGGGATTGCATTGAATCTATAGATTGCTTTGGGTAGTATGGACATAAAGTTCCCATAATGTCTAACCACTGCAGAGAGCCCTGCCATAGTTCTCTGCTTTAACTGACAATTTAGTATGATGATAATTGAATTAACATGAAACACTCAATAATTGGGGATTGTTGAGTGAGTAGTGATCTAATTTCAATTCCTGCAACACATATATTCTCCTTAGTTACCTTGTATTAAATCAGACATTTTGCTGTCCCTCCATAGGTTTCTAGTTTATACTCAAAGCCTATTTTAATTCACTTCATAATATTATTTATACACTAGAGGCCTGGTGTACGAAATTCGTGCATGGGTAGGGTCCCTAGGCCTGGCTGATGATCAGGGCTGATCAGGGCCTTCTGGTTGCCAGCTGGGGCCTTCCTTCATTCCACATTGCCCCCTGGTGGTCAGCACACATCACAGCGAGCGATCAAACTCCAGGGTGAACTCCTGAGGGAACAATTTGTATATCAGGCTTTTATATATATATAGATCACATGAGTGATGAGTGATTTACTCAACTTAGATCTACCCTTAAACTTTTTCTTCCCATTATTAATTTAAATGTGATTTAAAAACACAAGGTAAATTATTTTACACATTTTTTATTATATGCTTTGATGATGCTAATGTGCTATTAATGAGGCATAACCTCAAATATAGCTTGAGTACTTATATTTCTTTTATGTTAGTCTACAATGTACTTCCAAGAGTAGCTGATTGAAGCCATCTCCTTAATCTTTGGGCTTTCAATCCCACAGTCACTTTTCTGCAGCTTTACAAGATATACTTCAATGTTACTGAGAACTTCCATTCAAATGTGTTTCTTGGAAGACCAGCTTTTAGGTACCCACCATGGCTGTGCTGGCCAGTATTAGGCAAGAAAGGACAAGCTGTACCAACTAAGTGAAAATACTTTGCCTTCACTTTCTTAAAAGTCTCCCCCCTCCCCCCACCTCTTGCCAAGCCCAGGAAAACTGTTAAGTAAAAAGTAGGGACAGCAAGGTAATGCAAAAACATAGCTGCTGTTTTCTCAGAGCCACTGCTTAGGTCTGAGCTGGGGGAGGGGAGATGATTGGGATTGGATGTTAAAGTTTTAAGTTTAATTCTTTTAAAATTTAAAACATCTGAAATGAGTCTTTTTTTTCTTGCTTGTTTTATTGTCATTTAAAAACAGCTTTTAATGAAATGAGTCTTAATCTCCAAAATGACTATTGTTATATATGGAAATGCCTGAACAGTACGAAATGCAGTCCAGGTGAGATTTGAAAGAGCATTTTGAAGACAAGGGGGCGGGGGGTTGAGGAGAAAATTAATGCTGTTTCCTACTTGTAGGCCATCTAGTTCAACCATTTAGTTTATCTTCAATGCTACCTATTTTGGGGTATATTAGGGTTATCTTTGGAATTATATAGCTGAAAAAAATCAGCCTTTAAATCATCTTAATTTTCCTCTCCCTCTCTAGTTCTTCACTCTTTTCCTTCCTCCCTTTTTTTCATTCCTCCCTTCCCCTTCCTCTCTCCTTCTTTTTCTTCCTCTTTTCCTTCTTTCCTTCCATCCTTCCAAAAATCTGGAGACCATAATTTTTTTTTTTTTGCCAGGAACTGAGAGATGTGTTAGGGATACACACAGGAAAAAAATAATTCTTGCCTTCTTGGAGTTTATATTCTGGTATCAGAAAATGAATAATTAATAATGACTTTTAGCTAAGAGGGAATGAATTGAGGGATCATGCCATAAGAATATCTGGTAAGGAGTATTCTAAGTAGATGGAAAGTAAATATAAAGACCTGTAAGCAAGAATCTGATCAGCAGCCTTGAAGAAGAGCAGAAGCCCAGTGAGATATAGGGAACACACAAGAAAAAGGACACATATGTAATACCCTTTGTAATGCTTTAAGCAATAAAAAAAATAAATAAATAAAAAAATAAAAGTACCAAATTGAAAAAAAAACAACCAAACAAACAAACAAACAAAAAACAAAAAAACAACAACAACAAAAAAAAGAAATAAAATTAGGAATCTGGGGGCAGATGATATAGGAAACTGGCCTTAGGTTTTTATTTTGTGTGATGGAAAGCCATTTAATGGTTTCTATAAGTAATATAATTCCATCTGGGTTCTAAATATAAATACTGGTAAACCATGGGGATGTAAGAGTAGAAGCCAAATGAACAGTTAGGAAGCTATCCTAGTAATCCAATCAAGAGATGAAAGATGCTTTTGATAAGGAGGTAGAGATAGGTCTGAAGAGACATAATTAGATGCTGGTTATAATTTGAAGATGGAGCTGATAGCATTTGCTGATGGACTAGCTGTGAGATACGCAAAAAAGAAGTAAAGGTTTATTTCTTTATGTGTTTGTTTTCCAGAGTAATTGGCAGACCCCTGGTTTTATTTACTATGGCACAAAATACCACAGAAAGAGCAGATTTTTTTGGGGGGGGGGAGTTGTATTTGCTATATTAAGTTTGAGGTGCCTAGTAAACATGCTACTTAAGGTATATAAGTCGAGTTCAGAGGAGAGGTGGAGCAAGAGATGTGAATATGGGATTCACTAACTTATTGTTGGTATTTAAAGTCCAGTGATTGTAATTGACCACCTAAAAAGGAGGAGACAGAAGCAAACAGAAGAGAAGAGGCTGAAGAACAGTGTCTGGCTTACTCTAGCAGTTAGAGAATGGGAAGAGCAGTGTCCATATATGGAGGTTGAGAAGGTATCACCAGGGTTTTCCTGACAGCCAAATAAAGAAAAATCTAACTGGATGCCATTGGATTTGTGAATATGGACATCAT
>NW_005364596.1:448345-466544 GCF_000412655.1 Myotis brandtii | reverse complement strand
AAAAAGGACACATATGTAATACCCTTTGTAATGCTTTAAGCAATAAAAAAATAAATAAATAAATAAATAAATAAAAGTACCAAATTGAAAAAAACAAAACAAAAACAAACAAACAAAAAAAACCAAAACAAACAAACAAAAAAAGAAATAAAATTAGGAATCTGGGGGCAGATGATATAGGAAACTGGCCTTAGGTTTTTATTTTGTGTGATGGAAAGCCATTTAATGGTTTCTATAAGTAATATAATTCCATCTGGGTTCTAAATATAAATACTGGTAAACCATGGGGATGTAAGAGTAGAAGCCAAATGAACAGTTAGGAAGCTATCCTAGTAATCCAATCAAGAGATGAAAGATGCTTTTGATAAGGAGGTAGAGATAGGTCTGAAGAGACATCATTAGATGCTGGTTATAATTTGAAGATGGAGCTGATAGCATTTGCTGATGGACTAGCTGTGAGATACGCAAAAAAGAAGTCAAGGTTTATTTCTTTATGTGTTTGTTTTCCAGAGTAATTGGCAGACCCCTGGTTTTATTTACTATGGCACAAAATACCACAGAAAGAGCAGATTTTTTGGGGGGGGAGTTGTATTTGCTATATTAAGTTTGAGGTGCCTAGTAAACATGCTACTTAAGGTATATAAGTCGAGTTCAGAGGAGAGGTGGAGCAAGAGATGTGAATATGGGATTCACTAACTTATTGTTGGTATTTAAAGTCCAGTGATTGTAATTGACCACCTAGGAAGCAGGAGACAGAAGCAAACAGAAGAGAAGAGGCTGAAGAACAGTGTCTGGCTTACTCTAGCAGTTAGAGAATGGGAAGAGCAGTGTCCATATATGGAGGTTGAGAAGGTATCACCAGGGTTTTCCTGACAGCCAAATAAAGAAAAATCTAACTGGATGCCATTGGATTTGTGAATATGGACATCATTGGTGACTTTGATGAAAGTGGTCTCAGTGGATTGTTAGAGTTGAAAGCTTGACTGAAGTTGGTTTAAGAAAAAAATGGAAGGATGGGTGGGAGGTAATCAACCAAAGACCTTGTGTGCATATATGCATAACACATGGACACAGACAATAGGGTGCTGAAGGCCTGGGGTAAGAGGGGGCAGGGAGGATTGGAGGGGGTCAATGAGGGGGAAAAGGGGACATATGTAATACTTTCAACAATAAAAAAATATTTAAGAAAAGAAAAAAGTGGAAAGATAAGAAGTAGGTAGAGTGAATAGATAATTATTCAGAGTACATTTACTGGAAAGAGGAGGAGAGAAATGGAGTCATGATAGCAGCTGATGAAGGATCAAAAGATTTAGATGCTGGTGGGAATGATCTAATAGAGTGGGGGAAATCATGATGTAGGAGAGGAAGGCACAATTACAGAAACAAAGTGGGAAAAACAGTGAAACAGGGAGATTTGCAATGGTGAGGCTGGCCTTGGTTGTGAGCAATTACATCAGCTGTGTCTTGCATAAACAGAAAAAAAAAATACTCTATACGCATGCTATTGAGAGTATTGTGTCTTGTAGGCCATGGAAAAGCCCCTTGTAACTGGAAAACTACTTATGAACATAAAGGCTTAGTTGAGTCATTTTGATGGAATCAGATGGTTATATCATTTACCCCTGACAGATCCATGGCAAATGGAGCTTAGATACTGCTGGGAGAAGGTGGCAGGCCCTGTATTCCTACATATTTATTTGAACACACAGCTTTTATATAATTAGACCAGCAATAGATATTGGAGCATCTTTAATGTGCCAGGTACAGATGCAGGTGCTAGGGATACAGTGATGAAAAAGACAAAGTCACTGCCCCTAAGGATCTTCAATTCCAGTAAAAAGGATGGAAAGATGAATATATAAATGAGACCTTTTCTGGTGACACTTGTTTAAAAAATTATAGGAAAATACAATTGAGAGACACTGACCTCATTCCTTTGAGACTGAATGTATTAAATATGGGGCCCATGTTCTCCAGAAACATAAAACATGTTCTGATCACTGTGATAACAATTCCCTCTCATTCTTACAAACTTGTGAGACAGGTGAAGTGAGACAGAAATAATTCCCACTTTTCATATGAGGAAGTGCAGATTTTGGGAATTGAGCACAAGTTATTAAAGAAAGACTCGAATACAGACATTTTGGCTTCAAACTTATAGCTCTTTTTATGATAGCAGGAAAATGTGTGTATGATAAGTTGATATGCTTATTATCCACATTAAAAATCATCTTATATATCCAAAAACAAGCACAATTATAAACATACAGGAATTAACGTCTTTCAGATTTCAAAAGGATCCAGGAAGTTTAGATTTGTACTTTTTGAAAAAAAAAAGAGTACCACTCTGCAATATTGATCAATCTTCTATAAAAACACTCTTTTAGGTTGTGAGAAATTTGTTTTTTAATGTCAAATTTTAGATTATTTTAATTTATTGCTGCTACTCTTTATCCTCAGTAAACATCAATGTTTACTGAGGATAAAGTCATTTATAAAGTGCTTTTGTGGGTGTGTGACTACAGAGAGATTTTCCTAAATAAAGAGATAAATATTTTAAACTAATACCCTTTAAAATTTCACATTGGAAACATGAAACCATTTGGGGAATATAAATGTGCTATACAGGCTGTTGGCTAAGCAACTCTAAAGCCACAGATTCCTTGTTAACTAAACGCTAAAGCAATGGATAAAAAGTATGATTGCTTTAATACCCTCTCTTCCCTTGTACTTAAACTAGGCAACAATTTGGATCTGAAAGACAATTTTATCTTTTAAGCTCCTGAAAATTTTGAGTTATTGGTATTTGTGTCACTAATTAGATGCAATATAATTTTGAAATTTATTCTTCAAACCTTCTGATTTTGTTAAAATAGAACAAAATCTTAACTATTAAAAATGTATTGTTTCTGAAAGGACACTGTAATATTGCAGGCTGCCTTTCTTTATTCCAGTTTTGTAGATGTAAGCTCTGGGTTTTTAAATGCTTTGATATATGTTAAAATGTATGTTGTTTATGATAACAGAGCAATATAGTAACTTTATGAGCATACAACAACTGAGAATCAAGCAAATGGCTTTATATTGACTTTTTTGGGGGTGGTTTCAGATCTGTGGTAATGTTATGTCTCAAATTTGTAGAAGTCAGATATCACAGGGAGTGTCTAACGTCTTTGTCTGAAAGTCTTTTTGTTCTTAACTGTCAGAGAATACAAGAAATCATCTGTGGTATTTTCAGAACTATCCAATTTCAAATGCCCTTTTATTCAGTGCTTTTTATGACCAGTTGCTTGACAACATATAGGTATGGTTACTTAATGTAAAATTCCTGTGCTATGGCTATTGACCTATTTTTCTAGATATATACTGATATACAGTAGCTCCCAACAGACAGATTTTAAACTGGCTTTACTCTTGCATTTTCACAAATTTTAGAGACTTTTATTACTAAACAATTTTCCACTACATGTGCTTTGAAATGTGTTTTGAGACAAGGTCTAGTTACTAGATATGTAATGTGTTGGGCGTGCTTTGACAGAGATTTGGTATTTATTAGACATTAAACATGCTATATGCAACTTAAGCTTTTAAAAAATCTGTTTTTGTATTATTCTGAATATTTGAAAGATAATTTCTGTTGTCATAAATAAACTAAAAGTTTCAACATATAGGCATTCTCAAATAGACTTTTGAAAGTAAATACATATAATGTTAAAATATACATATATTTCAATAGCAACTCTGACCTTTAATGTTCTCTGCTGGTTTTTATACCCGTTTGTTAGCTCAGGCAATGTTAGGGATGTATACACACATTTGAGTTGTTTCTCTGTATTTATAAACTTCTGTAGGATATTTTATACACTTAGATAAGAACATCCTTTTATAGTATGGTCATACAATATGCCCAATATTTGAAGCACATTGGAGAAAGATATCCATATAAACCTTTTCATTATGTTTTGCTTATGCCATTTTAATTATTATAGGAGGGAATAGAGCAATACAATTATATATTAAGAATAGAAGAAACATGTAGGATTAATTCAACCTCAAAATTTATGTAAATAATCGAATTTGAAATACCCACTTACTAGATCTTCTAGGTTTAGCAAATATCTTAAAGCCCCAATGTTTAGACTGTTAGCTTGGCGGAGAGAGCGACTTAGAAGATGGTTCTATGTTAAAGCAGTTGTATGTTTGAACTAAAAACAATGTGGAGGGGGGTCCTAAGCAATTCTAAGGGATTATTTTTTTTTGCTTTTAAGAAAAACCCCCTCCTTGTGGATCGCCAAGTCCAGATTTGTACAAAGAAAAACTAGTTCAGGGCTGTGACTGAGAGCTGATACATTTCAAGGAGGACCGGCCGGCTGCACTTGTGAGCGGTGACAGATCTCTGTGAAATATAATCCTGATTAAAAATGCATGTGTGAAACCTCTTCGAATAAAGCGCTGTGTCCAACAGCATTTTTTGAGCTTCTGCGTGTGAGAAGGGAAGACTAATGTAGCTATTCTTGTACTGTATCCCATCATTTGCTGGCAGTATTACATTGCTGAAATTGTCTTTATCTATGACTTTCAATGAGGTAGAATTGCATTTGTGTGTGTGTGTGTAAAAAAAAGTCATTGACACTAGTGAATTTAAGAATTCAGAAATTAAATGCACGCACTTAGAGACACAGCATTTTTATAGATATGTATAAATCAAGCTAAAGCACAAAGTGATGGAAAGTTGTGATTAAGATGAACATTAAGGACCATGATATTTAGGACCCTACTACTGCTAAATCATGTAAAATAAAAGGAGGCATATGTGTGCAACTACTTCACACAGATTAGCAAATCTATTGTTGCAACTCTATTACTTTTGCAGTGCCAAAGCTTTAATCAATTATTGAACAACTTTGAGTGGGTATATCAACCCCTTTTCTTCATTTGGGGTTCCGAGTTGAGAGAACTCAGGTGTAAAGCTTGAGAGGTTTCTAAAACAGAGATGAGGTAAATCTGTTGAGTAAAAAATAAAAATAAAAATAAGACAACTAATAACATGTGGAGGTGCCTGGTGAGATCTGACCAAGCCAAGCTGCCTTTGTGCCCATGTGTTCCTGCCTCTACGACTCTATGATCTGATCCTATGACTCGGGCCTGGAATGCTTAGTGACGGCCAGGCCTTTTGTTGAGATTTAAAAGATGGGCATGAAATCATGCAGATGTTCACTTTTTCACATAAAGAATTGGGAGGAAATAAATAGAATGACCTAGTGGGAGAGATGTTTGTCTGGGATTGCACGTGTCTCTAGTTAGTGGTGTAACTGTGATACACACTGACAGGCAGATAGACACAGATGCACATATACACATTTGCAAGCACCTATAATAATTGTACATACACTAATACGTATATGAATATATGGAACAAATACATGAGAAATAACTATTGAATTTCTTCTCTGGCCTCTATGGCTTTATTTTTAATTTTTTAGTTTCAGATACTTTAAAAAATGTTATTAACTTTATTGGGGTGCCATTGGTTATTAACATCATATAGGTTTTAAGTGTACATTTCAATGATACAAGATCAGTATATTGCACTGTGTGCTTACCCGCCAAAGTCAAATCACCTTCAGTCACTATATATTAGGCCCCTTTCACCCCTTCCCTTTGGCAAACCACCACACTGCTATCTGTGTCCACGAGTTTCAGTTTTATATCCCACATATGAGTGAAATCATATGGTTCTTAGCTTTCTCTGACTGACTTGTTTCACTTAGCCTGATGTTCTCAAGGTCCATGGCTTTATAATAGGTACCGCTTTCTAGACTCCCCTGAATGTTCTTTTTAATGTCTATTTTAAAAGATACAGTGTTTTATTTGGATATCATTTAGAAAAGAATGGTGATTTGAAGTTTTCTGCATTATAATCATTCTATACTCAGGACATGTTAATGTGATTTGTCCATATAAAACATAATTTTCTGAATCTGCATTTTGTACAGTGTGTGCTGAAGTGGTGGCCTGAGTCTCTTTGTCTTGCCTCCTCCTGCATGGCTTAGTCTGGTGCACTCTTCCTACTTGAACTCTACATCACAAGAAATAGAAAAAATAACTCACAAAAGCAATGCATTTAACAAATTGGTACTGAGTTTCTTTTTAATCATGTAATTATGCAAAGTATTCAAGCTTTTAAGAGTTCTAATATTATACAACCCAGTGAGCAGGTGAGAGGAATACATTTGCCTTTTTTTAGGCCTCAGAGCTGAAAATATGACCTGCACAGTTGCCTTCTCCTTGTCACTTATTCAATGAGCACGTATTGAATACTTAGTGGTAACACAACTGCATTTGCAGACACTAAATTTTAGTTAGAATGTTAAAATGAGTATAGTTAGGAGGATAAATAGCGGCACTAATTTGCCTTAAATTTGAGATTTAAACTTGTATCTTAAATATTATATGTTTTTTTAAATATTTGTTTATATTTTAAATAATACCTATTTTTACTTAGAGTACTAATCCTATAAAAGACTTTTTAAAAGTACATATACTTAATTCTGTTATGTAGTTTTATACATTGTAATTAAAATAAATGTAATTACTTTTTTGGATACAGTATCTCTAGTATCATGTCAATAAATAGAATATGAAATAATGGACAAAGTTCCACAACAAAATACCATGCAAGTACAAACCAATGAATAAAAATTACTATCACTGAGAACAACAACAAAAAGCTTTCTAAAACCTTTAAGACCTTGGCTATTTTTTTCTAATCCCTTGGTGCCTTTTAACAAGTGAAACTATTTTTTAATAAAATTGTCAATGGCTTTCTTTCGATTTACTGGGGGCCCTACTTAAATGGGATATCTGTCCTTTGTGTTTCAACAATATACAAAGCTTTCTTGTGTATTATTTTCTTGGTACACATGCACACACATGAAAACGCTGACAGAGAAGTTCGTCAAAGTGACAGCCTGATCACTGTCCTTTAAAACATGGTCCTCTATGTCTGGTGCCAATATAAAATGAGTGAAGCATGCACGCACTCTTTTCTTTGCAGATATTCTCTGAATAATGAATGCTCAGAGATTAGAAGTGAAATGTAATTTAGTCTTATCATTCTGTATATTTTACTTTATTTGCAATTAATTCTCTTGCTATATTACACTTGTGTTAATACATGTTTTCTTAGAAATTCTAAGGAGAGTACTGCCTCTAATTTATTTCCCATCTTGCAGTTGATTTAAACAGGGGTTTAATACCAGGGATCTCCTTTCTTAGTAACAAATATACACAGTGAGTGTTCTGAGATTTATGTATGAACCTGGAATTCAGAAATGAGTTTTTATTACTCCTCTTGGTTTAAAATTAATTACCAATTATCAATTTAAAAACTCACAAAGCAGTCTCAGGTTGCTATTTAATTCACTCATGTTATTTTAAAAGTTTAAGTTGCTATTGGTATTAATAGCAATGTTTTTGAGCCACTATTTCTAGTATAAAATGGTTATATAACATTCATCGTTGGTTTGAAATCACTACGTATGTATATATGTGTGTGTATGAAAAATATTTTTGTTTTTGTGTTGTAGAGGAATTAAGGAAAAAAGTGTTGTCTAAATGTTGATTAAAAATCTTTTTCATGATGTTGATTCCAGAGTTCTATAAAGACAATTATAATAATTTTATATATATTGCAATGGAGTTGCTTTTAATTACAGTTTAAAAAAATAAAAACTATTAGGATAAAAAATCACTCAATGAAGTCATTGATAACAATTGTCATTAAACATTATTAAATGACTGATATTATGTCCGATATTTCAAATATCAAATTTCATCTCCTTGAAAAAGACAATCTGCAAAACAAATGTGTTTGGAAAACAAAAAGCCATAACTTTTAACTCAATTCTAGCTCAATAGAAATAAAAATATATCATAATTACAAAACAGTTACAGGGATGGCAGGGAGCTAGAAGACATAAAGAGAAGAGAACGTGTTTCAAACATTGGGAAATGGTTTACTGTAGGTATTGTGGTTCTTACGTGCTCCCTCTCTGTTGTAGACCTGGATGGAGCACGGATGGCCTTTTTTACTATAGTTTTTACACAATGTATGAAACTACAGGCCATTCCAAAGAAGAGTTTGAGGTTTTCTTTTTAAATACTCATCCACTGACATCTTCCTTATCATACAGCACAGGAATATAAGAGTGTCTTCAGCAAATGGAATGTAAAGAATTCAAGAAGCCCTAACTACGGATATGGGTGACCCTTGTTCCTGATTGACCTGGTTGATATACTTTCCAGATAAGCAGCCATGAGCCTTACAAGGCTTTCACTGACTGTAAACAAATTTGGAATCCAAAATAAAATATGTTTCTTCTTAACATTAACACACAGGTACAGCGATGGTGACGCTTTCCCGGCCTGGAGTCCTTAGTTAAATCATCAGTTTGTTAACTGCTGTTTGCAAGGTAAACCCTCCCTCTGGAATGGACTTCTTTAAAGCAAAATGAAATAAAATAAAGGTAAGTAAAAGTAAATAGATTTTCCTATTGAAAGTTATTACTTCAGGAATGAAGAAGATGGATATTGATCGGCCCCATCCTTGGCCATTACTGACAGGTCCACGTGGATGGCTAAGACACTTTATTCTAAGCAAACAGCCATTTTCTCTTCTGACATGGGATTCCAGTGAGAATTGAAAAAAGTAAAAGGTTTGTAAAAACATTTTTCTGTCCTTCTTACAGGGACAATTTATGTTGAAGTAACAGTCTCTGAGATACTTGCACCTGTTATTGATTTATTTCTTCTTTGTCATGGACAAGCTCCTGTTTTATAATTCAGTTACCCTTGTGTACTGCTCGTAGGCAGTAATTTAGAAATAATTTTCAAAATATGGAAGCAAATGAATAAGACACTAAATGTGTGTATACATTTTTTAGATGCTCTCCGGGACATATTGATAGTTGTGATATTTGTTTTTATCACTAATAAAGTCAGGATTCCATGATGAGCTATTGTCCTAACATCGCAAATGGAATTCTAAATCTGTGAAGTCCCCATGGTTTCTGGTCAAATAACTTTTCTATATGACCTTGTGACTCCATGGAGTGAAAAATACAAAACAGTGTTAATAACGAAAAACTAATGTAATCAGAGTATGCTATATTATTTCCAAAGATGGGCAAAGTTTCTATTGATAAGAAAGCAAATCTGAGTAAAAAAAAAACCCCAGTAAATCTGAAAAGAATAAAAACATGTTTAAATCACTGAGCACTTTTGATATGCAACTATAAATTTGCACACCAGTAGATATATAAGCATCCACTTTATCTGTGTGTCCACCAATACGGTATACAATGGTTTCCTCGTAAAAAAATCAATATGGCTGTGATTTCTCTATGGCTCATTCACTGTTTATGGGTAGGGATTAATGTTTGACCTTCCCTTGCCTTCTTGACTTGAACCAATTACTTTAGAATAATTTTTCTGGTTTAACTTTTTATCACATCTTCTGACATTTTAGTGAATAATATGTGACAGCTATGAACATCTGCAAAAGTTATTGTTATCATAACTTGAGCTCAATGGAACTACCAGCACGGATGCTCTGAAGATCATATTGCACTACAGAGTAAGAACACACTTACATTAAAAAAAATGTTTGATTTCTTAGTAGAAATCTTTGCTTAGTTTGTTTTAACAGACATAGACTATTTCAAAGAATAAAAAAAGACACCTGGAGGTGGAAAGGACATGTGCATTCTATACAAGGGAAGCCTCAAAATATTTATTTTTTATTTGGCATTTTATGCATTATTGTCATGCATAAAAACAGCTATTAATCTTTGGAAACATTAGCACTGCAAACCAGCTTTGTGCATCATAGGTTTGTAAGTAATTCCTGAAAGAAGTATTTCGTTTTAGTGTCCTGATTTCTTATTCAGTATGCACCCAGGGACACTGGTATATTGCATTCTCCTTGAAGAAAGACCTATATATAGAAAATGCAGTTAGTCATTTATATGCATATAACAACATAAATCACAAAGATTAAGGGAAATCATTTTGAGGAGCACAATTTTGCAACCAAAGGCACTTAAATAATTACCTTTTTAAGCAACTTTTATTGACTATGCAGAAGGATGAAAAGTAATCTTACTTGTTTTAAATGGCATAAAGCAACCAAATGCCATTAACAGAGTGTTACATTTCTTATTTCCTTAAGATTGTTAAAGCTTACCAGGAAGAGATAAAAAATGTATAAATTCAGGAACACTGGCTAGTAAGATCCCAAACCATTGTCAGTGGACTCCTACTTTCTCCTGCCAAAATATGTGGAAGCATGCATGGATTGTACTAGATTAGTAAGAGGGGCTCGTTTCCGGGGCATTAGCCAGGTATCTTAGCAACAAGACCATACCAGATTCTAGCAGTGCTCTGTGGTGGTGCATGTAATATCCTGGACATAATCTGTCTTTTAATTTTCTTTGGATTGTAGTGATATTACAGATACATGTGTTCAGTGATAGATCTTTATTTAATAAGAAGAATGCCTTAGCTGAAGATTTGTACTATGCCAGGAGTGGGCAACTCACAATAATGTTGCTGGAGGTTGAGCCCAGGTACTGCCTTGTCTCACATTTCAGATTGACAGGAAAACTTACTCCTTCATTAAGATGTGCCTCATAGTTCATATCTTTATGCTGTGAAGATGAGGATGCTGCCGGAATTCATAATACTAAGAACGTTATTTAATGTCAGATAGAATGCAAATTGCTCGTACAATTGAAATGTCATCTAAAACATGGCACCGTATGCAACACCACTTTATTATAAGTCACTGAGAGCAATATCTTAAATTTGGAATTGCGCTAATCCTTCATCTGCTTTGTTTACCTTTCATCTATAATAGAGATGTCGAATTTCCTCCAAACTGGATTTGCATGTTTTAACTGCTTGCTCACACAGCTCAAGATAGTGTGGGAGAACTATAGGGGGGTACTTCCTTTGATTTTCTTGTCTTTTTGTTGTTTGCTTAATGCAAATTAACAGCAAAAGATAGCTTTCAAATACAAGACAAAATGCCATGTCAACCCTTTTGGGGAAATAAGCTAATGCTTATGGAAGAACATTTGATTATTTAAACTATGAATTATAATACAAATATGCTGTCTGTTTATTGGTAATTGATTTTCTTGGTAATTTAGCTTCATGCAGTATTTTCTTGCATTTGATTGAAACAACAACAGTTTTATGAGATTAACATTGTTCACAATAAAACTACATATAAACCATTTAAGACTTTTGTCATGTTTGCTTGGAGAAAGTGCCCAGAACAATTGCCTTCCAATATAAAGCTATCTATATAATAGAGGAATATGCAAATTAGCCAGGATGCCATAATGTCACGACTGAACAGCAGGGACCTGAGACTGCATGGCGCCTGGCTGGGCCGAGGGACCTCAGGTTGCACCGGGGACCTCAGGCCACACCCCCTGCCTGGCAGGGCTTGACAGGGGAACCTCAGGCTGTGCCCCCCACCCCGGCGCTTGGCTGGGGGCCCTGAGGCTGTGCCCTGACCCAGCATTGGGCTGGGGGACCTGAGGCTGTGCAACACCCACCCGGAGGGGCTTGACATGGGTGGGGCCGCCGGTCTAGGTCTCACCTAATGGGGGTGGGGCCGGCCGGGTCTGGGTCTCCTGCATTTTTGAAGTGCATGCGGGTGGTGGGCGGGGACTTGACTCTAGGTCCCATGGTGAGCCCCAGACTCTGACAGGAGGGAGATTTTCATATTCATTTTTCTAGCAATATTAAAATATTTCCTCTAATTAATTTCCTTTTAATGTGCAAGAATTTCTTGCACCAGGCCACTAGTCCTGACATAAAAAATATTGTTTGTACTTAACAGTTCTTAAAATTGATTCCTAAATATTCATTCCAGATAGATGGCTTATCTTTTATACATCAGTTTTCAGTACCAAAGAAGGCCCAAGACTCCTCTTTAATTAGTACCTTGTAAGATTTTCCAGAAAGAATTACAGTTTCAGAGAGAGGAGAGTATAGGAAGGGGTATGGGAAAAAGAGAGTTCTTTTATATTAATATTTACTATTTTACTATTGACAATTACTATTTCATGACTCCTGGCTTCTCTCCTCTCCAACTCAATACCCCCACCCCCACAACACCTCAGCTTTTCTCAAAGAATTTCAGCTCTTGAGTAGTGTTTATTATCTTTTGATGGGCAGTATTGGCAACTCTGTTTTGTTTTGTTTGATATTATATAGTACTACAACTTAAGAACTCTACCACAAAAGTTTATTTCTTTATGAATATTATTAACATAAAACTTATATGAGTGCAAGGAGTCTCCAATTAAAAGTCTTTAAGTTAAATATATATTATTTGGTATAAGGATCTGTACAAAATTTTTAGAAAATTTGTTTCTTTTTATGAAGACATGCTTTGACTACTTCTAAAGAATGGCTCACAGTAGCTCCCTCAATGTGAATAATACCATGGTGTTATATCATTCATGCTGGTTTTTAAAGATCTCTAGAACCATTTATACCAACTTTTCAAATGGTTGTTTGAAGATTGCGTGCCTTAGAATTACTTGTTATGCTTGTGGAAAAATTAGGTTTCTGAATTTTTGCCCAGACTCATTGTATAAGGCTCTTTAAGGATTTAGGAATATCTCTAGGTGTTTTTGTTGTTGTTGTTGTTGTTGTTGTTTTTTGGCACATTAGGGTTTAAGAGCCATTGAATTAAAATAATGAATAACAATTAAGAGAAAGCTTAATTTTCATAGTAAGATTTTATTAAAAATAACTTGAAACAAAGGAATTGAAATATTTTTAAGCTTGTTAAATTGTGTAATTCATCATTAAAGATCATTTTTCCAGGTCATTTAAGTGAGAATATTAACTTGAAGACCCATAATATCTTTTTAAATTATGTGGGAAAGAGGACATGTAATTTTTCATAGCTGGAAGTTTATTTTAAAATTTCTCTTAAAATATGAAAACTCAGAAATATGTTTTTGTAAATGAATAATATCAAAATATGACTTGTTTTATTCTTGATGTAAAAAAAGAGAAACAAGTCAATAAAAAACTAATGCCTTTCAGTTTAATGGTAGTTCTACCCTCTCCCTATTTATCTTAATTTTTCTTTCTGTCTTTAGTCTGAACACTGACTGTGAAGTTAAGCTACATTTTTATTCCTCCTTGAATAATTCTTGGTGACCAATAAGGATCTTGAATTTACCAAGGTCTTGGGTCCAGAGCATCCCTGAGTTTTGTGAAAACTAAGTACAGAAGTCAGATTAGCTAGCTATGAAGTTTGATCATTCCTTGGGCATAAAATGATATCTAGTTAATGGTGCATTATGTAGCAGCACCAAGAGAAAGTAAAACATAAAAAAGCAAAAGCAAAATAAAGAGCCATCCAGAGCCCAAGTGAGCACAATGACCTTCTGAGGCATATGCTGTATGACCTACTTTCACCTGAACCATCAGCAAATGGTTTTGTACTAGATGTGCAGAATTCCAGAGACTGACAAGTTGGAAACTAGTCTCAGGCCCAGAAATGTAGGAGCACTTATTCTGTGACTAGAGGCCTGGTGCATGAAATTCGTGCACTGTGTTGGGGGTCCCTCAGCCCAGCCTGAGCCCTTTCACAGTCTGGGATGCTGCAGGGGATGTCTGCCTGCCAGCTTATGGTTAGATTGCATTCTGCTGCTGCACAGCCTGCTGCTTGAGCTTCAGCAGCTGTTGCACATGCACAAACTGGGCCACCAAGGTCTGTCCTGTGAACACCATTGAGTGGGTGAATCAAGCATGAAGGCAGGCTCACCCTGAGCTCCCTACGCTTCCCTGAGTCACTGAGTTGTTCAGACTGACTGTCTTCTACAGAGAATGGCACCAGGATTGGGCCTAAGCCAGCAGTTGGACATCCCTCTTGCAGTTCAGGACCCCTTAGGGGATGTAGCAGTGCGCCAAGCAGTAGGAGCCCGAATCAGGGCCGGGCGCTGTGCCACTTGCGCTCACCTGCGCCTGCTGCTGCTGCTTGGTAGTGCTGCCGCAGAGTCAGGAGAGGCTCCCCCTGTGGCAGCTGTGCTCGCCAGCTATGCGCCTGGCTTCTGGCTGAGCAGCGCTCCCCCTGTGGGATCACACTGACTACTAGGGGGCAGATCCTGTGCTGAGCGTCTGCTCCCTGGTGGTTGTGTGCATCATAGCAACTGGTCGTTCTGGTCTTTTTGCCATAACGATTGCTTAGGCTTTTATTATATAGACTAGAGGCCCAGTGCACGAATTCATGCATGGGTGGGGACTGGTTGGGCCAGCTTGGGGGAGGGGCTGTGGGTGATTGGCTGGTGGGCCCCACCCCCAAATGGGATGTGGGGGCTGATCAGGGGTCAGCGGCTGTGGGAGGGGCTGTGGGAGGTTGGCCAGCCAACCTTAACCCCGATTGGTGGAGGGCAGATCGGGGGTGGAGCTGGCTGGGGGGAGGGGCCATGGGCTAATGGAGGTGGTAGGGGCCCATTGGGGCTGGGAGGAGGGGCTGCAGGCAGTTGGCCAGCCAGCCCTTCTCCTGATTGGGGTGGGGGGCCGATCAGGGGATGGTCCTGTCAAGGGAGGGGCTACTAGCAATCAGGGTGGGGAAGGCCAATTGGGGGTGGGACTGGCCAGGGGGAAAGGGTCACAGGGGGTGGCCCTGTCCCCTATTGGGGTAGGGGGCAATCAGGGGTGGGGCTGGCCAGGGGGATGGGCTGTGGGCCGCTCGGGGTGGTGGGGGCCTACCAGGGGGAAGAACTATGGTAGGAGGGGTTGGCTGGCTGCACCGCCCTCAATGGGGGTAAGAGAGGCTGATCAAGGGCAGGCCAGCTGGAGGGAGGGGCCGTGGGAGGTTGGCTTGCTGGTCCCATCCCCTGATCAGGCCGATTTGCTGACTACAGTGGGCATCATAGCAACCGGTTGTTCCGGTCGTTCCGGCATTTTGGTCACTGGCTTTTATATATATAGATTCCTCTTTGTTCCTCTTTGAACCCCTGGTGAATCAAAATGTAATAAAATGAGGAGATATTTCTAACACTCACCTCTGATTGGTAAACATTATAAACATTACTGAGAATAATATATCTGATGTGTAACTTAGTAGTCTATGATGAAAAGTCTTTTCAGAAATAGAGCAATTACTATTTCATCATTCCCAAATGTTCATTTACAACCTTAACATTTTTCTCACACAATAATTGCATCTCTAATGTCTTATCCTTGAATACCCTGCCATCAACTAAAATTTAGTCTCTAAAATAAAAATTAATATTTTCCTCTGAACACAAAATCATATTCATTATTTCTCAATTTCTGTCCATTGGTCCACCATTTCCCTTATCACTTGTATTCAAAGTCCCTCAGTAAGCTTTAGGTTCAATGCATACTAGTATACTCAGATTTCTAGTAAGTTTTCACAATTCTATTGTTTTGTTTTCACTGCAAAATAGATTTATTTTGAAAATAGTCCATAGGTAGGTTGAAAAATACCTTAAATCAAGATGTCAGACTAAATCTATCAGCATCCAGTAAAATGTCACACTGTACTTCTAATCAGGTAAAATAAGAATATGTGAAACTTTGTGATGTTTGAGCACATAAATAAAACTAGCAGTCACAATTCTATTGTTTTGTTTTCACTGCAAAATAGATTTATTTTGAAAATAGTCCATAGGTAGGTTGAAAAATACCTTAAATCAAGATGTCAGACTAAATCTATCAGCATCCAGTAAAATGTCACACTGTACTTCTAATCAGGTAAAATAAGAATATGTGAAACTTTGTGATGTTTGAGCACATAAATAAAACTAGCAGAACCATTATAAACTGATGAACAAAAATAGATACAGAGGCAGAGCGGCATTAAACAGACTGTCAAACTACAGCGGGAAGGCTAGGGAGGGTTGGGGTGGGGGGTAAGAGATCAACCGAAGAACTTGTATGCATGCATATAAACATAACCAACGGACACAAGATACTGGGGGGTAGGAGAGGCTGGGGGAAGGTCAACGGGGGGGAAGAAGACATATATACTACTCTTTGTAATACTTTAAGCAATAAAACAAAATTAAAAAAAATAAATAAAAGGCAACTCAAAAACAAAAACAAAAAAACAAAACAAAAAAACCTAGCAGAACAATAAAAATCAAATAGTAGAATTTTCACCTGGAAAAATCAATAGCTTATTTTTCACTCCATGAAGAAAGAGTTGCTAATTTTATCCAAATTATTTGTTTCCTTTCAAAGAGAATCAAGATGAATCGAGTATATTTTTAAAAAATATGGCATGATGATCTTTTTGTTTTTCTTCCCTTCTATCTGGTGCTTTTCTTAGGCTCAGTTCACACCAAGGATTGGATAACAGAAGCAGAGATTGGAGGTGCAATCTAAGGTGGAGACTGAGCATAATGGCCCACAGGACATGTGTTAGGAGAGCAAGAAGAATCTGATGGGATCCTGGGGAGGGGACCCAGAGGATGAGCGTGTCAGCACCCTAATTTTAAGGACCTTTGTCATATGAGCTGGGGAGGAGAGGTGGGAGAATTTGGAGACTAAAGAGCACACCTAATCTTTTCTTTCTGGTCCATCTCACACTTTGTATGAGTTGGAAAGCACAGCTAAATCCAACTAACGAAGGCTGTTTTGTATATGTTTCTGGATTCTGGCTGAATCTAGTTTGGTTTAAAAATGAATGATACCACTTTTCTACAACCAAGGACGTGGCACTGGAGATATAATATTCTTCAAGATGGAGTCTTCAGGGGCTATTTCTCTATGTCAAGATCACATATTAAGTTATGCCATTATAGAAATGCTGACACAATAGCTCATGAAAAGTTGTCATGGAGATGAAGTAAGGAAGAGCCAACCCTCAACAGGATGGATATTGTCCCCAGTGTCTTCATAATTTGAATATTGCTACTCTATCTTTTATAATTCTAATGATAAATACTGTGTTTTTACAAGGTATCAGGGCCAGAGCATTGGAAATCAGTGAAACAGGATAAAACTAGGTATATCTACCTTTTTAGAGGCTGCTCCTACTGGAGGGGTTCTTTCAGATACACCTGCTTATATTTTGCAGAGTGGTTTGGTTCTTTCTAGCTTGTTATCCCTCCCATATGTAGGTGGAGAAGAGAGTTAGAGATAATCAGAAAATCAGCTAGAGTCCTGCTTCAAGAGAATTCACTGTAGTCCTTCTCTTAGAGAATGAAGAAATCCCCAAAGCCAGCTGCTGAAAATTACCAGTGTCTCCAGAGCACTTCCTACATTTCCTGGATTTGCCAAGGGTTTGACATGACTTACATCCTTCCATTCTCAAGACAACTTTATGAAGTGAGACTATTATCTGATTTTAAGAATGAAGAAATAGATATGATGAGGTTCAATAACTTTGAAAAGATTCAGTCAGATATTAATAATCATGATAATAACAACACTTTTAAAAAAATCCTCACCCAAGGACATGCTTAGAGAGGAACTACTCTGGCCAGATGATAATAAATAAAAATACTCATTGTGACCTTGCAAAGTGCTTAATGTAGATTAAGCAATTTTAACTCACAATAACCCTATAAGGTACTCACTGTAATTTTTCTCATTTTTAACTTTTTTATTGTTTAAAGTATTACATATAGTATTACATATGTCTCCTTTCCCCCCCATTGACCTCCACCCATCCACCCCCAGCCCCCCGCACATGCCCTCATCCCCCTACTGTCTGTGTCTATTGATTATGCTTATATGAATGCATACAAGTCCTTTGGTTGATTTCTTAAACCCCCGCCCCCCCCAACCTTCCCACTGAAGACTGACAGTCTGTTTGATGCTCCTCTATCTTTGTATCTATTTTTGTTCATCAGTTTATGTTGTTCATTACATTCCAAATGAATGAGATCATATGATATTTATCTTTCTCTGACTGGCTTATTTCACTTAGCATAATGCTCTCCGGTTCCATCCATGCTTTTGCAAATGGTAAGAATTCCTTCTTTTTTACTGCAGTGTAGTATTCCATTGTGTAGATGTACCACAGTTTTCTAATCCACTCATCTGCTGATGGGCACTTAGGCTGTTTCCAAATCTTAGCTATAGTGAATTGTGCTGCTATGAACATAGGGGTACATATATCCTTTCT
>NW_005364596.1:435126-447558 GCF_000412655.1 Myotis brandtii | reverse complement strand
GTTCTTGCCTCCTTTGTCAAATATTAATTGAGCATAGTGGTTTGGGTCAATTTCTGGGTTCTCTGTTTTTATCCATTGGTCTATATGTCTGTTCTTGTGCCAGTACCAGGCAGTTTTGAGAACAGTGGCTTTGTAGTATAACTTGATATCTGGTATTGTGACCCTCCTACTTTGTTCTTTCTCAAGATTGTTGCAGCTATTTGGGGTCTTTTTTATTCCATATGAATTTTTGGAAAGTTTGTTCTAGGTCTGTGAAATATGGTGTTGGTATTTTAATGGGGATTGCATTGAATCTATAGATTGTTTTGGGTAGTATGGACATTTTAATGATGTTGATTTTACCAATCCATGAACATGGTATATTCTTCCATTTGTTTATGTCTTCCTCTATCTCTTTTTTCAGTGTCCTGAAATTTTCTGAGTACATGATCTTTACCTCCTTGGTTAAATTTATTCCTAGGTATATTATTTTTTGTTGTTGTTGCAATATTCTCACTTTTATAGATAATCAAATCAGGGACCAGAAAGACCAAGTTAGTTTCCCAAGTAAGTGGCAGAACTGGGCTTCAAAATCAGGTGTTCTGGTCCTGAGCTATTTTTAAGCTAGTCTACAATCACAGAGCCAAAGCTTAAATCGTTGCCTTCAAAATCCAAGCTTTTACCATTGATACATAGCTATTTATATGAACATATTATAGTTTTACCTTTTTCCTGTTTTATATATGAATTTAGGTATTGTGTGTATTCCATTGATGCGATAAATATATTTTTCAACAGCAAAAGATTGTGATTAAGCCATGGAAAATAAGAACTGAAATATTTGACCCAATAAGCAATTTGAGATGTTTATCTTTACATAATTTTGAAGTTTCAGCTAAACTTTATTTGAATGTGTTTATAAATTAGTAAATTAAGGGAGTAGAATAAAATTACACTATTGGAAACTTTTTGTGATTTGGCTGCTTAACAAATTAAGAAAAGCAGTGCTATGTCAAAACATACAGTGTTGAGTGAATTAATGTGCATTTACTATTACTGGGCAATAATGAATATTCGGCTAGTCTTTAGAAATTACTTGTATCTTATTCCAATCAGCACTCAGCACAACACCACAGACTTCCTTCATAATTTGATCTTTACTTTTAATCTGAAATTAATTTTACATTTATAATTATTGGTCTACTATGTGGTGTTTTGTTTTTGCCTTTAGTAGCTATGCAAACAATAGCTTGAGACAAGTAGGTACTTTAATCTTACTATTTTTATCATTATTGAATGGTAAAAATATGTCACTACTTTTATGATGTCATTTTAAATTTTAATAAGCTTAGACCGCTTATTGTAAAATCCCAAGTAATTTTAAATTGATGTTGACATTAAAGAGGATTGCCTGTAATGATAGTGTCTTGTAGATTTAAGTAGCAGTCTGAAATAAATCTAGTAATAATTATGGTTACATCTTGATCACTTGCCTTTTCCTGTTTATTAACCTTGTAAAGAAACATATTGTTAAAGTCATCTTTAATTCATATGAAAAATTAATCCCCTTCCCCTTCCATCCCAGACCTGAGAACTAGATGAGAATGTAAGTTCAATGCTGAAAGTTTTTTTCCTGGAGGAATTCCCACATGGAAAACTGAAGCAGTGCTAGTAAAAGGTACATACCTTAATCACACATCAGCGTCAGTGCTTTCTGTCACTGTCTCTTCATGGAGGAGCCCCAACATGCACAACCTGTGTTACCTCAGGGCCTGCTGGAACTAGCTAGGAGCTAAGCTATCAAGGCCAGCCTATCTGAAAAGAAAATAACAAAAAGCAAAAACTCACCAGCTAACCTGAATTGTTGATCCCTGGAGGGTGCTCTAAGAAAAGTTGGAAAAGATTATGTAAAATGGCTCTCATATGTTAGGTAGGAAAAATTACTTATTGCCTCTAAACAGGAAGATTGTAAACAATGTCTCCCATTTTTGCAAAAAAGAAAGATCAGCCAGCATAAGACTCTGCTCTCAAACATAGCTTTCATAAGGCGCCATTGGGTTTAGAGCCTCCACTTGTGTCTGAGAGAGAAGAGGATGATGGGAGAGATTTATCTCTCTTATTTCTGAGCTCCCTTCTGTGTTGAGCAGAGCCTGAAGCCTAAATAGGAAGGATACTTTTATCTAAAACCCACACTTCTGGCTTTTCATCCTCGACCTGAAACAGCTTGGGAGTGCAATAATCAAAGAAACAGTAACATATTTTGTAAAGATTTAACACTGGATGTGTAAATACAAAAAGTATTTATTTACTGCCTATTTTTACTTATTATTAAGAATATGTATTATATGTGTAAGTTTGATTTGTGTAATTTGTACTTGCTTTTTTGTAATCCAGGAATCCTATATAATAAAAGTCTAATATGCAAATAGACTGAACAGTGGAATGACTGGTGGAACGACCAGTTGCTATGATGTGCACTGACCACCAGGGGGCAGACTCTCAACACAGGAGCTGCCCCCAGCCCGCAGGCCCCAGGCCAGCCAAGGCAGGTGGGAGCAGTGCTCCTCCACCCCCCCCCCCCATCCCCCCGCCAGTCCCCCCATAGATCGGCCTTGATTGCCAGCCAGGCCTAGGGACCCTACCCATGCATGAATTTTGTGCATCAGGCCTCTAGTAAATTAATAAGGTTTATAGTTATTTCAATGCATGTGTGAATTTTAACTGTTACAAATTGATGCTTTAGATGTATAAATGTTATAGAGAAAACTAATGAAATTTAAAGTATATGTGATCTCTGTTTGGTAATTATGTATATCTTTATTACATATTTTAAAAGTTGCTAAATGTGCCCTAGCTGGTTTGGCCCAGTGGTTGGAGCATCAGCCTGTGAACTGAAAGGTCCCAGGTTCAATTCTGAACACATGCCCAGGTTGTGAGCTCGATCCCCAGTGGGGAGCTTGCAGGAGGCAGCCAATCAATGATTATCTCTCATCATTAATGTTTCTATCTCTCTTTCCCTCTTCCTCTCTGAAATCAATAAAAATATATTTTAAAAAGGTTGTTTCATTCTTCCAAACCTTTCTTAACCCAAGTACATGTGTTTCTTGTCATGTGCCTTTTCCTGAGCACTCCATAGAGGCCTCCTCTTTGTTTTATTTTTATTTTTATAAATCTTTATTGTTGAAAATATTGTCCCCTTTTTCCTCCAATGACCCCTTCTAGCCCACCCCGACCCCCACCCCAGGCCTTCACCATCCTATTGTCTGTGTCTATGGGTTATGCATATATGCATACAAGCTCTTTTTGGTTGATCACTTCCCATCTACCCTCCCTCCCATGCCTTCCCTCTGAGATCCCTCAGTCTGTTCCATGCCTCCATAGCTCTGGATCCACTCCAAGGCCTCCTCTTTGTAACAAACTCAAAGAACAGTTATTTCTAAACTTATTATCTCAAAGGGAGTTAGTTTTCATCCGTCTGGATGCTATGCTTCCAGATTTTATTTACCAACAATATATTTGCTTCATAATTGTTTCTTCACATTCTATTTGTAGCTGGTCTTAACTGGCAGTAGCCAGCAGTGGCATCGATCTGCCAAATTTGAGGAGAGGCACCAGGTCTGGGATTTGGATTGAGTGAATGTGGGCAGATGTGTAGAGGTACTTGGAGGCAGTGGAGGCTCCTGGAGTGGAGCAGAGTGGTGTGGATTAAAGGACTTGGACAGAATCGGCGAGAGAGCTGATGACTGGAAATGTGTGATCGCCAGACCACTGCACTCAGCCTGGGGTGGGTCAGGAGCTGGGTGACCTAATATCAGCATAGGATCTGATTGCAAATGAGAGGCAAATAGCCTGTGAATAAGTCAATAGAGGAAAATGAAGGGAAGTCACACATACACTGTATAGTCCACGCACCACAAGCTGAGTTCCATTCCGGGAGAAGCCACGGGGCCCGCTCTACCTGCCTTACACCTGGCACCGTCTGCCTCGGGTCTTCAAGGGATCCTATATATTCCTGAAGCAATTGCTGCTAAGTATTTTGTCTCTGGTACACGAACACTGACATTTTTAATATTAAAAATATTTAACATTTCTGGAGAATCATTGTGCTGCCTCTCCCTGTAGGAAGACAATACTTCCCAGTCCCAATTTTCCCTGGCCAAGGAAAATATAAGTGGAAATGACATATGATATATCTAAAAAAAGGCTGTAAGAACTCTTGTATGGCTCCTCCAGGTTACCTTCTTCATGTGCTGTAAGACAAATCCCTTCAGGTAGGGAGTAAAGAAACATGGAACAGATGTCATTCCTGACCCCAAATAGGCATGTAATGTGAGAAAAATAAACCTTTATTTTGTAAGTCCCTGAGGCTTTTTAGGTTGTTTGTTACCACAGCATTATTTAGCCTGAGTTGACTGATACACACTTTCACTGACATGATTTTATGTCCTGGAATTCAGTAAATATTTGTATGCCCTTTGATATTTTTTATATTACAATTTTTTTCTTATTTACCTCCATTACATGTCCCTTGAGAATAATCTCATTGTCTTCTTTGTTTGTTTCTTTGATCCACCATATAAACTACATGCCTCTAAAATAAAATATTTAAAAGTATGTCACAATGAATCAATGACTAAATACTTAACATATGTTCTATAATTGTCAATTTATTCAAGTGTTTCTAGTAGTAACTAAAATGATCCTTCACTTTTTAAAATGGGGCATCTGAAAGTACAGTGTGCAATAAAACACTCTTTATGACTATATTATCAAGGTTTTATTATAAAAATAAAGTATCACAGCCCTAGGTGGTTTGGCTCAGTGGATACAGCATTGGCCTGCAGACTGAAGGGCCCCAGGTTCAATTCTGGCCAAGGGCACATGCCCGGATTGCAGGCTTAATCCCCAGTGTGGGGCATGCAGGAGGCAGCCAATCAATGATTCTCTCTCATCATTGATGTTTCTCTCTCTCTCTCCCTCTTCATTCCTCTCTGAAATCAATGAAAATATATTTTTAAAAAAGGACCACACACTTAAGTTACAATTACTGAAGACTGTATTATGTGGCAATTATTGCACACATTTTCATGAAAGAAAGAAAAAGTAACTTGAAAACTAAAGCATGGAGAGTTCCAAAAGAGAAGCTTTGCTTATAACCTCAGAATATTTACCACAATTCTGAGTCAGATCCTCATCTTTAAGGTTAGAAAATTAGGTTTCATCGTGTGTTGGCTGACAGGTTGAGAGGAGTTATAATCACAGCTAATTGAAATATGAGAATGCTCATTCACTTATATACAGAAGAGGAGAGCTATTTCCAGGGTCCTAACTGCTAGCACCCATATTTAGGGCAAGCCTGTGACTTGCCTGTACAGATGCCCCTTGAATACAAGTTTAATCTGCATGGGTTTATTTATATGTGGATTTTTTTCAATAAATATATAGTTGGTAATTTATATCCCCAGGTTTCACATCCACAGCAGATTCAAGTAACCGAGGGTGGAAAACAATAATTTTGATCTGTGGTTGAAAAATCTGTGGATGTCATAAACTGAGGTCTCGGAATGTATTCTTTTTTCATGTTTTCTGGTTTGTAGGAAGTACTCCCCAGTTGCTAGCATATGCTGTTTCTGAATGCATAGTCTTAAGAACTACATTTGACTGTGAGAGAAAAGGACTTGTCTTCATAGTTAGAAGACCTCAGTTCTAGATCAGGTTTTGACTTTTATTACCTGTATGACCTCAGTCAAATCATTTAATTTTTCTCATCTGTGAAATAGAAGTTATGATAACTTCCTCACAGAATTGTAATGATGATCCTATATAATAAAGATGTAACATTCCTGTTTTTATAATCCTCATTGTTCTTGACATAAATTTCTGGAGTTTCCAATGGAAGATGGTTCCCATCTACCTTCCATTACAATCCTTCACAGTATATCTCGGCCTCAAACTTTCTCATATAGCTTCAGCCATCCATTAGCTTTCATAACTCTTTGACTTTCAGAAATGAATTAAAACCTCTATTCACTGGTGACTCCCCCATTCTTTAATTGTAAGATTTTTGTTTTTATTTTCAGTAGTTCTACAACACAGAATGCATGGGTAGGCTTGTAACATGGAAAAAAGAGCTCTACCTGTTCATATGTTGCAGTTTCTCTCTATTATACCTCGGACACCATCATCTTTTTTGTTTTGTTGATGTTTCCCATTTTGGTGAACATGATTTGATTCCCTTGAATTTTCCCCCAGAGTTTGGGGGAGATTTGCATATTTATCTCTACCAGTTATAAGAACAATGTTCCCTGTGTCTAATAGAAATTCATTTTCATAAAGAAAATATTATTTACTAGAGTCAGTATTAGAATCTGTTGAAGATGTCTGTGTCTATGATGAAACTGGATGGGCGGGATTTCAGTCCAGCAGTATATGCTAAAAATGTTCTTCCTCTATGGAACATGGCAGAATGTGTTAAGTAAATAAAAGGTCTTGTTTTCCTTTAGTGGCATCATGATGATTACTTACTATGGGGTACTTTCATTACTTACACATGTTTGTTGCTTTTTGATTTGTTAAATGTACATGACTCAGCATCATTTTCTCTAATATAAGATGACAAGAGAACCCTCAAACCACAATGGTTTCTGCTTGAATATCCTCTCAAAGTATTTGCATTTGTCAACCAAGTGTGGCATATTGAAGAAAAAAAAGAAGAGACATTTTTTTGTCATAATGAAGTAGAAATAAGTAAATATTCTCATAAAGATTCTCAAAATAACTACCAAATTTAGTTTTCTGTTGATTGTTTTTTTTACCATGCTTTCTTGAATTATAAATTACTCTTTTGGTCTAAACATCAATGATTATCATATTCTAAGCACCCAGAAAGTAGATAAACCCAAATGAATTAGAATGTTTTGGATATAAATTAGCATTTTCTCATACCCTTTCATCATTATTTAGATTATTAAGGCATTTAAATTATCTTGATTCAAAGTCTCTCAAAGTTCATGAATATGATTTTATCCCAATCGAGTAAAAGCTAGTCCAGCTTTAATTATTTAAATTATTTGTAAGATAATAGTAAATATGTAGTATATTTTTTATGCATAAAGAAATTACTTGGGGATTCAGGGACATTAACTTGGAACACAGTGAATTTGGGTACTTTAATTTGAAACACATTGAGCAGACCATATTCACATAGGCCTAATTGAAATGCTATTTGAACTAAGGAAAGTCCCCATAAGCTGTGTTCTACAGACATGTATAGTTAAGCACAAAGAAGTAAGAAAAGAGCTTTTCAAAGTTAAATTTCAAAATGGTAAAGTCTCTTCTTTCTCCCCTTTTTTTTGTTTTAGCACATTGGCTATTTTATAACTTCTCTGTGATCCTCATCTGGCCCCAGCACCCCCTCAATCTCCTGACACCATCCCCCATACATGCTCTTCACCCTGTTCTGCTGCCCTGCCCTCCTCTCGTCTGAGTTCCAGTAAGCCTGGCCTGACATTCTCAAAGACTTGCTAGAAAAAAATTTTCTACTTTCTCTCTATGCTACATAATTTACCTATCTAATTTGCTTGGGGTCTCCAAATTTTTGTTTATGCATTAAATAATTTGTAAAACTCAACCCCTAAATATTATTTATTTTTAAATTATATACATGCATTTTTATACTAATATATGTGCATTATAAGACATACAGAAATAGCTCAACCAGTGTGGTTCAGTGGTTGCACTTCAACCCATGCACCAGGAGGTCACGGTTAGATTCCTGGTCAAGGCATATGCTGGATTGCGGGCTTGATCCCCAGTGGGGAATGTGTAGGAAGCAGCTGATTGATGATTCTCTCTCATCGTTGATGTTTCTATCTCTCTCTTTCTCTCTTCCTCTCTGAAATCAATAAAAATATTTTAAAAACCCCAATAAACATATAGAAATAAAAATTAAGGCTGATTAGTTAACATTAATAAAAAACTTAGTGAACTTTTATTTCCATGCTCCAATAAATGTCTAGCATATTTGCTAGGGTTAATACATCCTGTTTTGGAGGTAATTGCATAACCTGTTATTTTGGATGGAGCCATGTGGTTGAAAATCAAATAAACATTTCCTATAGGATATTAGTGACAGCCATTGACTTGATGTGTTTCCCTTTCAAGACATGTTAGTATTTTGAATAAGAGTCTTTCTACTAATGAAATAACAAATTATGGAATCGTAATCTATATGACAACCTTGAGGATGGAAATTTGTGAGAGGCAGGAATACCTCAAACCCCCTTTGACATATTCTTAGAATTGATAACCATGGAGACAGACATTTTTATATGAAGATATAATGTTTTGGAAAAACAGATACATGCTGAGGGTAGTCTCTCTAATAATAGTCTTTGGGCTGGAATGGCAGACAGTCATAATTTACAGCAAGGACCATTTCCCTATCTGTTTATTCTCTTTAAATTGCACACAAAATGGCTACAGAATATAATTTCAATCTGGCTGCTACTTAAATAGTTATAGAATCACAGGTTTTGTTTCAAACTCAAAAGAACTTTATATATCATCTCATTTAAATTCTTTATTTTGCAGTTGAGAAAAATGAGACTCAGTGAGGTTAGTACCCCTGCCAAGGATGACAAGCTACGCACAGGACTAAGGCTATGTAAGTCAGCTCTTCTTGTGGAACCAGTGGGCCTTCTGTTCTGTATCAGTGGGGTTATAAGTAGATCGCACCTGAAAAACACTCCAAACTATAAACACCTCTGCCTGCATCAGACTTGTTAGAAAGAGTGTCAACTGTACATCCTGGATTTTAAAATCTCATCCATGACAGAGTTGTGGGTTGAATTTTTAACCGAAAGAAGAATTTCCCTAACTAGCTATGATGAGAAGAGCCAAAATAAGGCATAAATAGGAGAGCATAAAGGGACTAATGCTTCTATGTAGTAAGAATGCAAGTATACAGAAACTTGGAAGAGCTAAACCAGTCTGTTGCTAAATGTGTAAGTAGTTTTATGAATATTATTTGCAACGAGAACATTTAGAACAAATCTAGAAACTCAAAGTTTCTGAATCAGAATGAGATTTGGATTAAGAGAGAGTCAAGGTACTATGGTGAAGAGAAATGAAGAAATATGTGCAGATATGCAGTAACATTGAATAACAGGTTATCAGTTTAAGTTAAATTTTTAAGGACCTCAAATACTTTCTTAGAGAATGGATACGGAATAAGAAATAATGTTTCTCAAAAATTTAGGATGTTCTGTGAACGCATTGATAGGAGATCCCTTAACCTATCATTTTTGGGTTAAAGACTCCTCTTCAGGTGCAACTAGACACAATCTAACATAATTATGTATTTGTTGCTTCATATTCTTCATTTCTCCCATTAACATGTAATCTTCCCCTATAAGTATAGAATCAAGAGAAATAAAAGCATATGCCCACACAAAAATCTGCCCATAAATGTTTATAGCAGCATTTTAAAGCATTTTTTCTTTTTATTTCATTTATTGAGGTGACACTTGCTAACAAAATTATACAGATTTTAGGTGACAATTTCACAACACATTATCTATACACTGTATTGTGTGTTCACTATCCCAAGCCGAGTATCCTTCCATCACCATTTATTCCCCTTATTTCTTTCTTTACCTCTTCTACTCCTCACTCCACCAATTATCACATTGTTGTACATATCTATGAGTTCTTTTTCTCTTTTTCTTCCTGTTCAATTCCTCCACTCCCTCACCCAGCTCCCCCAACCCCTCTGACAGCTGTACTGATGGTAATAGTCATTTTAACACCCATTGACATCAATGATTTATTTTCCAGACATAAATTCAACAAGGAGACAGTGGCCTTAAATGACATGCTAGATCAGATAGATTTAATTGATATCTTCAGAGCATTTCACACCAAAGCAGCAGAATATCCATTCTTTTCAAGGAAACATGGAACATTTTCTAGGATAGACCGCATGTTAGCACACAAAATAAGTCTCAAAAAATTCAGGAAGATTGAAATCATGTCAAGCATCTTCTCTGACCACAATGGCATGAATATATAGCAGCATTTTTATAATAGTAAAAAAGTAGAAACAAGCCAAAGCTCATCATCTGATTAATGAATAAATAAAATGTGGTATATTCATACATAGGAATACCATTTGTCAATAAAAAGGATAAAGTCCTGATTCATGCTAGGAAATGATTAAATCTTTGAAAATATGCTAAGTGAAAAGAAGCCAGTTACAGAATATCGCATATTCTGTATTGTATGACTCCATGTATTAACTTGCAAGGGCTGCCATAACAAAATATCACAGACTGGGTGGCCTAAACAACAGAAATTTATTTTCTCCCATTTCTGGAGACTAGAAGTACAAGGTAAAGGTGTCGACAGGTTAGGTTCCTCCTGAAGTGTCTCTTCTTGGCTTGGCTTGACCTTACCACTGTGTCCTCACATGGGCTTTCCTTTGTGCACACAGCATCCTAATAGCTCTTCTACTTCTTACAATGACACCAGTCCTTTTGGCTTAGGATGCCACACTATGATCTCATTTGGTCTTAGTTTACTCATTATAGACCTGATCTCCAAATACAACAACAGTGGGGGTTAAGGCTTCACCAAATGGACTTTTGGAGGAACACAATGTAACCGTTACAATCCATTTATATGAAATGTCCAGAATAGGTAACATCATGTAAACAAAAGGTAGATTAGTGGTTGCCAGGGGCTAGGAGTGGAGGAAATGGGGAGTAACTGCTTGGTTTCTTTTGGGGGTGATGAAAATGTTCTGAAAATAGATAGTGGTAATAATTGCCCAACTGTGTGAACATACAAAATATAATTGAACTATACACTGTAAATAAGTGAATTTTTTGGTATATAAGTTATATATCAATAAAGCTGTTTAAAAATGTAATCTCCATGTAGTAAAAGCCCATCTGGAAATAGAAACCACATTGGTTATCTTAGCATATGGAATTTAATAAAGATTAAAGACCTGAAAGTCCAAAGGAAGACTTTAAGGTATCACAGAAGTACAAGTGCCACGCTTTGCGCTGGGACTACAAAGTGAAGAGGCTGGAAATACTAGAAGTTAGCCTGGAGATGAAATTCAGACTTCTGGGAAGAGGTGCAACTTGGCTGATGCTAGTGTTTCTGAGAAAGTATGCAAAAGATTCTGTGAGTGTGAGGAAAGCTGCAGAATGAAACCAGTGCTGCTAGTGGAGCAAACCACCCCCTTTAGAGTGAAGAAGAATTGTGAGCGATGCTGTGAGAAACAGGAAGCACACGTGATGTGAGCATGGAGGAGTGCATCATTCACTCCTCTTGCCTCAGCCTCCTTCTAGAGCTCCCTATTGGAATATCCTGATAGGGAGCTGCTGGCAAAGGACACATGTTGTTTGTAGGCTGCCAGCCCCAGCACCAAAAAGCTGATTACACAGGAGTAGGTTCAAAGCTCAGAGACAATGGCTAAACAAGTGACACACAAAAGTGGGGCTGACCTTCAACTAGAGAATCTCTATGGTCTTTTCTAACCCCTTGTAAGGTCAAATGAAGAGTTCATATTAGAGCAATCAATGGCCAAACCCTAGTCCACCTCCAATCAAGAACAGTTGCTGATGAAGTTTTCATCCCTTCGAAGGTATTTCATAGACTCCTCTTAGACTACTGAGTATTCCTTGCCAGATGGTGAGTACTCTGAGTCTCATGGAAATCTTTTTTAACCTGGCCACCCAGGCCTTATCTCCCTGAACTATTTTCTACCTCATGAGGCTGAGAGATAACCAGACATGCATGGGAGACTTGGAAGCTACAATTCCAATATTTTCCTTTAAAATGTTACAGGTTATTTAAAATGTTTTAAGAATCTTGTTTGTAATTTCACTAACATAGTTTTTTTAAAATAATTTTATTTTAAAACTTGACACAACAAAATTTCAGGAACAAGCTGAATTTTTCAACTTCCCTTTATATTACATCATAGTGAGTAATTACATATTTACAAACATTTATAAGAAAACATTTACACTGAATGCAGTGTTATAATATATATTCATATATTGTCAATTTTCTGCATTCTTATTTTGAATGGAGGAAGAGAATATATATCTACACTCTTTGGGAAGAACAGAGCTTTGTTTTAATACTATGTTTTTAATTTTTGGAGTTAAAATATCAAATGCATTTTTGGTTATGAAAATATGATGAGGGTAAGTGGTAGTTTTTATTTATTTTAATGCTATTTTGAGACAACGTTAAAAATGGCAATGCTGGAGGAGAAACCAAGATGGCTGCATAGGTAAACACCGGAAATTGCTGCCTCCCACAACAACTTCAAAAATACAACGAAAAGACAAAACGGACATCATCCAGAACTACAGGAAGGCTGGCTGAGTGGAAATTCTACAACTAGAAGGAAAGAGAAAAGCACACTGAGAC
>NW_005364596.1:424665-432726 GCF_000412655.1 Myotis brandtii | reverse complement strand
ACGTGGGGATAAGGACACATATGTAATATCTTAATCAATAAAAAATATATTAAAAAATGGCAATGCTGTATCAGATTATCTCTCTTTCTTTTCCTAATTTGTAACTTGCAAACATGGCAAAGTGTGCATGTTCTGGGAGACAAACTCCAAGTGACTTGTCCAGTCTACTGTGTTCCTTCCTTCCTTTAATTTTTCTCTGAAGAACAGACATAAAACACTTCTATATTTCTTGAGAACTTGTTTGACACCTAGGGTCTGTGAAACATATCTGATGGTATTTGATCACTCTTTTTTCAGGTGGCTATGGGCTCTGAGAAGCATTTTATCCTGTAGCATTGGTTCACAAGTGTTTTTGTTTTATAACCCCCAATCCCACCCATTGTTTTTGCTGTCTTTCTCATATTGTCTTCCTGCCCTTTTCTTTCTCTTTCCCTTGAAAGGCTCTGGTATCAATTCTCACTCTTTCATAGTGTTTAGATTCCCACCCCAGCTTGTATTGTGTTTTATTTTTTAGTTGACTTACTATTAGACTAGTAGGAATCAAAGTTTATTACTATAAGTACACAAAACATAAAAGTTTTATTTTCATTCTGAACAATTCTATGAATATAATATTATTTTTAACATTCAAATTCTAAGTTATTAAAATATAACAGTGCCATAACTTACAAAAATCTATTCAACTTCACATTCAGCTGACAAGCTATTCAGCCCATTGTTGGATCATCAGCTAGAATTAGGATCTATAGTTCAAAATATGGTTGGATAACTTGTCATGATAGATGCATTCTACTATCTTTGCTTATAAATTTCTGGGCTTGAATTGTGTCTTCACACAATTCAGTCCAAATTCTTAGGTAGTTGGGCTGCGGCATTTTGTACCAGTAGAAGCTTCTGGGTTGTTGGCTAAAGGAGATGTAGCCAAAGTTCTCTGCAATAACTAATCTGAAGTTTACAAGGTATGAGAAAACAAAGCTAAGATCCATAGAAACAAGACATGGTGGTGAAACACTGACAGAAAAAGTATTTCTAGCCATTGAGGCCACTAGAAAGCCCAATAGCATCTGGTGATTATAGCACATAACCAGTCTGCAAATCCCAGGGGGAAAGAGAGAACCCATTCCTTCAATTAGGATGCCTGAATTTCTGGTCCCCACTCATTTTACCAGTCACCTATCTTTACCAGTTCCTCACCTTGGAAACTGAAGAAGGTTTGTGTTAGGTGGATTAGCTGGTCTTCTAAAAAATTAGCATAAAGGGAGTTACCAACTTATAAACATTGCTTATGCATTTGGTCTTTTAATTTAATACTAAGCACATAATAGATGGATTAAAATATAGTTTCCTTTTGGTGGTAACAATTATTAATCAGGCAAGGTAAGTGGTTGCTTCTTAAGAAAAATGTCTTATCTATTTTTTCATAGCAGTGGTAAGTTTTTTAGGATTTCCCAGGGTAAATACTTCCAAATGGGACAGGTGTTAGGCTTGCATGGGTGATGCTGCTATCTACTTATCTATAATTTCTCTTTCATTTTAAGAAAACCTGTTATATTAAGTAGCTGCTAAAAAAAGTCATGCTTCATTTTCATAAAAAAACAGATGTTCACTACAATGGGATGGCTTGTGTGAGCAATAAAAACAGCACCATGCTCATTGCAGGAATCTCAGTCTTTTAAGGGAAATACATAATCAAATACAAAGATGGGATTTCAGCCACTGTGAGACCAAATGCTTAATGTTTTCAGAGATTTAAAATATAAATGCGATTTGGTACTTGACACTGTTTGTTTTAAGAAATGAGCTAGGTTTTAAAAAATGAGTTTCTGGACTGGATGATCTCTAATAATGTTTCCAAACCCTCAATTTTATGTGTTTATGTGGCATTACTAATACTGATTTTTATGTATCTCTGATGTAAAATTTTGTTAAGACTTTGACTATTTTTGAAAGTATGTGATCGCCCCTGAGAGATCATATCTGTCTTTTAAATAAACCACTGAGCAACCAAAATTTACATTTTGTTGGAAAATTTGCCAGGAAGGCAATTTCACTTATTTATATTATGTCACAATCCCTATGTTTCCTCATTCATGGCTTCTAACAACATATAACTTAGAGTTATTTGTATGTGATGCCAGGATCAGTGGATATTATTGTGCAGGGATAATACTTCCAACCTCTCTGTCAGACTTTGGAAATCAATGTTCATTTCACATTGTACCCCCTCCCCAATACTGCTCAACAAATACCAAAGCCAGGAGAGATGACCCCTTTTAATTCCTTAATATAGGCCACAGGTCCATTTGATTTATAGAAGACTGGTAGTCTATTTATAAAATATGTATCTGCAAGATGCAGTTTATGAGAAACTTGGCTTTTGGGACACATTCATTCTAACTGCAGATGCAACTTTCATGTTTTATAATATAACCCTGACAGCTGTAATTTCAGATTAAAGATTTTTCATTCACATTCCCATCCTGATTGCTCTGCACGGTCCTTATATTACCTTATTGTCAATAGCAAGTGTTCACTCTATTGGGAGTCATTTAATAACCAGCTGCCATTTAAAGTGAGGACAGAACATTTGTCTCAGCCAGGCCATCTCAAGTAGAGTTCCTCAGCATACGGAGCTGGGACCTATTCAAGAAAAACAACAGCTGGCCTCACTATTGTCCGGACTTTTTCCTTTTTTGTGGTGGCTAGTTAAAATAAACATGGATGCTCTTGGTGAATTTCTGAATGCATTTGTGGGTTTGTTATTTTAGTAACCAAATCATTCCCTCCATCAGTCTCTCATCCCAATCCCTTATCCCACCCTGACCCGCATCCACTTTATAGGTCAGGCTTTCCTTCTTTTCTGAGTTCTATAAATGCATATTCCTCTTCAAGTCCGTTATATTGGTTACTAAGAGTGGAGCAACATGGATATCACAAAACATCTGCTTTTTGGGGAGGCTAGTTTCTTTCTTTCTACAGATTATGTCTGAAATGATGAGACTGCAATTTAAATAACATTCATTATAAGAATAAGACAACCTACCAGAAATATAATGATACATTTCAGTATGTCTAGAAAAATCTTTGAGCTCCTTGGGTGATATATGAAAATGCATTCATGACTGGCAATGTTTTTATTTAGTGTCTACCTTTAAATTTCCTTAACTTGACAGCGGGGATTAGCTTCTACAGCAGACAGTGGTAAAGGAAATAAAAAGAAAAACTTAAAAAAATGGACTCTTTCATGGCTAATTAAACCAGAATACAAATCAATCATTGGAAATAAGTGATGAATTTTTTATGCTTGGAAGCTTACTGTACCCTGCAGTCTTTGCTATATACTGAAATTACAATTCCCATCAGCTTATAGGGTAATCGTTTACCTTAAGCTTTACCTTTATCTATTGTATTGATCTGAGGCTCTTGGGCAAGGACTGGAAGGGCAGTGGTCTAAGTGTGGGGAGCAACAACGTCTCAGATGAGAAACATCGGAACCTCTGCCTTGTGGACTAAGTCTTTATTTTTCTAATTTCAATGGCTAGAAAAGTAACAATTCAAAGTCCTCAGGCAACTTTAACCATGACAATTAGGGGAAGAGGAGGTGGCCCTTGCAGAAGCCAAGTGGTGGACTAAGTGACCCATTTTCTGATTGATTATATCACATTTACCTGCTCCTCTGCTTAATGCTGACTAAGGTCAGTTTTTGATCATATGTATCAACAGTTACTGGACAATGGCTGTAATGTTAGATTAATAGTACAATAATAAAATGTTAAATTAAGTTTGAAATCCTTTTTTTCTGATTTTTTTTGTACTCAAGTTCTCAGCCACTTCTATGTGTAATTTGTTTTCTGGGTGGCCTATCTTAGCAATTTTTTTTTTTTCTTGAGGGTCAGGCAAACTTTTCACATAATGACAAAGTTTATCTTTTTACACATCACAATCATATCATGAGGGATCATTTAGAGTCCCAAATTGGATCTTGATTTTTGCACTGAGGATGTGATAGCAGGCAATATTGCTAAAACAGAACTATGTTGAGTTTATATGTAAAATTTAATATATTTATATGAATGTCTAAAAATGTTGCAAAATTTGGACAAAGTATCCTTTCATAGATACAAGGTGAGATGCAGGAAAGTGACTGGCTAAAACCTAATGAATGATGATAAAACTCAAAATGTGATTACATCCACATCATAAAAGGAAATTGCTGACCTAAACTTGCCCTTTGGCAATGTGGAATTCACAGACTGCCTCCTACAAGAAAATATGACTTCTTCTCTAGAGATAGTGCCATGACTAAGCTGTTGAACTCCCAGCCCTGTGAAGATGCTCAGCTCTCTGATCCAGCATGGTGACCCTGCCCATGGGCTACCAGGGCTTTCTTGGCTGTCTTAATGCGCTTCATATAGTAGCCACTCCCACAGTGAAAGCGCATCATCCAAAACCTGTCATCATCTGAGGGCAGTGATAAAGAATTAGGCCAGCTGCACACACTAGAAGAGCCCGCGGCCTGAAACATCTGTATTTCAAATACATCTCAGGATGAATAATAAATCGAAATGTCTCTGCCTTAAATTGGAAAAGAGGTCCCATGACCAATCATGCCTAGAAGGGCACTAGTATTAGAGTTGAGGCGGGAAAATGAAGGCATCTTCATTTTCTGCCTCTGCCCTTTACTGCTTACCCACATCTGGTTAAATGCAATTGAGAAAGTAGTAGTTTTAAGAAAGGTGACACATTATCTTTAAATTTTCTTTGTTTTATTAAAAAGAGAAAAATAAAGTTGTTATTTAAAAATATAAAGCAGAGAGGGTTCAGCATAGAAAAATCATATAAAAAGACAGACATATAACCCCCAAATTCAGAAGGGCCAGGCCTCCTGGCTGTCTCACTATTTACTATAAACAAAGTAGGAGACCTTCGGAGGCTGATGGGGCTGTTGATTGGTGTTTATGCATCTCAGCAGGATCTGGTTTCTGATAATCTGGGACTGCTGTGTATTGACAAGTGTAGGCTGGTGGTGCGCTAGTGGAGCCCACTTAAAGGTGGGGAGAGGGGCTTGTAAGCGCTTCAGGGCTGGGTTGAGCTGAAGCACTGTTTATTTAGAATTCTTCCCAAGTCCTCTAGGACCCTAGCAAGGGTTGCAGAAGTCAAATTCCCCAAAGCCCTCTGTAGCTTTGTAGAAGTATCTGGTTGGTGAAAGACCAAATAAGAGATCTACAACATTCCTTAAAGGAGCCCAGGTCATTTTATCTGACATTTGTTGTTTCTTTTTATATTGTGATGTTTTGGTGGAACATCATTAAACATAGCTATTTCAAGCTGAATATGGATAAGGGCAATTCTTACTGCCCTACTAGTATTTTTTTTTTAAAAGCAAAGGTAATTTATATTTTAATGACATTTTAATTTTCTTTGCTTTCTTGGGCCTTTTTGGTTTCAGACTTTATCCCTCCCCCCAGTTTTATTGAGATATAATTAACATATAACATTATATTAGTTTAAGGTGCACAATATAACCAATTGATCAATTCATTATGTTGTACACCTTAAACTAATACAATGACATATATCTATTATATACCACAAAATAATCACCACAAATGTTGTTAACATTCATCAGCTCATATAGTTACAAAACTTTTTTCTTGGGACAAATACTTCTTAATCCTTACCCCAAAATATGTTTGAACCTGCAACCAAGGTATTTGCCCTGACCAGAATCGAACCCTCAACCTTTTGGTTCATGAGACTGTGCTCCAACCAACTAAGCCACCCGGCCAGGGATCTTGTGACAAGAACTTTTAAGATCTACTCTCTTAGCACTTTCAGATATACAACACAGTATTGTTATATTCACCATGCTGTACCTGACATCCCCAGAACTTTTCTTATAATTGGAAATTTGTGCCTTTTGACCACCTTCACTCATTTCCCTTTCCCCAGTCCCCATCTCTGGCAACCACCAATCTGTTCTCTGCCTCTATGAGTTCTTTTTTTTAGGATTTGATATATAAAACTTTCAAGATTTAAGCTGATACCAAGACTATTTTGCCTGCTTCTGCCACAGCATATAGAGTTTGCTTTAGTTATACTTTAGTTATAAGTGAGCTCCCATGAGAAAGTTTTCCCTCGTGATTTGTAACCCAGTGTCCTAACCATGGTGGTTGTTTTGGATAAGAAACACAACTCTGAATGCAAACCCAGTGATTCCAACCTTTTGCGGCCTGACAACCCTTGATTATGTAATGAAGATAGTGTGTGCAATAATGGCACTGCATAAACTCGGTGACACTATACTACTTAAACCATAGTGAATAATATTACCTACTATCTTGTGTTTGATCTTGTCAGAATCTTTTCTCCAACTGAATTACCACCAATTGGCTTCTCCTCCAAAAGAAATAGGGCACTGACTTTCTGTTTTTTTAAATTTAAGCTTCAAGCAGGATCATGTTTTGGTTAAAATGCAAAATTTTTAAATACCCTGATTTGTTATAACTTAGTAGCTTTTTGATGCCTGTATTTTAAAATTGCAGTGGTTTTGGAAAAAGATTTCTCACAATCCTTATCATTTTGTTATTATACATTTATTATTTATCATTAAGATTCTTAGTGAAGTTTACCATATTATTTCTATTTCAAAATATCTCTTTCTTAAGACTCTATAGCTTAAAAGATTATGGTATAGAAGCAGTGTGAGAATATAACATCTCTCAATTTGTTTCTAATTCTTCATCCTAGAATGGCATTCTATGATTATCAAAGACATGTATTGGCATCTCACCTTAGTCAATGTAAATTGTTTTAGCATTAATAGAAGTGAACACAGGCAAACCAGTCATTTAAAAAAGTAATTTTTTTCTTATGGTATAGAAATGTAAATCTTATGTCTATTAATCTAGCAAGAAATGTTTATTGAGTACCTACCATATACCTAACACAGTGAAAGATATTGTGTAGGTATTTAAAAATTAATATTGGCAGTTCTTTTGATTGAATTATAATCACATGAGGCAGACATGACACACTGGAAAAGATAACAAAGACAAGCCCGTAGTGTGTGCTGGGATATGCAGCAGAGCTGATGAGCAAGATGGGAATTCAGTGAAGAGGTTGGGCTAAAAAAGAAATTGTTTGGAAGAAGTAGAGCTGAACATGAAACTTATAGCAAGGCTGAAATTTGTTAGAGAAGGAAAGTAGGAGTCATGAGTGGTGTGTGTTTAGAAGCCAGGAACGGAATTAGCCTGAAGAAGGGAGTGAGCTGTAAAGAAAAGCGTTTGGATAGCTAGAAGGATTGAAATCCAGGAACAAAACTTTGATTCCATGTACAAGTGAGGGGGAGCCATTGGTGGGTTTTGAGAAAGAAGAGAAATTCCCTAAAATATGCAAAATAACTTGGGTAATGGAAAATCTAGGGCCAGTAAATAGGAGGACTTAAGCAAGATGGGCAATGGAAACAGAGAAAACAACTGGTATTGGTTTTCTATTTTAGTTATGCAGTTGAATATTCATTTTAAAGAATAGTTAAGTTTTGTTATGTTTTTCCTTCTATAGATTTCATTTTTGGGAAGGCTTTAAAAGTAATATTTCAAACTACATTTATATTTGTAAAAACAGTATTATATTTATGCTATAAGAATGATGCACATACACTGAAGAGTTTACCTAAAAACAGTGAATCAGCAAAAAGAAGAAAATTAAAGTCATGTAAAAATTTCACTTTGCTTTGAAATCATTAACATTATTATTGTAGCATAACATTTTTAGTTACTTATGTGCTCACGTTTTTGTTGTTGCAAAAATAGCATTATACAATTCCCTCACTCTGCAATCACTTTTTTCTTCGATATAACAACAACAGAGGCATGATATAAAAATGATAAAAACATGATATAAAAACAACAAAAACATGATATAAAAACAACAGTGATGCAAACAATGACTGATAAAGTGATTAAACTTATTCTAATATCTCCCTGTACACCACATTAAGAGTGAAAACACTTTCAGAGTGCTTGACTAATTTCCCTTGTGATGAAGTATTTAGAACTT
>NW_005364596.1:423091-423479 GCF_000412655.1 Myotis brandtii | reverse complement strand
AATCAGGATTTTAAAAAGATTCCCAGGTGATTCTAATGTGCAGCCAAGGTTGAGAACCACTGATCTATAGATATAGTATTTCCAAAGGTAGCTTCAATAATAGATCCATTACAAATCATTTCACTTCCACGCTCTGCTCCAAGGGTGGGTTCCTGCCTGAAACCTCACCCTCCAGGAAACAGCTGGGGGAGGGAGCAGCTGTTTCCAAGACGACCCCTGCAGGACTAACTTCCTTCCAGTTGGTAACGCTTCTGGCCGTGATGTTACACCCAGGGTTTTTATCTACACTAATAAAAGAGAAACATGGTAATTAGCATACGACTGCTACCCTTCCCATTGGCTAATCAGCATATCCTTATGCAAATTAACTGTCAGCCAAGATGGCGGC
>NW_005364596.1:410776-422132 GCF_000412655.1 Myotis brandtii | reverse complement strand
ATCAGTATGCTTGTGTTAACACACACAAGTACAGAGTGTGGAGGGATTTCATGAACAGAAACAGAGTCATCGAATTCATGGTTTCATAATGGAACATTTTGGTTTCAGGGAACTAAGAAATATCTGCACTAAAACATGAGGTAGGAGAGTAGTTTTGAACTGGAGAGTGGAAACTGTGAAATGTAAGCTAAGGACTTTATACCTGATTCAAACAATAAAGACTTTTTAAACAGATACTGATAAAGAGCTTTATTATAGAGAGATGGAGGTTTACATAGTGGTGAGAAAAAGAAAAATGCTTTTATTAAGAGAGGCAAGATGGAAAATTGCTGCAATTTTCCAGGTCCCATTGGGTGGGGTGAATGATCATAGAGTGATGGAGAGATACAAACCGTGAGGGTAGAAGAGGTAGGTAGGTATTAGATTTAGCTCGTTACAGTTATTCACAGAATCCCTCACATTCTTCTCTAGTGTTATTGTGTACTTGGCACTGTACTTTCCCACCTCCTTTATATTTTCATCAGTAGAAAACACTTGTATTACAGATTTGGTGAACATTCACACCTTTGAGGAATGTGTCATTTCCATGAAGCTCCTAGGTCTTGTTTCCTCCTCCTTGAGGGCGGAGAAACAATGTGCTATTAAAAGAAGAGAACCTTTTGCTAATGCAGCACTCAGTCTTCTTTCTCTCGAAGGACTGGATGGACCCAAAGACATAATTGACAATGACAACAACAGAGGCAGTGACGGGATGGAGCAAGGAACTTCTGGATCTGCAGTCAGTTGTAATAGGAAGTCCAAGATTGTCTTTGAAATGTAGGCTAGAATAATGAGGTGGGATGAAAATGCTCTTCGAAAGATGTTCAAAACTTTTCAAGTGATAAAGGAAGTTGAATGAAGGAAAAAATAAAGCATGAAAATGAAAACATTGAAGAACAAATGATGATACTAGTAAAGGTTTAAGAAAATTCATTTTAGATGATTTACATACCCTTACATTTTATATTATTTTAATAAGCATATTTATTCCCCATCAGCTTTTACATCAAGCATTAACTATTGGCTGCCTCACATTTTGAATGAGAATCTCCTCTGATGATAAAACATTTTAAAAAAACACACACAAAACCTCTCTACTGATATTTTTCATCTTGTGACAAGACCTGCTTATTTTCAGCTTAAGTTTATTGTGTCCTTAGTTTATAGTGTAAAACTTAATTGTTATTGGCTATTTACGATGTGCCAGGCAGGTGCAAAATAATTTATGGACATTATCTCACTTAAACTTAATGTCATGGAACTTTTCTTTGAGAAATGCTTTACCACTGCTGTCATTGCTATTAGCAATAGAGTACGACAGTAAAGAGTTATAACATAAGTAGTGCTGAAACCTTATTTTAATGTGGCTACCCCTTCATGTCTATTTAGCTTCACTATAACTGGAAACAAAGGTTGTGATAATTTCTACTGAAATCCAATGGATGTTATCATGTGGCGTTTAAAACTACTATGGGCTTATGCTATCATTGCTGTTTTTGTTTTGTATAAATGCAATAGCACATCTATAATATTATCCTTGTTTTTATCTTAGCACCAAAAAGTTTTAAATATGTGAATCTTTTGCAAATATAATGGAAAGCATGATGCAAATTATGTAATGAATTTGGCTCTTCGAAGAAAGGTTTTACTGAGACCTGAATATACATCTCTGTATCTGAGCGATGGAGTGGTCAACTATATTCCTCTACCTATTTTTAGTAGAGTTTCCTTTCCCATGGAAGTTTTCCCTGTCCTCTGCAGAAAATTTGGCTCTAAAAGACGTGTGCAAATGTCCACAGGTGTTGAGCCTCTAGCATAATGTCAGGCACGCAAATGAACAACGCAGGAGCTTTGTAACTATACATGCATCTGCAAATAATTGCCCATGGTTACTGAAATTGGGCCAGCAGTGTTTTGTTTTATTTTGTTTTTGAAACTCCTCTGTATATGTTGCTCTTAATTTGTTCCAGAGCTAATCTCTAAATTGCACCCATCATTTCTAAAAGTACAGATAACAATAGGGTCACCTTTTAACCTGAAGAATATGTCATGTAACTCAGTCCCTGAAAAACATAAGCAATGTAAAGCCTCTATAGAATAACATTTTAGCATTTTCTTTCAGTTTCATATGTAGGAAAAAGCCTGAAAAGAAATTTTTTGCAAAAAAGCCTTTATAACACTATTTGTCCGGTAGTTTATCATCTCCTGAGTGAAGACCCACATGATAAATTCCTGTTAGAATTTAGCAGCTACAAGAGAACAGTTTGCCTTAAAAAAAAATAGTAATAGCTATGTTCATTTTATTGGCCATTGAGAACTAGGTAATTCATTTTTCCCAGTCCTTTGGCCTGATCCAACAATATGCTGTGCGATGGAGACAGGTTATATGTCATATGTATATTTTTAATTTCATTTTCATCCTTCAGTTTGTGCCAATACAAAATGATACAGCTACATAATTGAGTAACAGCACTTCCATTAGGAAGAATGACAGTAACCTGTGCCATGGGAACTACAGTGCTCATCTTCTATCCAAGAGCTCACTCAGAATTATGAAAGATGATGTGCTCATAGCCCTCATCCTCATTCCCAGTGTTGCTTTCTCAGTTCAGGCCTCAATATTTTCCCCTTATATTCTAGCTAGCCTTTTTCATTGAGTCTTGTTCCTTCTAAAACCATCCAAAATATTACCAGTTTTTCTCTATAATGAAAATCTTAGCATCACTCTCACTTTCTTTGGAGCGATGAATGGCTCCCCAAGGATGTTTCATAAAATAAAAAGCTGTGGTATGATTTGTGATTGCTGTATCAAGAAAGCATTCTCTATTCAAATATATTGGAAAGTTTCTCGGAGGTAAATGGAATTTTTATTGCAAGTTAGTATTCTAAGGTTCATTGAGTGTCACTAAGAGAGCTCTAAGAAAGTATGTAATTTCCCAAATATATGTATCCACAGGGAACTTTCAGAGAGAGAGAGAGAGAGAGACACCAATGATGAGAGATAATCATTGATCACCACACCTTTCACTGGGGATCAAACCCACAACCTGGGCATGTACCCTGACTGGAAATCGAACTATGACCTCCTGGTTCATAGGTTGATGCTCCACCATTGAGCCACACTGGCCAGACCATCTCCTTTATTTGCGGAGATCTGAGTCCACTTTATCAACCTTTTCTTGGCCCAATTATATTCTGTAGTTATGCTGGAGTACCTGCACATTTCTGGGTCACATCATGTGTTCTTCATTTTAATGTGAGCTGATGCTGTTCCTTCTACCTATGAACACATTTCCCCTTTTATCCGTATTAAATACATAGCCATTCTTCAAAATATAGTTCAAATTTTGTCATTTGTAGGAAGATTTTCCTCTTGTTTTCCTAAGGCAGAAATGTTCCTTTCTTCCTTCCTGTGGCCATTGAAACAATTTTTAAATGCCCGTTATTGAACTTCTCATTCTAGGTTATTTATTTTATCACATCACACAAAACTTATTGTAATAGTGAATGTATACTCATGATTTATCTCTCCAATTAAATTAAAATTTTTGAACACATTTCCCCTTTTATCCGTATTAAATACATAGTCATTCTTCAAAATATAGTTCAAATTTTGTCATTCGTAGGAAGACTTTCCTCTTGTTTTCCTAAGGCAGAAATGTTCCCTTCTTCCTTCCTGTGGCCATTGAAACAATTTTTAAAGGCCCGTTATTGAACTTCTCATTCTAGGTTATTTATTTTATCACATCACACAAAACTTATTGTAATAGTGAATGTATACTCATGATTTATCTCTCCAATTAAATTAAAATTTTTAAATTGATTTCTGAGAGAGAGAAAGGGAGAAAGAGACATCAATGTGAGAGAGAAATATCAATCGTTTGCCTCCTGCATGTGCCCTGACCAGGGATTGAACCTATTACTTTTGTGTGTATGGGATGATGCTCTGACCAACTGAGCCACAGAGGCCATGTCACCCAATTAAGTTTAGAGGTACGTATGGTAGTCAATCTCCATAGATGCTCTGGTTCTCAATGAACCATAACTAGAAGATTTCATGCCATTGAATAGTCTATTTGGCTGGCCCTGTCATTTGTTTTTGGATCACTAGACTTTTTTAAAAAAAATCCTCACCCAAGTGTATGTTTATTTCCTTTTTTTAAAGAGAGAGAGAGAAGAGAGGGAGAGGGGGAGGGAGAGGGAGAGGGAGAGGGAGAGAGAGAGAGAGAGAGAGAGAGAGAGAGAGAGACTAGTTGCTTTTCCAACCAGGGTTCGAAACCACAACCTGTTTGATGTACAGGATGACATTCCAACAAACTAAGCCACCAGGCTGGGTCTTAATCACTAGACTATTATGGAAAATACACTGAATAACTTTTGAGGCTAGGTCATAGGAAGCCTTGCATGTTTTTCAGTGGATCTCATGGAATGCTCATTTTGAAGAAAACTAGTCACCATGTAAGAAAGTGTACTACCCTGAGAAGCCCACACTAGTTATGTAAAGAGATAAAGGGAATAAAGAGAGAGAGAGAGAGAGAGAGAGAGAGAGAGAAGAAAGAGGTAAAAGAGAAACAAGGAGAGATGCCAAACCAACAATCTGCTGTTCCATACAGTGCAGATAAAATATCAGACATGTCAAGGAAGTTATCTTGTATATCTAGCCAAACCACTATCTGACTTCAAACACAAACCCACATAACAATTGTCCAATTGCGTCCAGTCAACTTGGAAGTCATATGGTATTCACACACACACACACACACACACACACACACACAGAGCATTTGCATTGGGACTAGTTGGAAGTGGAAGCTGACAGGACTTGAAGAAGAGGACTTCTGGCCAAGATGGTGAAGTAGATAAATGCTCTCCTGCTCTCACTATCACATAAAAATTGCAGCTAAATTATAGAACAACAAACATTGAGAACTACCTGAGAACTAGCTGAACAGAAGTCCTATAACTAAGGATATAAAGATGAAGCCATTATGAGGCTGGTAGAGAAGGGGTAGAGATGTGGAATAGGCAGATTCTGCACTCATGGTGTGTCAAGAATAAAGAGAGACATTTCAGTTGTGGAGATCCCTGTTGAGGAGTGAAGGGGTCCCAGGTCCATACTCAGCACCCAGCCAGTGGCACCAGAGCAGGGAAGAAAACAACCATAACAGCAAAAATAAAGAAAATAAAACAAAAACAAGGATAGTTTAAAGGACAACATTAAGCATACAAACATTAGCATGATAGAGCTACCAGAAGTAGAAAAGAGAGAACAAAGAATTGAAAACCCATTTAAAGAAATAATGACAAAGGAAACACATACAAGTAAAAGAAGTGCAGAGCCCAGAACAAGATGACTAACACCAGAAACAACATAAAAGGCTGAAGGTTAAGACAAAGAGAAAATCTTAAAAACAGCAAAAGAAAAGCAATCAATTACATTCAAGTGAGTTTCTATAAGACTATCACTTAATTTTTCAACAGAAACTTTGCAGGCATCAAATATTCAAAGTGATCAAAAGCAAAGATCTATAACCATGATTACTCTACCTAGAAAGGCTATAATTTAGAATTGAGGAGAAATAGTTTCCCAGAAGTGTCCTTTGACAGATGATTGAATAGAGAAATGGTATATATAGACAATGGAATACTACTAATTGAAAAATTTAATACTACCATTTGCTACAACATGGATAGATCATGAAAATATCATGGTAAGTAAGCAAAAGAAGTCAGATGAAAAAAGTTAGGAACCTTATAATTTTAATCATATGTGGGATATAAGATTGAAAACAACAAATGAAAAAAAACACAAGACAAACAGAAAATACTCATAGACAGAGACAACAGCATGGAGGTTACCAGAGAGAAAGCTGAGTAGGGAGAGGTAGTAAATGGTATAGGAGTTCAAATATATGGTGATGAAAGGGGATTTGACTTTGGGTGGTAAACACAAAATGCAATATAGAGATGATGTATTATAGAATTCTACAATTGAAACATATATAATTTTATTAACCAATGTCACTCCAGTAAATTTAATAAAATGAAATAATATGTGCCCTGGCCAGGTGGCTCAGTTGGTTGGAGTGTCATCCTATGCACCTAAATTGACTTCATTAAGTAGAAAAGATAAAAATATGAATATGTCATAGCAATATCTTGACAGACACAGCTCCTAGGGCAATGGAAACTAAGGAGAAAATAAACAAATGGGACTACATCAAAATAAAAAGCTTCTGCACAGCAAAAGAAACCAACAAAACAACAGGAAAGCTCACTGCATGAAGAACATAATTGCCAATGTTATCTTTGATAAGGGTTTAATCTCCAAATTTATAGGTAACTCATACAACTTAACAAAAAGAAGATAATCCAATAAAAATGGGTAAAAGACCTAAATAGACACTTTTAGAAATAAGACATACAGAAGGCCATGAGACATATGAAAACATGCTCAAAGTCACTAATCATTCGAGAGATGTAAATCAATATCACAATGAGATATCATCTCACACCTGTCAGAATGGCTATTCTCAACAAATCAACAAATGACAAGTGCTGGAGTGGATGGGGAGAAAAAGGAACCCTCGTGCACTGCTGGTGGTAATGCAGACTGGTGCAGCCACTGTGGAAAAGAGTATGGTGTTTCCTCAAAAAATTAAAAATTCTAGGAATATATCCCAATGGCCCTCCCCTGCTGACCTGATCACCCCAAACTGCCCTCCTCTGCCAGCCTGATCTCACCCCCAACTGCCCTCCCCTGCCAGTCTGAACTCACCCCCAATTGCCCCTGCTGGCCTGATAGCCACAAACTGCCCTCCCCTGCAGGCCTGGCCCCCCCAACTGCCCTCCCCTGCCAGCCTGGTTGCCCCAACTGCCCTCCCCTGCTAGCCTGATCTCATTCCCAACTGCTCTCCCCTGCCAGCCTGATTTCACCCCCAACAGCCCTCCTCTGCCGGCCAATTTGGTTCTCATTGGTCAGTTTCTATGCCAGTCAGTGTCAAAAGCTTCTCCTCCTAGGCAGCCATTGGCTCCTCACAGTTGACCCAGATTTGGTTCTGATTGGTCGGTTTCTATGCCAGTCAGCATCTCTGGGCCTATTAACAGAGCCTGATCAGAAAGGCAGGGCTGATCAGCAGCCCCTGTGGAGGCCTGGAGAGAAATGGACATGTGGCTGCTGACCCAGAGCTAAAGAGAGAGGAAAGTGCTGATCAACAGCTGCAACAGAGGCTATGAATCAGACCCTGCTTCTCTCTTCAGGCCCCTCAGCAGTCAGTGCTGGGTCGCCATGGCTGACTGCAGGACTAACTTCTGGTTGGTTGAGCCTCTAGTCATTGTAGATGTGATGGACCCAGGGTTTTTATATATTAGGGTGATCATATCAGTATCCTATCTAATAATAGGCAAACAGGGTAATTGACCGTACCTTAGCTATGCCTCCCATTGGCTAATCAGGGTGATATGCAAATTAACCACCAACAAAGATGGCAGTTAATTTGCATATGTAGGCTCCAAGCGGTGGAGCGAAGACTGAAGGTGAGCCAGAGCCTCGAAGATGGAGGATGGAAGGCGGCTCTGGCCGGAGCAAAGGCCTGGGTCTTGGGTGCTGCAGAAAAACCGGTGCTGGCAGCCAGGAGAAGGGAAGGCCTATTGCACGAATCTCTTTGTGCAACAGGCCTCTAGTATGAATATAAAGCACTTGATAAATGCAGCTTCCACTTATTATAAAAACTCTTAGCAAAATGGAGATAGAAGGAACATACCTAAATATATACAACAACGATAAACTATCAAAAAGAAAAATTAAGAAAACCGTCCTATTAATAATTGCATCAAAAAGAAAAAAGTATGTAGGGATAATTTAACCAAGCAGGTAAAAGAATTGTACTTGGAAAATTATAACACATTATAGAAATACCTTGAAGATACAAATAAACGGAAGCATATTCTATGGTTAAGGATAAGAAAAATCATTAAAATGCTCATACTACCCAAAGCAATCTATACAGGTAGATTCAATGCTATCCCTACTAAAATAGCTATGGCTCTTTGTATATCTTCTTGGGAGAAGTATATTTTCAGGTCCTATGCCCACTTTTTGATTGGATTTTTGTTTGTTTGGGATTGAGTTTTATGAGTTCTTTATATGTTTTGGAAATTAAACCTTTGTCAGAGCTACTGTTTGCAAATATCATCTCTTATTTTGTTGGCTGCTTGTTTTGTTGTCCATTTCTTTTGCTGTGCAGGAGCTCTTCAGTTTTAGATAGTCCTACTCATTTATTTTTGCCTTTACCTCCCTTGCCTTTGGGGTCAAGTCCATAAAATGTTCTCTACCACACAGGTCCATAAGTTTGGTACCTATATATTTTTTCTATGTGACTTACAGTTTTTGGGTCTTATGTTTAAGTCTTTGATACATTTTGAATTAATTGCTGTACATGGGACAAACTGTAATCTAGTTTCATTTGTTTGCATGTGGCTTTCCAGTTTATTGAAGAGACTATCTTTACTCCAATGTGCATTTCTGGCTCCTTTGTTGAAAATGATCTGTCCATATACATGTGGTTTTATAGCTGGGATCTCTATTCTGTTCCATTGATCTGTGTATCTGTTTTTCTGCCAATACCATGCTATTTTGATTATCATAGCTCTGTAGTATATTTTGAAGTCAGGTAGCATGATACTTCCAGCATCATTCTTTTTTTTTTTTTTTCAAGATTGCTTTGGCTATTTTGGGTCTTTTGTGGTTTCATAAAAATCTGATGATTTCTCGTTCTATTTCTCTAAAAAATGACATTGGGATTTTGATGGATACTGCATTAAATCTGCATATTGCTTTGAGTAAAATGGCCATTTTAACTATGTTGATTCTTCCAATCCATGAACACGGGATATTTTTTCCATTTCATGTGTCTTTTTCAATCTTTTTTAATAATGTTTTGTAATTTTCAGCATATAAGTCTTTCACATTGTTTGTTAGGTTTATTCCTAAGTATTTTATTCTTTTGGGTGCTATTGCAAAAGGAATTGTTTTCTCCATTTCCTTTTCAGAAGTTTTATATGAAAAGATGTTCAACCTCACTGGCAATTAGAAAAATGCAAATTAAAACGACAATGAGATACCACCTTACACCAGTTAGAGTGGCCATTATCAACAAGACAAGAAACAACAAGTGTTGGAGAGGTTGTGGAAAAAAGGGAACCCTCATTCACTGCTGGTGGGAATGTAGACTGGTACAACCACTATGGAAAGCAGTCTGGCGATTCCTCAAAAAATTAAAAAGAGAGCTACCATATGACCCAACAACCCCACTCCTGGGAATACACCCGGAAAATTGAAATTATTTATACATAAAGGTATATGCACCCCTATTTTCATTGCAGCATTATTCACTGTGGTCAAGACTTGGAAAAAGCCAAAGTGCCCTGCGATAGAGGACTGGATAAAGAAGATGTGGTATATATACACAATGGAGTACTACACGGCCATAAGAAAGGATGAAATAGCATAATTTACAGCAACATGGATGGAACTTGAGAACATTATGAGAAGTGAAATAAGTAAGTCATAAAAAGCTAAGAACCATATGATTTCACTCATATGTGGAATATAAAACTGAAACTTATGTATACAAACAACAGTGTGGTGGTTGCCAGAGGGAAGGGGATGGGAGGTGTAAGGGGTCCTAATATGAGGTGACAGGAGAAGATTTGACTTTGGGTGGGGTGGGCACATGGTCTTATATACAGATTTTGTAACTTAGTAATCCACACATGTAACCTATATGTTCATGTTGACTAATGTCACCCCAATAAAATTTAATTAAAAAATACTAATGGCATATTATACAGAACTGGAACAAATAATCTTAAAGTGTTAATGGAGCCACAAAAGACTCTGAAAGCCAAAGCAATCTTTTATTTTAATTTTTTTTTTTTAGTTTTATTGCTTAAAGTATTACAAAGGGTATTACATATGGTTCCTTTTTTCCCCCCGCCCTTGACAATCCCCTGGCCTCCCCTAACCCCCAGTGTCTTAGCAGCACTAGTCACCATAGCTAAGATCTGGAAATAGCCTAAGTGCCCATCAGTAGATGAATGGATTAGAAAACTGTGGTACATCTACACGATGGAATACTATGCTGCTGTAAAAAAGAAGGAACTCTTACCATTTGCAATGGCATGGATGGAACTGGAGAGCATTATGCTAAGTGAAATAAGCCAGTCAATGAAGGAAAAATACCACATGATCTCACTCATTCATGGGTAATAAAGCCAAAGCAATCTTGAGAAAAAAGAATAAGATTGGAGGCATCACACTATCTGATGCCAACCTATTGTACAAGGCCATAGTAATCAGAATAGCACGGTACTAGCATAAAAACAAACACATGGAACAGAATAGAGAGCCCAGAGATAGACCCACACCTATATTGTCAATTAGTCTTTGATAAAGAAGGCAAGAATATACAATGGGGAAAAGACAGTGTTTTCATGAATGCTGGTGGGAAAACTGGACAATACAGCAAACATAATGCCAACTTGGGGATAATGGGCTTCAGTTGACATTTGAAGTGAGCAGTGAAAGGAGAGAAAAAGAGAAAATTGATCTAAGACTTGCTGCCTTCATTGGTGTTTTAACATAATCTAGTATAGATGCTAATCTTGCTATCCTGTGAACTTTTTATGAACAACACCACCTTGGGCAATTTTGAGTGCCAAATAATCTTATTAAATTATCTTAAGAGAACCCTAGCCCGCTTGGCTCAGTGAATAGGGAGTCAGCCCACGGACTGAAGGGTCCCAGGTTCCATTCGGGTCAAGGGCAGTACCTCGGTTGCAGGCGCCATCCGGGCCCTGGTCAGGGTGCATGTGGGAGGCAACCAATAAATGTGTCTCTCTCACATTGACGTTTCTCTCTCTGTCTCTCCCCTTCCTTTCCACTCTTTGTAAAAATAAATGGAAAAATATTCTCAGGTGAGGATTAACAACAACAACAACAATAACAACAACAACAAAATTATTTTAAGAGAGAGGGAGTGTATTGTACTGGTTAAAATTGTAGACTCTGGAATCAGACTGCCTGGGTTCAAATGCTGGCTCCACAAGTGCCACCTGTGTGATCTTGGACCAGTTACTTAACATTATGGGGGCCTTTGATTTTTCTCCTGTAAAATGGGATTTACTAGATAAATTTATATATTGGGGTTTTTGTGAGAAGGAAATAAATTAATATGTACCAAATGCTTAGAAAATGGCTGACCCCAATGAATCATTATACATAATAATAATAATAATAATTATTATTAGAGCCCCA
>NW_005364596.1:395992-410653 GCF_000412655.1 Myotis brandtii | reverse complement strand
ACTCCTGTAGAGGAGACAATTTGCATACTATGCTTTTATTATATAGGATTATTATTATTATTAACAAAAGCAGTTATGCTTAAAATCAGAACTGATCTCTGGATAAATAAACTCAAATACTATGCCTAAAGGTCAAAGCAATGTCAATCATTAAACTAAACAGTTTGCTTATATTGTTTTATTTAAGACATGAGCATTATCATACCTCTTACATCTTAGGAAATGGTGGCTTAGAAAAGCTGAGTAACTTGTCTGAGAATACACATCAAGTAATTTACTCATCCAGAATTTGTTATTAGGTTGTCTAATGTTAAAACTTGTCCTCTTAATCTATAGACCTTCTCATAAGTTCTCAGAAGTGATATGAAGATACAATACAGGAAATCACTCACCTTCCTGGAAGAGTCAAGAAGGTTTTGTAGAGAAGGAAAGTTTAAAAATCACCAAGTGAAAAAGTTTCTACTCAATGTTTATTAACTTTTAGTACAGTTCCTCTCAATGCTCCAAGGTTTTATTTGTGAGTAAAAAAGAGAGAAAAAAACCCCACTTATAATTATTTATGTAGTTTTTTCTACTAAAAAAATTCAGTATTACTTAAGTGTTTAAATTCAATTTTAAAAACATTATTATTCTATGTTAATATCTATTTTTTAAAATATATTTTATTGATTTTTTACAGAGAGGAAGGGAGAGGGATAGAAAGTTAGAAACATCAATGCGAAAGAAACAATCAGCTGCCTCCTGCACACTCCCCACTGGGGATGTGCCTGCAACCAAGGTACATGCCCTTGACTGGAATTGAACCTGGGACCCTTTAGTCCACAGGTCGACGCTCTATCCACTGAGCAAAACTGGTTAGGGCTTAATATCTATTTTTTAATGTAAAGATAGAACAGTTATCTTTTAGGGAGCTCTTTGGTAAAAATTTCATTACTCAAGTTGAAAGTCCCCAATTCCCCTTTTAAAAACCAGTCACATTCATAGCCCACGGACATGGACTATAGGGTGGTGAAGGCCTGGGTGGGGGGAAGGGTAAGGGCTGGGTGGAGGGAGATAAGAGAGGGGGGAATTTACGGATGTCTTTTGTAATACTGTCAACAATAAAAAAAGAATAAATAAATAAATAAATAAATATATGTACATATATATCAAATTTGGGAAAATGTAAAGCAATAACACTCTTCTTACTAATATTTTTATATTTTGCAAAATATTTTTATTTTCATAAAATGTTAACTGTTAATCTATAAAAAATTAATACTCCTGCAATGATAAATAAAAATTTTATAACACTAAAAAAATTAGTCACATTCAAACTTAGTTAATTAAATTACTGTAACTATTTTTAGCTGCATATATAAACCATCTAACTTTTTTAGACACTTAAATGCCTGACTAATAAACTTGTTACCCTAATGAAGAAACATTTTCTAAACGCTTAAATGGCCCTGGAATTCTAAGAAATAAATCTTAAAAATCAGTACTTTGAAAATAGGATTTTTTACCTTGTTTTATACAATGTAATCCCTTAGCTATTGTGATTGAGAAATTGATATTTCTAATTAATGGTGTTTTCTAGTCTATATTAAATTAGCAGGAATTCAAAAGACAGACCAATAATTTTAAAGTATTGAAATGTAATTAAAATTAGAAATTAAACCTTTGTTAGAGCTACTGTTTGCAAATATAATTTCTCATCTGGTTGGCTGCCTCTTTCTTTTGTTGTTAGTTTCTTTTGCTGTGCAGAAGCATTTTATTTTGATACTAGAGGCCTGGTGCACAACATTCGTGCACTGGGTGGGGGTAGGATCCCCTCAGTCCAGCCTATGCCCTCTCGCAGTCCAGGACTCCTCGGGGGATGTCTGCCTGCCAGCTTAGGCCCGCTCCCTGCCAGCAGGCAGACATCCCCCGAGGTGTCCTTAGTGCTGCTGCGGAGATGGGAGAGGCTCCTGCTGCTGCTGCTGTGCTTGCCAGCCATAAGCCCAGCTTCTGGCTGAGCAGTGCTCCCCCTGTGGGAGCACACTGACCACCAGGGAGCAGTTCCTGCATTGAGCATCTGCCCCCGGTGGTCAGTGTGCATCATAGCAACCAGTCATTCTGCTGTTCAGTCGATTTGCATATTAGGGATTTATTATATAGGATAGTCCCGTTCATTTATTTTTGCCTTTACTTCCCTTGCTTTTGGGGTAAAATTCATAAAATGTTTTCTACGACTAAAGTCCATAAGTTTGGTGCCTATATTTTCTTCTATGTAACTTATTGCTTCAGGTTTTATATTTAGGTCTTTGATCCATTTTGAATTAATTTTTGGGTCACTCTGACAAAGGTTTAATTTCCAAAATATATAAAGAACTCACAAACTCAACATCAAACAAACAAATAACCCAATCAAAAAGTGGGTAGAGGACTTGAAAATACACCTCTCTCAAGAAGACATACAAACAGCCAATAGATGTATGAAAAGATGTTCAATCTCATTGGCAATTAGGGAAATGCAAATTAAAATGACAATGAGATACTACCTTACACCTGTTAGAGTGGTCATTATCAACAGATAAGCAACAACAAGTGTTGAAGAGGTTGTGGAGTAAAAGGAACCCTCACTCACCGCTGGTTGGGACATAGACTGGTACAGCCACTATAGAAAGTAGTCTGGTGATTCCTCAAAAAATTAAGACTAGAGCTACCATACGATCCAGCAATCCCTCTCCTGGGGATATACCCGAAAAACTTAAAATCATGTATTCACAAAGATATATGTACCCCTATGCTCATTGCAGCATTATTCACAGTGGACAAGACATGGAAACAATAAAAATGTCCTGTGATAGAGGACCTACTACGTAGTCATGGGAAGTCAAAAGTAGCAGTGCAAAAATTAGTGGAATCAAAATTATTTTTACTGTGTATAGAATAAAATAAAAGACTAAAAATGAGTCACTAGTTTAAGTTAGAATGCTCAACTGCAAATAATGAACAATTCATTCATTATACCTAAGAAGTGAACAGCAAAAACAAAACACAGAGGGAAAAATAGGCTTCATATGGTAGACGCAAAATACACAAATAGATTTCCATGACAATTTTGCTAATGGAACTGCTCTAAACTAGGAGAATGGAAAACTATAAAATCCCCTGGTTTGCCTTGCAACTTTTTTTTTCTTCAAAGATTCTTGGTATTGAGGAAAGAGGGAAGGAGTTATTTTATAAAACCAGATAATAACTTGACATATTGAGTTATTAAACACATGGAGGAGACTAAACTAGCTTACTTTAATGCAGAATATGGAGTTCTCTCTTTTCCGTGTCCAGCGCGGCTAGAGAGCGGTCCGGTTCCTGAGTAGGGGCAGCTGGGGATTAAGAAAATGAAAGAAAGACACAGACACAGAGATGGAAGGAAAAGCTGGGACCAGGTGGGACCGCTGCCCTCCTCTGATGGAGAGACAGGGACCCAGCACTGATACAGCGTGTTTATTTTATACCCCAAATACAAGGAAGTTTCACCAAAGGTCAAGACAAAGGAGATTATGTGCATGTTGAAGAGGTTGTGGAGTAAAAGGAACCCTCACTCACCGCTGGTTGGGACATAGACTGGTACAGCCACTATAGAAAGTAGTCTGGTGATTCCTCAAAAAATTAAGACTAGAGCTACCATACGATCCAGCAATCCCTCTCCTGGGGATATACCCGAAAAACTTAAAATCATGTATTCACAAAGATATATGTACCCCTATGCTCATTGCAGCATTATTCACAGTGGACAAGACATGGAAACAATAAAAATGTCCTGTGATAGAGGACCTACTACGTAGTCATGGGAAGTCAAAAGTAGCAGTGCAAAAATTAGTGGAATCAAAATTATTTTTACTGTGTATAGAATAAAATAAAAGACTAAAAATGAGTCACTAGTTTAAGTTAGAATGCTCAGCTGCAAATAATGAACAATTCATTCATTATACCTAAGAAGTGAACAGCAAAAACAAAACACAGAGGGAAAAATAGGCTTCATATGGTAGACGCAAAATACACAAATAGATTTCCATGACAATTTTGCTAATGGAACTGCTCTAAACTAGGAGAATGGAAAACTATAAAATCCCCTGGTTTGCCTTGCAACTTTTTTTTTCTTCAAAGATTCTTGGTATTGAGGAAAGAGGGAAGGAGTTATTTTATAAAACCAGATAATAACTTGACATATTGAGTTATTAAACACATGGAGGAGACTAAACTAGCTTACTTTAATGCAGAATATGGAGTTCTCTCTTTTCCGTGTCCAGCGCGGCTAGAGAGCGGTCCGGTTCCTGAGTAGGGGCAGCTGGGGATTAAGAAAATGAAAGAAAGACACAGACACAGAGATGGAAGGAAAAGCTGGGACCAGGTGGGACCGCTGCCCTCCTCTGATGGAGAGACAGGGACCCAGCACTGATACAGCGTGTTTATTTTATACCCCAAATACCAGGAAGTTTCACCAAAGGTCAAGACAAAGGAGATTATGTGCATTCTTAGGTGGGCCTGAGTGGTATTCATTCCTGGTGCTTGGCTGGATTTACATAATAAAACCCACTCCCAGGCACCTGGGCAGAAATGAAGGTCAACCTGAGAACACTTCTGCCTTTTTGGCAAGATGTGTTTCCAGGACGTGGCTTTGCCTACCACCCTGGATTCAGCTGACAATTTATTAAAGAAATGCCCATGTGCCTTCCCAGGTGCTCTCTACAGCGGAACCTGTGCATCTTTACATCTTTGGCAGATAATACTCTTGGTCTTTAAAAAATACATTTTACTCTTATATTGTTTACTCACTGAATCACTGTATTATCTATTCTTGTTTTATATCTCACAGCAATACTATAGTACATGTTTATCAGTAATTTTGTAACATTTCTTCCTGCCCAGGTAAAACAGGATGCCAGAGAAGGCTCACTTGGCATGAGAATTATGTGTGAATTCTCCCATGGGCTAGAGCAGACCTGCTCAGTTCCTACAACATCTACACTGGATTGGTAACCTGACCCTTCCTGAGAATATCTATTGTGAGGGTGGTGGGGCACATATCTTATGCTTGTTTTTCTGGGCTCATTCATAGGTTCTGAAATCCTGATCTAATTCTTCCCTGAATAAGGTTTGACATCACCCAAGTGGAGAAAAATATCTTTTCTGTTTTGAGCTCAGAGAATGTGACCACATTGAATTAAATTGTCCTATCCCATCCTATCTAAAAATAGACAAACATGGTAATTGACTATACCTCCGCTACGCTTCCCATTGGCTAATCAGCAGGATATGCAAATTAACTGCCAAGAAAAATGGCGGCCGGCAGCCACGCAGCTGAAGCGAACATGAGGCTTGCTTGCTTGAGTGATGGAGGAAGCCAAGGTTCCCCGCCTGCCGCGGCCCAGCTCTGAGCTCTGGATGCAACAATGTTGCAATTATAGAAGCTAAACAAACCCCAGATACCTGCTTTCAGTCAGCCATGGCCTCAGAGCTGGAGCTGGGCCTCAGAGCTGGAGCTGGCTCTCAGCTCCAGTGACAGCTATAGAAGGTAAATAAATCCCAGAATTAAAAAAAAAGAGGCTGGGAGCTTTAGTCGCCCACCAGCCTGAAAACGGCCCTCAGCCCCTCACCCAGAATGGCCAGTCACCCCAGTGGGGACCCCCACCCTGAAGGGGGTGTGACCAGCTGCAAACAGCCATCAGCCTGTCATCCAGGCTGGCCAGGTACCCAAGTGGGACCCCCACCCTGATCTGGGACACCCTTCAGGGCAAACCAGCTGGCCCCCACCCGTGCACCAGGCCTCTATCCTATATAGTAAAAGGGTAATATGCAAACTGACCCTAACATGATGGCTGCCAGTACAGCAGTGGTGGTGGGAGCCTCTCCTGCCTCCTCAGCAGCGCTAAGGATGTCTGACTGCAGCTTAGGTCTGCTCTCTGCTGGCAAGTGGACATCCCGCGAGGGCTGCTGGGCTTCCAGAGGGATGTCTGATTGCCATCTTAGGCCCAATCCCCTGGGGAGCAAGCCTAAGCCAGCAAGTGGTCACCCCCGAGGGGACCCAGACTGCGAGAGGGCACAGGCCGGGCTGAGGGACCCCCTCCCCCCGAGTGCACAAATTTTGTGCACTGGGCCTCTAGTGTTTCATAAAGCTCCTGCATTTAGGAAAGTAAAGGTGGGAACTGCAGCATTAGCCAACAAGGCCATGAGGAAAAGAGCTACACTTATTCATCATTATCTTTCCCATTGTCATTGGATAGTGTCACATACAGTATGGTCCCATACATATTGGTTGAATGGGTTAAAAAATGAAAACGGGAAATCAAATTACACTGTTTGTCTACCTCTGTTTCTTGTTTTGGTTCATATTATAGAAAGCTGAGGGCTAAATGTATGAGAAAAATAAGTACATATATTGTTTATAAACAGAATTATGCATATGGAAATATATGTTGTTTTGTTTACATGTAACTTTAAATTGTGGTTATTTGCATGTTAACATTGAAATCATGGAAATATAATAAAGATTGCTGTTACAAAAATTGAGAAAGAGAAATTCCAACAGCTAAATATTTTTTCAATTATTCTTTAACTGTTTTAAATATATATTAATTCTAAATTGAATTTTAGGTTGTTAGGCTTACACATTTCAATGACTATTAAAATCTCTAAAAATATGTTTAGACAAGAGAAGAATCGATCAGACCATCAAACCTCAGAGAAAAGGGAGGGGAGGGTGGGGGTAAGGGGGAGAGAGCAACCAAAGGACTTGTATGCATGCATATAAGCCTAACCAATGGACACAGACAACAGAGGGATGAGGGCATGAGTGAGGGGGTGGGGGGCAATGGGGGGATAAGGACACATATGTAATACCTTAATCAATAAATAAAATAAAAATAAAGGGAAACACAGCTGTTTGTACATTAAAAACTCAATTTTTTCTTAAAACAGATGTTTAAACACAAACTAGATGCCTAATGACTTTCCATGTTTACCATTGTTTGCATCTCTAAAGTGATTTCTATAAAACAGATAAGAAAGAGTATTAACAGAGATAAAGAAAAAGCAACCATCATTAAACAAGTTGGCAGAAATGTTTCCTGTCCTATCTCAATTCATTTCCCACTCATCTTGCCTACTAGCTCATAACACATGTCTCAGACGCTTTTTTATGGCACCTGAGCAGTTATGAAGGGTGTGAGTCCACATACATATTCAAGTCTATGTACTTTATTTATAATTTGGTACATTTATTAAAAAAGAGAAGGGAGCCTGTGTTGCTCAGTGGTTGAGCATTGAACCATGAACTAGGAGGTCATAGTTCAATTCCTGGTTAGGGCACATCCCCATTAGGGGGCATGCAGGAAGCAGCCTGTCAGTGATTTTCTGTCATCATTTCCTTTCTGTTCCTCTCTGCGAAATAATGGCCGTGTGCTCAGGGGTTGAGTGTCAGCTCATAAACCAAGAGGTCACCCATTCGATTCCTGGTCAGAGCACATGCCCAGGGTTGTGGGCTCGATCCCCAGTAGAGGGTGTACAGGAGGCAGCCAATCGATGTTTCTCTCTCATCAATGTTTCTATCTCTCTATCCCATTCCATAAAAATCAATAAAAAATAATTTAAAAAGAGAGAGAGAGAGAGAGAGAGAGAGAGAGAGAGAGAGAAAGAGAGAGAGAGAAGGGAGCAAAGTGACTTACAATGTGGCACTTATCCTGAGAGGTAGCTACAGTCAACAAACACAAACATTTTTGTTTTTATTGAAAATCTCCCTATCGATCAGCGAGGAAAAGGCCTATGTGGTAACGTCATATTACTTGTTATTGTTGTTGTTTATTTCTTTTTCACAGTTCTTTCATTAAATTAATAGCAAAAAAGGCAAGAAAAAAAAACAATTATAGGTTTATTTCCATATTCTATGATCTTTTAACTGCGCTAAAACTGATATTATAGTAGATAAAAGTATATTACAAAAAGTTTTAAACTTGTAAACATGTAGTCTCAGTTAATAGACTACTTTTCATGAGTATTATTCTTGCACATAAAAAGTAATTAAAATATGTGACTGTCATTGAGTTTTCTATTCTTCTAGTGGAAGAATAGAACTGTCTCTCTTTTTCAACAATAAAACAGTAATACTCATATGTTGACAGTAAGCCAGTGTAGATAAGTGATTTTGTGTTTGGCTTATCACGTTGCTCCTCAGAGCACATTTAACATGTACATATATGAATTACTATGTATTATCCTATGGCAGAGACTCACCTCTTTTAGAAATAGAAAGAGTTCAGAGAAAAGGTCACACAGAAATGGTTTATACATTAATGATGGTCATTTACTACCTTCATTTAGATTGTGAAATTTTTTGGAGAGGGTGGTGTAATTGCGACTTAACTAATAGAACTATCTGAGGTACTCCTGGCAGCTGTGATAGCAGTAAGGAAGGGCAAGAGAAATTTATTCATCTTTATAAGGTAATAAAAAGTGTGCAGACTCTAGACAGGGGTCCTCAAACTATGGCCCGCAGGCTACATGCAAATACAAATATTGTATTTGTTCCCGTTTTGTTTTTTTACTTCAAAATAAGATATGTGCAGTGTGCATAGGAATTTGTTCATAGTTTTTCTTTAAACTATAGTCCGGCCCTCCAACGGTCTGAGGGACAGTGAACTGTCCCCCTGTTTAAAAGTTTGAGAAGTATATGTATTACCAAACCCCATTGGAACCTGAAATTAGGTTATTAGCCATTTGCTCAGCATTTCTGTTTTAAAAGGCACTGGCACAGTGTATGCTTTAAGTCTTTGGGTCAAAGAGAAACCAACAGCATAATTGTATCATCCTATTGAGTTTGAAATTATAACAACCCAATGGAACATAAAAATAGAAACTACTTTCCCTAACTACATAAATAGGACAAACTAATTAGCCTAGAATTCATGATTTTATTGGGGTTCTCTTTTAGAACTGTATAGTTATGTCTGCCTCATTTTTTTGTTAATTTGAATTAAAACAATAACTATAATGCTATAAATAGTGATTATGGGAATGGAAAATACAAAACCAACCTTGATTTTACTAAAATTTGCCGAAGAAATAATTTAGAAAAGATACCCTAGTATTCTCCAAACCCCATTATATTAATGAAAGAAGAGTGTGTGTGTGTGTGTGTGTGTGTGTGTGTGTGACAGTGGGAGAGAAAAAGAGAGAGAGAGAGACAAAGTGAGAGAGAGAGAAAGAGAGAGAGAGAGAGAGAGAGAGAGAGAGAGAGAGAGAGAGAGATCTGGATATGTTCACAGTTGGTTGAAGATAGATTGGCAGTAACAGCTGCCACTAGTGTCAACAATCAAGTACAATGAAGTGTGGCAACCCCCCAACTGTTTTCCATTCAAATGAGTTATGAGTTCTCACTGTTCAGAATCACTCTCATTTGAAAAAAAAATCATAAGTTGAGTTGTGAGAATTGGGGAATATCCACCTGGCAGGGAACTTTTCATGCTTTGAAAAAAAAGTGGAAAAAAGAGATCACATTAAATCCATCAAAGTCACTAGAAAATGTTCACGTAAGAGAAATTCAGAGCAGCAAGAAATAAAATGGCAATCCGGGGGAACCCATTACTGAGAATGAGTGTCAGTTTTTCTTGGTTCAAGGACTCTGCTGCGATGGATTAGAACAAGGAGCAGCATATCAAAACTGCACGGAAGAAACTGCAGAGGGACAAGGGGCCCACTTGACCCCCAACATCAAAGCCTTGAGGGAGAAAAAGAAATGCTGGGTTGCTTGTCGCTTAATCCAACATTACACACTTCTTTCAAACATCAAAACTGCTGCTCAGCCTTTGGATCGCTGGACATTCTTACTACTAATCCAGCCTTAATTATAAAAACCTTATACTCCCTCAGTTTCCTGCCCCCTGCACCACCAAATGGTGGGAGAGGCATTGAAAATAGGTGAAAGAAAATGGTTGCTTACTTGGTGTTCAGGGATAGCCAGTATATTCTAGAAGCATCTGCATGTAACGATATTAACTCAACTTCAGGTGTTTCTTTGCTTGGTAGGAAAATTAGTCTGTGTTTTTTTCTCTTTTATCTCTCCCTAATAAACTAAAACTTATCCTCACTCTGAGATATCGTCAACGGCATTGGGATCCCACAGATTACTTCAAGCTACTCATATCAAAAGAGAAAGGCCACATATTTCTCTGTAACCAGATTTTATCCACAAACATTGATTTGCGATCTTTCTTGTGCCCTCGGGTTTAAAGGCACATGCCATTTGTGCTTGTGTACTTGAACTTGAATGATGGCAAATCACAAAGTTATATAAATTACCTCGAAAGGGAAAATATATATAAATTCTAGGCAATTCCCATGAATATACTAAATTTATGGCTTTCTACTCTTTCCTAATGTTTAACATGAGCGTATTCTTTCTCTTCCCATAACATCTCCCTAAATGCTTGTAGACAATTAACATGTCTCTCTTTCAATTGTCTCCCCTCTAGCCTGAACATGCCCATGGCTCACTGGCCTGTCTTGTATCCAAACCTTTTATCAGTTCAGTTGCTTTCCTTTGAACTCACTCCAGTTTGTCTTTCTATTCAAACATGTGATATCCAAAACAGAACACAAACCTCAAGTAGGCCTAGATGGAGCAACTCAAAGCAGTAAAAGTGGGTTCTTTCTTTTGCATTCCGCTTAAAATCTAGGTGTATTAAAGTCTTTGCCTTTATTGGAAATAGATTGTTTTTAATCCTTCTAAGTTTATTGCCCACAATTTTTAACATCAGAGCCTTTGGTTCTATTAAACTGCCTCTTGTGTTAATGCGAACAGCTTATTCCTTCGAATAACTATTTTACATCTGTTTTCAAGCAATTTTTCCAATGCAATAAAAGTCATTCTGTATTAATATCGCTCTTCAACGGTATTTATAATAACTATTACTTTTTTGTTGCTCATGAACATGTTTAATAATTTTTTTGGTTATCTTTTGGATTGTGCTCCCAATTTAAAACGCATCATTGAATTATACGGTGGAGAAAACAATGTATGCTGTACGTTTCCTTCAAACATGGCATTGGTCTATTAGCAATTTTTCTGCCACCTGAGAGATCAGAAACAATAGGCTATCCATCTTTTCGTAGTTTCCTCTAATCCATATTTCTCTGGTTTCTCTGTAAGAATGCTACCCCCTGCTTTTGAAAAGAGGACAGGTGTTAGATGACAGCTGCACTGGGTCTCTTATGGCAACCTCCCAGCAGTGAGGATCTTCCTCCCCAATTCTCCTCACCTCTTTCACAGACTGCAACTATGTTACAGTTGGAATGGAAAGGGCTACAGTCCAAGTTGGGACATATAGTGATTAATGATCAATAAAGCCTTTTTATTTGCAAATTCACTAGTGATAGATGGTGACTTTAACATATGTATTCTTCAAGAAAAGAATCAATCCCAAGTATGTTAATTCACATTTCAAGATACTGAAATATTTATAATAATGCAACTTTTATGTATCGCTTGACTTTTATAAAGCTTTAATTGAATTTAAGTTAAATTATAGTTTGCAAAGTAGGACCCCTATGTAGTAAAGATAATCATGCCTAATCTCTTGGGATCATATTACTAAGAGAAATGGTTTGAGTAAATTAATTCTAAACTGTTTAAAGGAAAAATATATTTCTGATATAAAAATTCTCATAAATTACATCTATGTAACATATAAGAAACATGTATTCTTTGTTAATACCTTATGGTCCATCTAAACAGTGGCAAAAAAATAAATCCATTAATTTTAAGCAGCCTTATGTTAACTTTTCTAACAAGATATCGCTTATAGCAAAAGAGAGCAAAATTTATCAGCAATGTTCTGAGGTATAGTCCTGAGTGGTCAATTAGAAGCACAAATTTAATTTGAAATCTTCTATTTTATCCAAACATTCATCTGGATAGTGCATTTTACTTCATAATATGTCTATGGTTGTTTCATATAATAGTAATATCTGCATTCAATATCAGTTCATTTTTTTTACTTTTTTATTGAACCAGTTAAATTCTTTTATTTATTTATGTATTTATTTATTTATTTATTCATTCATTCATTCATTCATTCTTTGCCCAACATCTAAGCACAATAGGGCAAGGAATCAGAGCAGTGATTGGCATATGGTGTGTGGTAAACAAATATTTGTTGAAAAAATAACCCCATGTGGTTTCTTATGCCCCCAGAAAACGTACACCCCTTGTGAAATGCAGGCACTTAAAGCATCTTTGTGATCAAGATTCATCAATTAATATTGCAATGACTGTGTCATGTAACCAATTTGAATAACTAAGCTACATTAGTTGACTTCATATACTTCGTACATAGCCTTAAACACATTGCATTTAATGTCTGTTTGCTTGCTTGTTTTCCTCATTTGACTGAGTGGGGAGGATGGAAGGGCGAGCCTAGGGGCCAAAATTGTATATCATTGGTCTTTCTATTCCCATTAAATGAATGGCTGAAGGAACAGATGAATGCACTGACAGATTGAATGCATGATTCTGTCTCAGAGGGCAGAAACTTATTTTTAGGTGATCCATGATATGGGCCAATATATTTTGAGTCCCTCCATAATCTGATTATTTTCAACCTTATTTCCTACTCTGTAATACACTGACCAACATAGGAGGTTGCTTGGTACATAGAAGGGCAATAAACCCTAGGTTCCACGTGCATTAGCATGTGTGTGGCAGCTAGTAGTGCTCAATGAAAGCTGATCGCCCTATTCTCTAATTTAAGGAACAATGTTTACAAACCCCTCTTCCCAAACACACTCATGGTACACATACCAAGCCCACATTCACTTTAGTTATTCAGCTTGTGCCTTACCTACTTTCTACAAGGAGGAAGGCTATTTTTCTTTTTCACCTATTTTTACTCAAATGCAGCCCAATTTTCATCTCATTTCTTTCAAGTTCTCCAACCTCTTTTATCTTTCCCATCCAAGAAAAACAATAGTTGATACCCAATATGAGTATATTTAGTAATATGTTATTTTTTATTGTTCACAAGTCACAACACAGACTGTTAGTCTTCTCTCTTCAGATTGTCACATTCTGAGGATTTAGGTCACATATAGACAGAAGCAATTACCCAAATATATTTTTGACAAATTTGCAAAAAGCTATTTTTAATGGTTCTTAATCTTGTTTCTTTCTCTTAAGTAACCATAGTTCAAAAGTTAATAAAAACATGGTAGAAAAAAAGACTTTTCCAAAGTTGCTTCATGAAAAACTATTTAAAATTCCTCTAGTTTGCAAACATCTATTCCGATGCATATTGTAATGAAAAGCCGACCTGATTGAAATGTGCTCCTTTTTATTTGATCTCTCAGGTCACTCTTGCAGTTCTGGATGACTTTAAACTTCATGGCAGTCATTTTGCAGGAAATTGTAAGTTATTCTGCATCAACTTTCTTTGTCTCTTATTCAGGGCTGCCTTAACTTAAAAGGCAGCAGGACCCCTTTCTTGTCCTCAGGGCTATTGTAAATTGATTTGGGAGGAGGGGAATTTGGACTAAAGGGGACAGCTTCTCACCATGACATTGAAATGCCTCCTCACTGTTTGAATACCGCATCTACTCTAATAATAAATGCTTTGAATGAAAGAAATTAGTTTTATTTTAGAGTATATTTTCTTTATTTGAAGTGCACTTCGACACATTTAAAGTTTTCAAACATGCCCCTTTGTAATATAGTCAGAATATCACCCTTTATGTACTAGTTATATTGCACTAATACTTTCCAGAAGTCATAGTAATATCCTCTTAATGTTTACTTAGTACTTGTTTCAAAAGAAGATTTAATTAATCTTGTAGAAAGAGCCTCAAGTACCTGTGTTTCTTGTCTGTTATTATACTTGTAGCAGATTGCCAATGTCCTAGAAGACAAAAAAGGTCCAAACTCCAAAGTGAGAATGCGGTGTGCTATTTCCATGACTTGGCCGGTGATAATAGCTGAAGGGTGTAGAAGCATGTGAAGATGCAATTTTATTTTTCCCAAAGCTTTGTTGGAGGTATAGAAGAAACAGTCTAGACATGATACTGGATTAAGAACTAACAACAAGAAGTTAGTGGATTATAACAGCAGGAAAGAATAATCTTCTGAATACTTTGTTGGGCTTACCTTGTATGTCAAATGTCAGCTCTTTTTCGGCACATTTTCTAAAGACAATAGCATTGTTGATAGTTTGCCTGTGCATTTGCAAGGATGCCTTGTTGGAACCAGTCTGCCTTTGGCACACGGAGACAGGGCTGTAGTTGAAAAAGCCGAGAGGAAATGCCAGGGAAGTTTCTCCAAAACTATAATATCTGTTTACATTTTTGTGTGGGTGAGAGAAACGAAGCCACTTGTTGAGTTAAGAGACAAAGTACTGAAAACAGAACGTCACAAAATGGTACCATCACAAGAACATTGAATGTATACTAGTTTGTGTAACTTGGCACAAGGGAATAACACCCTTTGCCTTAATCATACTATTGAGTGGGCTTGGTTGAGGAGGCTGGTCGGAAGGTTGTATGAAAATGGGAAGACATAGAAAGAAGCTGAAGGATATGTTTTCCAGGGCTGCATTGTGCAAACATTTTGAACAAGTTGCTCAGATCTTTAGGGGGATGAGCCAGTCCCATGTG
>NW_005364596.1:361730-395760 GCF_000412655.1 Myotis brandtii | reverse complement strand
CCCTTTCCCCCCCATGCTCTCTTTTTGCCATTTCTATGATGTATGTTTCAGAAACATGGGCAATATGGGTTTACTTTGAGAATGTTGGAGAGAAAAGGTATAGTATTGGGAGCAACATATGTTTTGGGGAGTTTGGAGCATGTGACACCAGCACCCCACATATAACCTTCCAGAATCTCTCACACATCGAACAGCCTGCTCCACTGCTTCCATTCCTTATTTTCTGCCCTGGGCTATTTTGTAAGTGAATGAGGTTCTAATTCTAGGTAGGCCTTAAATATTACATGATATGTTAAAATGAAGAGTAAAGGCAGTATCTTGGGTAATTATCATGGTAGTCCGATTGCCTCGTCTCCACAAATTTTTTTTCTAAAAGACAAGGAAATTTAGTGTGCGAGTGTACTTTGTTTGACCTGTGTTCCTCTCTGATCAAGATCATTTCACCTACCTACCTGCTTGTGGAATGTCACTGGCTAAAGGTTATTCTTTTTTTCTGTCTGAATGATGTATAGGCATTTGTACTTTATTCAAAAGTTGCTGCTCTTCACTGAAAAGCTATTTACATTCCTATGGTAGTTGAAATGATTAGGATGCCCTTATTTATTTATAGCTATGTAGGTAATACCATAACTAGAAGACATGCTGATTATAGTTTCTGTGTCATATTTCAGTTGGTCATAATTTCCTCAAACACTTTCCTTCTGAGCAAAAGTTCATAATATATAGTTTCTTTGCTCCACTTTAACATGGCTGAGCTGGGTTAAGCCATTTGACATTATTCAAATATAAGACAAATGCAATTATTCTTCTTATAAGAAAGTGGTTTTGAACTTTATATCGCTCCTTTAACTCAAAGCCAATACAAGTTATAAACTTCAATCTTCACATGATTATAGTCCTCATCGTGGAAGGAGAACAAAGCCAAGTCTTAAGAATAACAATTTAATATTTTTTTTAGATTGTAAAGATTTTTAAATGCTGAAAATTATAGTTTTGTGTTAGCTCTATAGTTAGACCATCTTACTGACTTCATAAGTCATTTTATGTTTTCAAAGATATAAAGAGACTGAAATAATACATGTCCAATTAAATATACTTTAAATACAGAAAAATACCTAACCTACTTCCTGATTTAAAAATAATTTGTTGGGGGTCACTGAAGCCAGAGTGTGATGTTATTATGTATTATACATGTGTTTTAGGCTGATAATGCCATCTTCAGTACTTAGAATGGATTTGGAAGAAAAAGGACAATCATAAGAAAATCTAATCAGTTGCTTTTGAATAATTGAGGTGGATGAGACAATGGTCAGAGAATTAGAAATGAAGGAACTGATGAAAAATTTCTTATGAGTTAAATGGATAGGATTTAGAAACCGAATTGAGGACACAGAGGGAAACAGGAATTGAAGAAGACCCAAGGTTTAAAACTGGGACAACTCTGGTCATTGCAATGACATTGACCTCTAGGGAACGCAGAAGGGGGATTGTACTCCTGCTGCCCTGCCACCACTCCTTCCCATTTACAAGTAGATTCCCAAAGAAAGTAGAAGTTAAGTAGACATAAAATACTTTTGCTGGGATGGGAGATCTAAACCAGCATGAAATTTAGAAACAGTTTCACCTCCTTCTTCCTCTGCCCTTGACTGTGTTCTGTTTATCTATCTAATATTTCTCTTTATCTGTCATAAAATACATTTACATGTTCATTTGTTTATTACCTGACTCCTCCCTATTAGAATACATGATTCTCAGAGTTCAAGATTTATCTGTTCCTGTCATTACTTATATCCTCAGTTCTCAAAAAAAAAAAATGCTTATGAATGAAAGTTCTACATAATGAAAATCCTGCAAAACTTTAATTAGATGTAGGATAGGCACAGAGATATTGAAAAGGGCATTGAGAATTTTCTGGGAATCCCAGGTACTATAGAGAGCAGCATTTAGAGACATTCATGGATGACATGTTGGCAAAGGGCAAGTTATCTTCTGCTTCACGTGATGAGGTCAGATTAGAGAACAAGCAGAGGCAAGAGACATGAAGTTGGCCCACTGGTGAAGTCTCCACCTGCAGTAGACACTTGCAACCAGCTGATACAGTAGTGGGGTTCCTTTTTGAAGGAGCAGGCGGAGGAATAGAAAACCTTTACATGGGCTCCCTTGCAGAGTGAATTGCTATCCCTAGCAGAAATCATTTTTTAAAATATTTTTATTATTTATTTATTAATTCATTTAAAATATATATTTTTTATTGATTTCAGAGAGAAAGGGAGGAAAGAGAGATGGAAAAATCAATGATAAGAGAGAATCATTGATGGGCTACCTTTTGCATGTTGTCCCATGGGGGTCGAGCTCACAATCCCGGCATGTGACCTGACCTAGAATCGAACTGTGACCTCCTGGTTTATAGGTCAATGGCCATCCACTGAGCAACTGTTGCCAGGCTATTTATCCATTTTTAAATTAAATTTGTTAGGGTGACATTGGGTAAAAAGATTATATAGGTTTCAAGTGTATAATTCTATGATACACCATTTCTATATTACATTGTGTACCACCACCCAAAGTCAAATCTTCCATCACCGTATACTTGGTCACCTTGTGGCCTCGGCTGCCTCACAGCCTGGCCGGTGTGGCTCAATGGTTGAGTGTTGACCCCTGCACCAAGAGGTTGCCGGTTCGATTACCAGTCAGGGCACATGCTCAGGTTGTGGCCTTGATCCCCAATCAATGTTTCTATCTCTCCCTTTCCCTTCCTCTTTATCTAAAAACCAATTAAAAATTTTAAAAAATTAAAGCAAGCTCTAACCTAAATAAACTGAAACTATAAAAAGAAAAGAACATAAGTATTTACTTTTTTTTAACTTCAATGAACTTTGTGGGGCAAGAGACAGAATAATTTAATTGTTAGGGGAAAATGTTAAGCTTTCAACTTTAAATCATTAGAGCAAAGGAAACGTATATCAGAAGAAGGAAGAATATTGAAAAATAAAAATTAGGTAGAAAAATGAACAGAAATGCATATACAACTATAGTTTTACATATATATGCACATATTAATATGTGTATATATTTTCATAACTAAAGGTACATGTTTATGTATATAGGAATATATGCTAGTTGACTATAATATAAAAATATGAAATCTGAAAGATTATGAACCCTAGTATTAACAGTAATTATATTTGTTGAAGAGCACATTGGGCAAAGTGAATTTAAATTTTTCCTCTCTCTTTACATACAATTCCAAACTGTTTAAACTTTTTACTGTCATCTAAAAATTAGAGAAATAAATAAAACAAGCTACTATTATTTCACCAATTATATTAACAAAAATTAAACAAAAAAATGATAGCATAAAACATTGGCAAGGATTGTGGAAAATACCTTCAGAAAATCTGAGCCAACCTCATTTCTGAGTATGAAGCACAGGATGTAGGAATTGGTAGGGTCAGAGATAGAGACTAGGAGATTGGGTAGAGATGTGTTTAACAAACCTTAAAACTCAAAGGTTAATGGTTTGTGTTACAGGTCGAAAGTTGAAAAAGTTGATGGCTTGTTTCATAGGTCAAATCTAAATATCTTCACATCACAAACAACTTTAACAAGTGTCCAATTTATAGCAATAGGCATCTTAGATTGAAAATGTGTATTTGAAAATGGGCAGAAGGAGAGAACCAGTAAAGATGAATCAGTAAAAACAAGATTTGATAGAAGAAGATCTATTCGTAAAAGCAAATTTTAGAATTCATCCCACTTTCTTATGTTTTCCATATTCAAAGTTATGTTAGAGTGTGAATAACTCGTGCCTATGGAAATATTCCAATAAAGTGTTTTACAAATACGTAAGTATGTTAGTGTTAGCTGGAAAATATGACAATTCATTTTTAAACTCATATGTTTTCTTATAAAACTTAAAACAAAATCATTGAAATTATATAATATTATTAACCAGTATTACCTCAATAAAATGTAAATAAATAAATAAAATAAAAAACAAATTAAACCGGAAGTGACCCAGAAAGCACTGCTCTTATACAAACTTTAGGACTCGTATAGTCACAGCATTTTTGCATGTGTTTAATATTTCTTAAAAAATATATGAATACATGTTTATATACTTGTTATAACTTTTGTATATATAGTTTAGTTTCATAGTCTACATCAGCGATTTTCAACGAAAAAGTTGATGGCTTGTTTCATAGGTCAAATCTAAATATCTTCACATCACAAACAACTTTAACAAGTGTCCAATTTATAGCAATAGGCATCTTAGATTGAAAATGTGTATTTGAAAATGGGCAGAAGGAGAGAACCAGTAAAGATGAATCAGTAAAAACAAGATTTGATAGAAGAAGATCTATTCGTAAAAGCAAATTTTAGAATTCATCCCACTTTCTTATGTTTTCCATATTCAAAGTTATGTTAGAGTATGAATAACTCATGCCCAGGGAAATATTCCGATAGAGTGTTTTACAAATACGTAAGTAAATACGTTAGCTGGAAAATATGACAATTCATTTTTAAACTCATTATATGTTTTCTTATAAAACTTAAAACAAAATCATTGAAATTATATAATATTATTAGCCAGTATTACCTCAATAAATTTTAAATGTAAATAAATAAATAAAATAAAAAACAAATTAAACCGGAAGTGACCCAGAAAGCACTGCTCTTATACAAACTTTAGGACTCGTATAGTCACAGCATTTTTGCATGTGTTTAATATTTCTTAAAAAATATATGAATACATGTTTATATACTTGTTATAACTTTTGTATATATAGTTTAGTTTCATAGTCTACATCAGCGATTTTCAACCAGTGTGTTGCAAGAATTTTTAAAACATGAAATACCTGACTATTTAGTCAGGGGCACTGACCTCTTTTCCCTTAAGTTGTCAAATAAAAAAAGACAACAGCCAGCACAACAATAGTCTTCTAGTGTGAATGAATCAAAATTATACCTATATTTCTGTCAGCGAGGCAAAAATTACATTTTTTGATGTACTGCAGAATTTTAGTAATTAGTTTATGTGTGCCATGAGATGAAAAATGTTGAAAATCACTGGTCTATATTATAACCATGTTCCACATGATTGCATAATTATTTCTCTATTTAACAAATACTAGTTGGCTCCTTCTGTATGCTGGATGTATAATTGATAAAATAAAATCTTTGAGGAACTCTCAGTTTCATAAGAAAAATAGCGTAAGAGATCATTACAATTCATTGTTGTCACTTGTGTAGGGGAATAAGCACGTATAGGAACACGCAGAAGAGACACCTTCCCCACTTTGTGGGTTAAGGTAGAAACCTCAGAGAAGGATCTGGATTGAAACTAAGAGGAAAGGTCAAGAGAGAGGCAGTTTCCTGGAAGGTGAGGAATGTTCCAGGAAGAAGGAATGCAATATACAAAGAGACTAGGGCTACAGCAAAAGGAAGAGAATATGGTACATTCAGTAAACTGGACGTTGAGTCTTATGATGCTACTGGAGTTAAGAAGGTTATGGAGAATGTTAAGTAGTATCTGAAAATATAATTGCCACCAACTGGGGTAACTCTTAAATTTGTTCCTTCACCTGTGTTCCTCATTTTGGAGCCTAGGTGGGTAATCTAGTAATCTCGTTAGTTATCCCACCAGGCTAGAAACCAAGAACATTTCTTAATCCTTCCCTCTCTTTCTCCTTTATTGCCCCTGTACTCCGTCCTTGCACATCTAATCAGTTACTAAAACCTATCAGTAGTACTTCTTAAATATATTTCAGATGTGTGATCCCACCCAGATAACCTCACCTTTCTCCTCCAACTATTTTGTTAGTTGCTATCTTAGTTCAGGTTCTTATTTTTTTCCTGGTCTGCCCTCATAACTGATATCCCTTTACTCTTTCTTGCACATTTTCCAGATTAATCTTCCATTTACCATATGCACTGGCACTCAAACCAGTAGGAACAATCAATTGTTACAATGCCACCACCTCCACATCTTTACGATTTCTTTTCTTGTTTTGTTGCTTCTCTCTTGGAGTGATCTTTATCCTTCTCCTGTCTGATTCACCCTTTCATCTTATCTACCTTCAGTTCAAAAACATTTTCTTTCATGAGCCCAGCAATTCTGGGTTATTTATCCTTTCCATGTACCCTCAAAATCCCTACTCAGGTCATCACATGGTAATTAATTCTCATTTAACTCAGCTATTCTTGGAAATTAATAAACATAGAGAACTTTTGTTAAGTGCTTCCTATGTGCATAGCACTGAGCTAAAGCATTTACATTGATTTATCTCATTTAATGCAACACATTTGTGAGAAAAGCAATATTTTTACATCTATTTGAAGATGAGGAAACTGAGCTACAAGAACCCAAAGTTAAACAGCTAACAAGTGGCAGAGCACTGATTCCAACTGCAGTGAGTTTGACAGCAGAGTCATAACACAGATGTGCAGAAACATAGCAGTTTTAATTTTTTAAAACTAAATGGAATCTGCTTTTGAATCCTCAATTCTACTAAAGCAACAGGGGGCGGGGGACAAGGGGCAAAGCACACTGAATAAAATCAATAAAAAGACCAATTAATCCTCCAAACAAAAGGAGCCCCAAACCAGCTTAATTCCTTTTTTTTCCCCCCACCACAGGCTTCAGAAATCCAAAGTTCTTTCATGGACATCCAGGGCCTCAATCATTATCTGGAGGATGATAGATACATGGAACAAAACATCACAAGAGGAAACAATAGATGTTGAGAACAATGCCACAAGCTGATATGGCATACTTGAAGCATTCCTCTGCTCACCGCTTACTGACTTGTATTATGCCCTGTGTGAATGTAATCACAATGTGTCTTGAGAAAAGGTGGAAGCCAGCGTTCTTAGAATGAGGAAGGCTTTAGGCATGTATAGTCTGGCTGATGGTGTAGAAGATACCAATGGAAATGGAGCTGTGTACATAGTAACGATGACAGTGGCATTGCTCTCTTTGAATCTGGTGATGAAGAAATGTGATGAGGCAGAGACAGAAGAATGCCTGACACACTATGAAGTCAAAGGAGGCCAAGAAATCTGGACTGGCAGCTAAATCTTCCGGATCTGGAATTCTGCATGGGTAAGTCTGAACTAGAGGAGCAAGTCAGAGCATTCAAGCAGTGAAACTAGTTCTGATTGGATATACTAACAAGAATGTTCAGAAGCAGGGTGGGGTTAAGACGATACATTTGGAACAGTGATCTGGAGGAGCAGATAACTTCTTTTGAGGACATGTATTTAGCCAAGGCTGCTTTCAACAGGATCAAAATCCATACTTGTTAATTGACTGAAATGAAAGTTTTGAAACAAGGAAAAAATCGTAATCTTGTCCACTAGAAGCAATTCTGTTATTGACAGTTTACACAGAGACGTGCAGGTTGACTAGGTCCCTTTTTACTAAATGCTCCAGCTTTTAGATTCCCACCTTGCTGTGCTCCCCACTCCTGCTGCTCTCTTGGCTTCTTCTGGTTGACAAGAAGCTTCCATGGTGTCCCTGCAGGGGGAATGGGCTCCTTCTGGGTTCTGCATTGTCTCATAGTCCTCATCAAGCTGGGTCTCTGGGTGCTGGCGTCTTCCTCCCTGGGCTCTGGTAATTCACTGTCTCCTCAGGTTACAATCTGAACTCTTTCTGCTCACCCAGCCTCTTAGCGGCTTTTATTACATCTGAAAACCTCCAAACTCCCTGGCTTATTTTCCTGGAGCAACTTCTCACCCCTTCCCCTGAGATTTCAACTCTGAGACAAAATAGAGCTGAGGTCCTCTTAGAGACCTCCACGAATGTCCTCATCTCTCTGTCTACTCCAGCACTGACGGGGTGTGGTAGAGAAGTAGGGTGGGGTGTAGGAATGGAGTGGAGGGCAAGGCAGAAATAATACTTAGGTCCTGATCACTTCAGTCAAGCTGCTGAAGGCAGCTCTGGACTTTATAGCCTCGTGAGCAAATTAATTTTCTTTATTTTCTAGCTTCTTTGATACCAGGTTTTCTTATGGTTTCAGTATGAAAAGTCTAAACTGAATCAAAGAGGTAACTCAACATTTTCAATAAAATGTATCCTTTAAAGCATTTGATGGGGAAACTAGAACCTGGCGATAGTCACGAGTTTGGGGATTTGTTAAGGTCTCAGTTCATATCCATTCTGAACATCTATTGCATGTAGTAGATGATTCAAAGTCACCTTTGACATGTATCATCTTTGCCATCTTTGTTTGCACTTTCTCAAAGTTACAGATGATGGAAAATATCATGAGTGGTTTATGACTGAGGTTTAATACTTTATGGGGGTACTGGTTTAGAATTTGAAATCTGAAAGCTCTCTTGACATTTTCCTGATGTCTTTATTGTCTTCTTGCTCAGTCTCAAATTGAATTCTACCTTCATTTGCCCCCTTCCTTTCTCTATTTTCTCACCACTGAGAAATTAGGGCCAATAATTCAATAAAAGAAACACTTAGCTAACAAGAGACCCTTTCAAGTAGATGTCATCTTCTAATGAAGAATTATTGCACTAAATATATTATCATAGGTAGAGTGGAACCAGTTTAAAAAGAAAATGACTTGGAAGATTTCTTTTATACATTTTTTTCCTCCAAGAACAGAAAATATCAAGTCAGCTAGGCTTGTACCCTGTAGTGAATAGAAAAAATAGTTAGAAGAGATTTCCTATTGAGCTATTATTGCACATGTCATTACTAAAATATTAGTTTAGTTAGGAATCCACAAGATATTTGACTAAAATTTTAAATATTTAAAAAAATTCCATCAAACATTTAAAAATAATTTTGCGGCAGGTGTGTGTGTGTGTGTGCTAAATAGTAATACTTGATTCTTATTTGTGAGTTTTGAAAATTTAGGAAGAACTCTGATCAACATATTAGTCTTGAAGTTGGCACTCTAAGTGTTTGAATGAACAGAATAAAGGACAAATGATCAAATACAGCTAATTAGTAATTATTCCCAATTTTGTAGACAAAGGTATGTCAGAACTCATAGATTGGTAGCTCCTTAGTGGCAAATATCCTCTGGCATGTAGAAGTTTTTTCACACAAACTTCAATAGCTGTACTTTGTAAATCTGTTGAAAGTTGGCCTAGCAGGGAAGCATGAGCTAAGATAGATTTTTCTCATTTTTCCTTCTGTCTCATGAACAATCTGCTTTGTGAAGGTAAATTAAATGGTTCAATGTCTCAAAGGACTAGGGGAGCTGACAGAGTTGGGTGCAGAGTGGAAACAAGTGGAGAATGCCTGGATAAACAGCCCCCTTCAAACTGCTATTCTGAAATACTGCCCGATCCAAGAATGAGCTTTTGGCTTTCCCAGACTTCTAAAAACTTGATTTCCACTGTGTATGGTGAACAACATGTGTTCTGGCTGCAGCCTGCCAGGGTCCTGTTCCACTGCTGATTCTGTGACCTTTGAGCAAGTTAGTTACTTATTCCTCAGTTTCCTCATCTGCAACATGTAAAAAACATAACATCATTTACTCATAGCATGGTTTTGTATGAATTTAATGATAACACCTATGCCATGTGTTTATCCCACTACATTATATATAGTTAGTACACTCTAGATATTAATTATTATTAAGTCTAAATATTTACACATTGTCAAATATTTATAAACCTAAGAACTATGCACACACCCTCTATATAACCTGGTGGTTTAAAAACTGATAGAGCCATAATAGATACACACTCAAAGTCATCAAATCATGGAATGTGAAACAGATTTTTTTCTAATAACTTAAGTATTTGCTATGTGGGTATTTCCAGAATTTTATCAGGGATTTTGAAGAGCCATAAACACCGAATAAGTCCATCACTTACTCAATGGCATGAACATTCCTTTATCCTCCTTAAAGCTCTAATCTGCATTAGTAAACAAAAATATTCTCTTTTTTCCCTCTTTAATCTCCAGGCAAACTGCCTGCATTAAAGGGAGGCTAGAGTTCTGCTCTTTCAAATTTAACAAATGAAAAGGGAAATTTTCTAATTTTCTTTTATTCAGTGGACCATAATTTTTCAGTACATTCTGATGTATATTTCATATCATCGCATAAAACTCACATTAACTTCAAAGTGAACAACACACAGTGGTGCACAGGGTGGGCAGAAATAATTCCAGGGCATAATGGAGCATTATCTGAAGCAGTGCTGAAGCAGATGTCTTGGGAGAGGAAGCGGTAGCAGCATACCAAGTGCTGGAGCTGCTGAAGTCAGGCCTGGGTCACTTAGCCTTAACGAGATCATGCTGAAGGCCAACCAGAAAGGCAGGGCTGGTGCGGTTGGGGTGGGAGGGGGGGGGCATGCTACAAAAATCATTGAGGCCACTCTTGTTCACTAAAGACCAGATTGTACATGTGAGTTGTTGGCAGAGAGGGCTGGTCATTGATAAATCATCCGTTTTAGGGAGCTGGGAACATTAGGAAATGACCAAGGCCCACATTGTCATATGATGTAAGCAGAACCCATAAAGGAATGTGGAACTGCGGAAGAGAGGCTGGGGCCACCACCCCTGGTTTCCATGGGCATTTTACTCCAGTTCCTGCTGGAAATGTGCCTTCCCACACTCTTTTCACCTACATCTCAGCAAGGTAGAGCCACAGACTTGTGCTTGGTGAAGAAAAAGTTTTACCACTGGGTGGAGTGTCTGGGCAACACTGAAATTCTACTTTAATTCATCCCCATTGTCCGAGGCTCCATAACCTAAGGGTGGGGTGAAGGTAAGCAGAGGCTTAGAGTTGAGTGGTGGGTCTAGTATCCCAAATATAATTCTATGGAAATCTCTTCTGCTACAAGATTCCTTGGGGTTGCCGCTCCTGTGCTTGACCCTTGGATAGGAAATGTAGAAGGCTGTCAGCTGAGTTGAGAAAAGAGCAGTGATTCTGCAGGGAAAGGGGCATGAGAGGATCAATGCCCATTATTTTTAAGTCTCCCTGGACCTCTTTTGTGACTGCAATATTTAACTTTTAGCAAAACAAGATGTAGAAGGAAAATACAGCTTCGGAGAGAAAGCACATTTTATTGCCCACTACACAGTGTTCTTTCGAGTGGTTAACAGAGAAGTAGCACCAGAGAATTACCCACTGCCCACTGCATTTGCTGACGAGTTGTTAAGGGAGCTGATTAATGGAGAAAATATGGTTTTGGCATAACAATCAAGATGGGCTCTTTAGACAAAGCAGGATTTGTCTACTTTACCCAATGCCCATTCAAGATGGACAAGTCGACATTTTAAAAATGGAAAACAGATGTTTCATACAAAGCTTTAAAAGTGTCACGTATAGATGAAGGACCCTGGCTACTCAGATGGATTGGATCCAAGAAGGGAATGTGGAGAAATCTGGCATTTCATCCAGAAGGCATAAGTACATTCTAAAATAATCATAGTTTACTTTTGAATAAAGGGAAATTTTCCAGAATCAGAAATCGGGATAGAATGACTTCTGAATGACCCAATAGTCATCACAGTAATTTTCTCCCAATTTTATTGACATATAATTGACAAATGGAATCGTGATTATTTAAGGTGTAGAAAGTGATGATTTGATATACAAATATATTGTGAAACGATTATCACAACATGCTAATTCACACATCCATCACTAATTATAATATTAATCCATCACTCTCATAATACTAATTAATTGCTACTCTAAACAATTAGTTTGTCAGATCATTATCACCAAATCCCATTTAATAAATCGACAAAACATTGAATAAGTTATAACTGTATATACTGGTACTGAGTATCATTTAAATTCAGCTCACCACATCATGATCCACAAACTACATGCAAAATATTTAATAAACTTACTTTCATTCTCTTATAGCAAAACAAAAGGAGACCATCTTCAAAAATATGTGTATGTTTTTAAATTTTAAGTAAATTCATGTCTTTTAACTCTCCAATGCAACAGTGTCTCATTACAATTACCTGAGGGACTTTTCAAAAACACTTACGTGGACTTCACTCTTAGATATGATTTCATTTTTCTGTGGTAGAGCTGGGACATTGGAATGTTTTAAAAGGTCCTCGGGTTATTTTAATGTGAAACCAGACTGGAAACTCCTGCTAGGTGTCTAAAATTGTGGCTATATTATAAACTTTGTGTTCTTCTGTTCAGTGGGATGTCCTGTACCCTATGCCAAGGCCCACTGCCAGTGTTTATGGCTAGTAGCTGCTTATGTGCTCAACAGTAGTGTGATGCAGTGAGTGAGGACATGGATTATAGAGTAGAAATGCTGAGTTTTCAATCCCAGCTCCCCCCCCATATGTGACCCTAAATAAATTACTTATATTCTCTGTTTCCCTATTCCTTTGTGTATTAATAATGGTTACTTTTAGAGCTGGTGTAAAGATTAAATTGAGCATTACCTATAAATGAGTGAATACATATAAAATCCTTAGAACAATTTTTGGAAAGATCATTCATTACTACTAAAAAGATCTTGGCTCTAAATCTTGTCCCAGTGACAAAGCAGTCAATGAATCTAAAATAAAAATAAGCATTAACTTTTGAAATTATGTTTAAAATTTTGCAAGTTAAGTTCCTGGAGGTGGATGTTATTGCCAATTAACTTGGTTTAGCAACTGGAAGAGAGACTTTTCAGGGGAGCAACTAACATGTATTTGGATTTTAAAGACCAGCAGCATTAGACTCAAATTCAACTTACCTAGGTCCAGATGACAGCTAAAGAACGAGATTCATGAAAAGCTGTTAGAGTTCTTTGCAACTTCTGTCCCAAAAGCGTTAAGTCAGCACACAGGGACTCACTAAGCGTTTGAGTGACTGACTGGTGAAGATGCTGGTGACATTGAAGAGTGAGGGAGAATAGAGCATCTCTACTACATATGCGGACATGGAGTGCAGAAAACGATGGGCTATATTCACAGTGGCAATGCTTTCTATGACACTGCTCTTCCCTAGAGTAGTTTGGAATGTGGGGATAACAATAGATATTTCCATAATCAAAAACTCGGTTTTATAAAAAGCATGTGCTGTCAAGGAAGATTGGAATCTTAACAAAGCTATGCTTTTATTGGACCCATACATGCTCATCACAACAGGGGCACAGAGGGCTTGCTGTGCATTTCCCAGTCTCTCTTGCAATTCGGTGTTAACAGTGTTATCAGTACACTTAGCTAGTGTACCAACGATGACTCTTGCAGCCTGGCTCATAAGAACCTACCATCAGTGGACCTAACTACCAGCATGACCTTGGGAGACATACGTTAAAAATAGCAGAGCTACAGATGAAAGACAGCTGAACATCTGAATTGCCAGTTAGAGAAGAGGCTTCCACTAATCAGGAAGATCCTTTCTGGACTTCCCATGAATGAGAAATACACTGCCATGGGTTAAACCATGATGGTTTGGGCTTTATTTGTTTCAGCAGCTAGAATCACCGCAATGAATACAGTTGACAAAGCATTTATTGTCACACTTATATATTAAAGATAGGAGCATATTTAGGAAATATTTGGTTTTCAGCTGGGGGCTATGAACAAGGGAGAAGTTGCTACTTTTGAAATAAAACACATTAGGTTTCTATTACATCAGGACTAGGTACCCAGGATTCTTGGTGCTCATATATCTGATACACTTAATTGAAAGCAATCTCACCAAACTGTGAAATACGCTATAATTTAAACTTACCTTTTTCATGGCACTTAACACCTTGTACTGTACTATAGATATTTGGATACATATTTTATAATATTTCTCATCCTACATGTCACATTCTTTTTTTTCTTGTTTCTTTTCTTTTTCTTTCTTTTTTTTAAGAGGAAGAGAGAGATAGAAACATCAATGATGAGAATCACTGATCAGCTGCCTCCTGCATGCCCCACACTGGGGACCGAGCTCACAACTGGGGCATGACCTCCTGGTTCACAGGTCGTTGCTCAACCACTGAGCAACACCGGCTGGGTATCACATTTTTAAAGCCTGGGATTATGTGTGATAACATATTATATACCCTGAAATATCTTGTTCAGTGCTTTGCTAAACATTTTAGAAGCTCAATAATTGTTTATTAAATGAATATATGAAGGATCAGCTAATATGTCTTTACATTAAGTAGGTTAAGGATCATCTAGATGTGCATACACATTTTTTAAATTCTTCCTTGCCTATGGTTACCATGTAATTTCAGACTTAGAGTCAGCACAGAATAGAAATAGGAAACCCTTCAATTCTGCAAATATTTTGGCAATATTCCTTATCCAAGAGTTAAATAAGATGGTTTTTATTTGTCTTAAGCACATTTTTTTTCCTGAAGCTTAGTTGAAATTTGATATATTCTTGCAAAAAAATTTTACTGAACTTCTAAATTGTCACTTTTTTTATTTGTTAATCCTCACCCGAGGATATTTTTCCTATTTATTTATTTATTTATTTATTTATAAGAAATATTTGACATATTCTTGCAAAAAAAATTTACTGAACTTCTAAATTGTCATTTTTTTTTAATTTGTTAATCCTCACCCATGGATATTTTTCCTATTTATTTATTTATTTATTTATTTATTTATAGGAAATGGAATGGAGGGGAAGAGGTAGAGACAGAAACATCTATGCGAGAGAGACACATCAACTAGTTGCCTCCCACTCCCACCCTGACTGGGAGCAGGGATCCAGATTGCAACTGACGTACATGCCCTTGACAGGAATCAAAACCATGACCCTTTAGTCTGCAGGTCAACACTCTAATCATTGAGAAACCAGCTAGGGCTAAGTTGTCACTTTTTGAAGAACCTATATATCAAGATTCTATTTGTTTATTTTTGTGCTGCAAATCACACGGACAAGATTAAAAAAATTTGTATGAACTGAACTCATGCAGATGTAAATATATATGACTAAGCAGTTATATACAAATTTTTCATTTAATTCTAACAGTGAGTTACATCTTCCTAAAATGCAGCTCATAGCTTAATTTCTAGGCATTAGTCTGCATTTCTTTCTTTTTTTGTTAGCAGTTCTGAAATTTTGTACTCTTAGATCTTAAAAACATCCTTTTAATTTACTTTTATTTTTTTAAAAAACTCGCATTTGCCCTGGCTGGGTGGCTCAGTTGGTTGGAGCATCCTCCCGTGCACCAAAAAGGTTGTAGAAAGGTTGCAGGTTTGATTCCTGATCAGGGCACATATCTAGGTTGGGGGTTCAGTCCCTGATCTGGGTGCTTACGGGAGGCAATAGATCGATGTTTCTCTTTCACATTGAAGTTTTTCTCTCTCCCGTTTTCTCTCTCTAAACAACAATAACAACAACAAAAAAAAACAATAAAAAAAACATATCCTGGGGTGAAGATTTAAAAAAAATCTATTAAACATAAATTTAAGCTCTTCTCAGGCCGGCGCTCACCCAAGAGGAGCCATGTTCAGTTCCAGTGCCAAGATCGTGAAGCCCAATGGCGAGAAGCCAGAGGAGTTCGAGTCCGGCATCTCCCAGGCTTTGCTGGAACTGGAGATGAACTCTGACCTCAAGGCCCAGCTGCGGGAGCTGAACATCACCTCAGCCAAGGAAATTGAAGTTGGTGGCGGTCGGAAAGCTATTATCATTTTCATCCCAGTTCCTCAACTCAAGTCTTTCCAGAAAATCCAGGTCGGGCTGGTGCGCGAGCTGCAGAAAAAGTTCAGTGGGAAGCACGGGGTCTTCATCGCTCAGAGGAGGATTCTGCCTAAGCCAACTCGAAAAAGCCGAACAAAGAATAAACAGAAGCGTCCCAGGAGCCGCACGCTGACCGCTGTGCACAACGGCACCCTGGAGGACCTGATCTTCCCCAGCGAGATCGTGGGCAAGAGGATCCGCATGAAGCTGGACGGCAACCGGCTCATCAGGCTGCATCTGGACAAAGAGCAGCAGAACAATGTCGAGTACATGGTTGAAACTTTTTCCGGTGTCTATGAGAAGCTCAGGGGCAAGGACGTTGATTTTGAATTCCCAGAGTTCCAGCTGTAAAGAAAAATGACTAAAATTAATACATTCTTAGTATTGTTTAAAAATAAATAAATAAAAATAAATTTTAAAAAAGCCCACATTTGTTCAATACATCATTTAATTGAGAGCTGGGGATAAAACCAAAATGCAAACTGCTTATATTTGTATAGGATATGTTATTTTAGCTATATTAAAGTTTAGATATCAGTACTTGCCATACAATGCTTTAAAATATGAACCAGCAATTTTCTATAAGAACATAAGATTGAAATTTAGAAATCAATAAGGTTTAAAAATAGTACCATAATCCTGAGGAACATATATTTTTTCCCTTCCAAGTGAAAATATATATATATATATATATGTATATATTTTAGAGGCCCAGTGCATAAAATTCATGCACAGGGGGCAGGGGGTCCCTCAGCCCGGCCTGCACCCTCTCCAATCTGGGACCCCTCAGGAGATGTTTGACTACCAGTTTAGGCCCAATCCCTGTGGACCGGCAGTTGGACATGCCTCTTGCAATCTGGGACTGCTGGCTCCTAACCGCTTGCCTGCCTGCCTGCCTGATCACCCCTAACCACCTCAGCCTGCCTGATCATCCATAACTGCTCCCCTGCCAGCCTGATCACCCATAACTGCCTCTGCCTTGGCCCTGCACTGGGGACCTGGGCTTCCCTCCCTCTGGCCGGCTGTGGGCACCCGGGACCCGAGCCAGCTTCACCTGGGGCCAGCCACAGCTGCGGGGTGGGTGGCTTTTCTGCCTCTCTCAGACCGCAGCTGCAGGCACTGGTGCCCGGGACCATGGGCAGGTGGCTTCTCCCGGCCTGGCTTTGTCAGGAAGGACATCCGGATGACATCCAGTCTAATTAGCATATTACCCTTTTATTAGTATAGATATATATCCCCTGTATTATTAGACATGCCGTCATCACTATTGGACATTGTGAGAAGATGACAAGCTCACATTTAGTTCTTGTTCTTTAAGAATGCATAATCTGGCCCTAGACGGTTTGGCTTAGTGGATAGAGTGTTGGCCTGTGGATTGAAGGGTCCTGAGTTCGATTCTGGTCAAGGGCACATGCCTTGGTTGTGGACTCGATTTCCAGTGTGGGGCGTGCAGGAGGCAGCTGATCAATGATTCTCTCACAGCATTGATGTTTCTATCTCTCTCTCCTTCTCTCTTCCGCTCTGAAATCAATAAAAATATGTTAAAAAAAAGAATGCATAATCTGTGGGGGAAGATAAGGCAAATTCATGTTAATGAGATAACTTCAACGTAGGGGGTTAAATGGAGTGCTAATTAGAATGTAAAAGAATGGAATTTAAGCAAAGTCTTAAAGAATGGCCAAAATTTAAATAGGCAGTTAACACATTCTTTTACCTCACATAATTATCACAGACATTTGTATTACATACATTTATCAAATCATCATATTGTACACCTAAACTTACACAATGTCATATGTTAATTATCTATAATAATAAAAGGGTAATATGCTAATTAGACGGAAATTAAAGTCATCATTCCAGACGTCTTTCCTGACAAACCCAGGGCCAGAGGGAAGCCAGTTGGGGTCCTGGGTGCCTGCGGGTATCTGGAGGAAGGAAGCCTGCATCCTGGGTGCTGGAGAAAAGCCGGTGTCAGCAGCCAGGGGAAGGAAGGCCTGCTCTTGCATGAATTTTCATGTGTCGGACCTCTAGTCTATATATATAAAAGCCCAGCTACTGTTACAGCAGAACAACCAGAATGACTCACCCCCTGCTGACCACCCACATAGAAAAACAGCATGTGATAAACATCATGTCCCCCATGCCTGAATCTGCCTCAAGAGGAAGATGCTACAGACCCAGAGCGGGAAGATCAGGATTGAGACAGAAGGCCTGGGAAAAGCAGGGCTGCAGATGGCTGTGTTCTGTGTTTGCTGTCCAAACCTGCTCCCTGGACCCCTACATGTGTGATGCACCTGCCTCACCAACCTTGGACGGAGGCCTGTGAATGAGTGAAGGACTGTGGCTGTGCCTGTGGCTGTGCTTGGCCTCCTGCCCTCGTGGATAAGCAGGAAACATATTTAGTGCCAGAATCTAAAATCCTTTTTATCAGTAATAGTGCAAATAATGCAAGACCTACACGTGTTTCTAAACAGGACTCTGTCCAGCTGCATGTGAACCCAGATCGAAGGTATGCTCTCTGCCAGAGAGGCTGCAAAGGCCGCTCCTCTCTTGAACACACGCAACCTGGAGAGGTTTAAAGGGAAAAGGAGATAAAATTAAAACAAAATAGCAACAAGCTCTGAAACCACTGCCGATGCCATCAAATCCTCTACATGGTGGTGATATCAGAGCCCGTTCCCCCGCGTCTGGGGCTCAGACGGCTGGCCAAGCTTCTGACACCTGCTAGGTTGCCTGGCACTGGCCTCATCTATGCAGCCACTTTCAACCTCCCACCAGTTCCCAGATGCAGTGGGCTTGTGGATGGAGGCTTCAGTGTTAAAGCAACCCTGTTGGTGTAGCACAGACACACATGGGCTTTTACATGAGAGAATACCCAAAACATCCCTTCATGAACGTGTTTTTAACTGTTCTGAGATCACACTCCCAGCCTTGGCAACTTTCAAATAGGCCTCAGCAATTCCACTCGCCCAATGCAAAGACTGACCCGGATTTCACAGAGACTGAACTCTTGTCCTGGAGCAGCCGCATACTTTTGAAAGGAAGGTCATCCTGGCTGTAGCTCCTTGCTCTTCTCACTTTGAATATTTCTTGCTATGCCCTTCTCCACCCAGCAAAGTTCACTGAGAATTGAAAGCCAGATAAAACACTAGAACAACCGCTTGCTTTGAGCGCACTGTGGCCCTGATCCCCCCACCCCCACACCCGGATCAGGGGCAGGGCTGGCCAGCTGACCACCCGTGGCCCCTCCCCCCTGGCCAGCCCCAACCCTGATCGGTTCTCCCCATCCCAATCAGGGGTGGGACCAGCTGGCCAACCTCCCGCATTCCCTCCCCCTGGCTGGCCCGGCCAGATCCCACCCATGCACAAATTCATGCACCAGGCCTTTAATTCTAATAAAGATGGAATATGCAAATTGACCATCACTTTGCGACAAAGATGTCGGTGCCCACAGCCAATAAGGAGGCAATATGCAAATTGATGTGACAAAGATGGTGGCAGCTGGGCCGGGACACTTGCGTTGACACAGGCGTTCACCCCATCCCAGCCGCTCCAGGCCTCTGGGCAGCGTGAAAAGGTGGAAGGTGGCTCCAGGCTGGAGCAAAGGCGGAAAGCCGGCTCCGTCCTGAGCAAAGGCAGTGCCAGCAGCCAGGGGGAGGAAGGCCTATTCTTGCATGAATCTTTGTGCATCGGGCCTCTAGTATCTTAATAAAGCTGGAATGAAAAAATCTGATAGGTAGAGATGAGGAGTGAAGATCTTTCAAGCAAAGAAAACTAGTTGGAGATAAAATAGAATAGAGGTATAGTCCTGTGCTGAGCCACACTCTAGACCTATTAAATAAGCCTATAGCTCTTTGTGGATTAAATCAGGAATTAGGAATTTCTGAAACCTCCCAGATGGGAAGCAGTTTGAATAGAAATAAACATGCCAGGATCATTACAAAATCTTGTAAAGCTTAGTTATTGGGAATCGAGGGAAAGCAGAAAGAAGAATAAGTTACTTTGAAGTGTATTGATTTGAAGCTAACATTGAAACCTGCAGGTGAATATATCTATTGTATGGTTGTCAAACATTTCTTAGATGCTATTCTCTTGCAAAATGTATTACTATAAATAACATTTTATGTTGCATATCAAAAAGCATCAATAATTTTACATTGTTTTTAAGATTCTTTATGGATTCTGGACTTTAAAATATCGTTTAAGACTCAAATATCACATCTGTGCGTGGATGTAACTAAATTTTTCCTACAAATATAAAATTCAGAATAGAACTTCAATTCACTAGGCATGTTCCACTGCTCCAAACTATTCTTAGCTCAAACACCCCCCAAATCAACTGTAGCCTGGCAGTTATTAGTGAACTCATTGAATGAAAATTGGTAGAAAAGAGGACACTGAAGTGAAGTCCCATGAAAAGCAGCTACACAGAAGCAGACATTGCAGACCCTCAGCTGGAAATTAAGTTGGATGCCAAAATCCTCCCACTAATATAAAGCATGGTTTCTGTTTAGAGCTAAGCCACTGAAATGTTCTAATATAATTCATAATAATGATAAAATATTTTAATTTAAGTAATTTGTACTCTACTCTTTCCTTAAACAGTAAATATCAGCTAATTAAAATAAAAATGTAATGCACATTAAAAACATAATTTTTTTTGCTTGTTGACTCTTATAAATAGCATGCCAAATCCCTAACTGATCTATCCCTTGAACATCTTCCTCCTATACATACACAGGATATATAATTACTTAGATGAATTATGATAGAACCAATTTGAACTTATATGCATTTTCTAAAGTTTAGTTTTTACCACTCTATTTTCAAGCCTATAAGAAATATTGGTGGGGATATCTTAGTGTTTCAATTATAAATGGCACTCTTCTTAATTTGAACTATATACTTCTCAAAAATAAACACTAGGCATTTTATCACTTGGATAAGCTGCTGGCAGCAGTTAGGAAATGCCAGCTTACTCAAAATAAATTGAATAGCTAAAGAGACCATCTATTGGGTTTTATCTAATAATAGACAAACATGGTAATTAACCGTACCTCCGACACGCTCCCCATTGGCTAATCAGGGTGATATGCAAATTAACTGCCAACCAAGATGGCGGCTGGCAGCCAGGCAGCTGAAGCGAACAGGAGGCTTGCTTGCTCCAGTGATGGAGGAAGCCAAGGTTCCCTGCCTGCCGCTGCCGGCCTCTGAGCTGCACTCTAAGAAACAATGTTGCAATTATAGAAGCTAAACAAACCCCAGAAACCTGCTTTCAGCCAGCCAGGGCTCAAAGCTGGAGCTGCAACAGTGTTTCAATTATAGATGCCAAACAAACCCAGATACCTGCTTTCAGCAGCCGAGGTCTCAGAGCTGGAGCCGAGCCTCAGAGCTAAAGCTGGCTTTCAGTTCCAGTGACAGCCATAGAAGGTAAATAAATCCCAGAATTAAAAAAAAGAGAAAAAAAGGAGAGGTTGGGAGCTTCAGTCACCCGCCAGCCTGAAAAGGGCCCTCAGCCCTTCATCCAGACTGGCCAGGCACCCCAGTGGGGACCCCCACCCTGATCCAGGACACCCTTCAGGGCAAACCAGCCAGCCCCCGCCCGTGCACCAGCCCTCTATTCTATATAGTAAAAAGGTAATATGCCTCCCAGCACCGGGATCAGCGGAGCCGCAAGGCCACTAGGGTGCCTGGCCAGTCTGGTGGGATCCCGCGGCCCAGCTTGAACCCTCCTGCTATCTGGGACCCCTCAGGGGATGTCGGAGAGCCAGTTTCAGCACTGTGGGACCCCATTGGTGCATAAATTCATGCACCAGGTCTCTAGTATAAAACAAAAGGGTTGCTGATAAATGATGCAATTTACCTTATTGATTTACAGTTTCAGGTCTAGCATTTAGAGAGCTTGGAAATTGCCACTCCATCCTATCAACAAGTAAAAAGCTGAACAAATGGTAGAACATTTTAAATATTGAGAGGTAAACATCTCTTCTTAGATATATCAGAGAAGTAAGGCCACAGGGAAACTACTAGCCACAAAATTAGGAAGATAAACAAGCTGGATACAGAGAATCCTAACTTTCCCACCAGCAGAAAGCTCTATAAGAACTGAAGAGGAAACCTTTGCAGGAACCAGTCTCCGAGTAGGGAAATCTGAACTGTAGCTGATGAATTGAAGGCTCAGTGTCAATAATAAGTTTGCGGGTGAAAAACTTCAGGGCAGTGGTAAGGGAGTCCTCACACCAAAGGGTTGAAGTTCACCATTCCTGGTCAAGGGCACATACCAGGGTTTCTGGTTTCATCCCAGTTGGGACCAGTGAGGACCTGGTGCAGGAGGCAACCGATCAATATATCTCTTTCACATCTCTCTCTGCCTCTCTCTGTCTGTCTCTCTTCCCCATTTCCTCCCTCCCTTCCACTCTCCCTAAAAAATCAATGGAAAAAAATATTCTCGGGTGAGGACTAACAAAAAACAAAACAAAAAACAACAGCACACAGTTTGAAAAGACCTGGAATCGGAGTTAGATATAGGATGAATGTTGAAATTATCAAACTCCGGAATTTAAAAAAAAACACTATGAATAATAAGACAAGGGCTCTAACAGAAAATGTGGACAGCATGTAAAAACAGGTGGGTAATGTAAGAAGAGAAATGGAAATTCTAGGAAAAAAATTTAAAAAGAAATGTTAGAGATTTCATTTTATTTAAAGGTATATCTGTCAAAGGGGAAAGATACAGGCAGTTAGCATGACATAACTTTAATGTTGAGACATAGAGGACATGGGCCTTCATCCCATTCATACTCTTCCCCCAGGCTCCTCAAACTTTAGAGCTGTATCTGATTGAATTACCACACTTGGACAGGGGAGCGTCACAATATTTTTCCCTCATGGCACACGTGAGGAATGAGAATTATAGAGGAGGTTAGGTAGGGTATTTGTGAAGAGTTTGCTAAAAAAAAAAGGCAAGTTTTCTTTATAATATATAACTTAAAATAAATTTATACTAATAAAAGGGTGATATGCTAATTAGGGCAGATGTCTTCTGGACACCCATCCAGACATCCATCCAGACAAAGCCACAGTGGCTGTGAGGCCCGGGGCTGAGGCAGCTGTGGGCTCGTGCACCAGGCCTCTAGTAAAAATATAAAGTATTACCAGATATAAAAATATTGAACTTGTATTGAACTTGTGTTGTACATTTAAGTAAAATATATTCAAATTTAAAAATGAGAAACAAGAATTATCATCAACATGAAATTTTATATCAGGCTTTATGTTTGAGATGACTGTAATTTTGAATCTAGATGTTTTATATAAACTCTTCAAAATCTTAGTACAGATAAGTTTTTTCAATAAGAATATAATTTGAAAAAGTAAAGATTTATACAATTCAAAATGTATAACAATATGTAATATATATTAGCAAACACTCTTTTATTTCATTTACAAATATAAGGTTGACATTTTTGTAGTAGTATAATTTTTTTCTAATCAATGACATTGAGAAATAACAAAAATTCATTGCATACATTTCAACTATAAAATTTTACAAGTTTTGACAATTACTAGTATATGGCCCCATGCTGCTCTATGATGATCATGATACAGCACATTTCAATCGTCCTTAAAGATCCCTTGTGTCCCTTTGCAGTCCATTCCTTCCTTTACTCCAGGTCAGAGGCAACCTCTGGTCTGCATTTTGTCACTATAAACTTGTTTGCATTTTATAGCAATGGAATCATATTAAATGTATCATTTCAGTCTAGATCTTTCATTCAGCATAATGTTTTTGAAATTCATCCATATTGTTTCATGTTTCAATAGTTCATTATGCCCTTTTATCACTGAGGGAATCTATTGTAGGGATATACATGTTTTTTGTTTATTCATTCTCCTGTTTGTGGCATTTGGGTTCTTTCCACTCCGGGGCTGTTGTGAATAAAGCTGCTATGAACATTTTGTATAATTCTTTGTGCAGACATATGTTTCCAATTTCCTTTAGTAAATACATATCTAACAGTGGAATGGCTGGATATATGGTAGGTATTAATTTGTTTTAAGAAAACTGTTTGGTAAAATCGTTTTCTGTAGTGACTTTAACCACTTTACATTCCCATCAGCAGTGTATGAGACACCAAGTTACTCCACATTCTTGTCAACACTTGATATTATCAGTCTTTTAAAATTCTAACCATTTTGGTGAATGTGTAGTAGTATCTCACTATGACTATAATTTGCATTTTCCTGATGAATTATAATGTTGAACATTTTAAAAATTGAATTAATTTTAAGTCCAGTCCACACAATCATGCCAAATGCTAAAATTCTAATTTGCAGAATGCCTGTCTTTTTAGAATAGTTATCTGGTTTGACAACCACAGAAATATTTGATAACTTTTCATGGCGCATCTCTTCTCAAGATTCTTGTCCAGCCTCTGCATCTGTCGCCACTCCCCACTCCAACCAGCTGTTCCTTAGGCTTTGGGCTGCTCCTGTGAAAGGTCAAGGATACAAACTCCTCTAGCGACAGCAGGGGCACATCTTGCCCTGGCTGCTGAACGTCATCCTGGCAGATCACTTTGGTGGGTGTTCGGTGTGCATTGCAGTAGATCAGCAAGTGTGACTGTGACGCCCCATGCCCTGCCTACTGGGGAACGATAGTGTGGCACCATTGGACTGCTCTACCGGGGTCCCTGTCAAGGAAACCTAATGAAGGAGGAGGTTAGGTAGGGTATTTGTGAAGGGCTGTTCCTGGGTGGAGGCTGCTGGTCCAGGGTCTCTAGCTCCTCCAGGAACTGCAGGCCTATAGCTTCTTGGGCAGAACTATTACCTATCGGTGTAATGGGAACGATAGTGTGGCACCATTGGACTGCTCTACCGGAGTCCCTGTCAAGGAAACCTAATGAAGGAGGAGGTTAAGTAGGGTATTTGTGAAGGGCTGTTCCTGGGTGTAGGCTGCTGGTCCAGGGTCTAGCTCCCCCAGGAACTGCAGGCCTACAGCTTCTTAGGCAGAACTATTACCTATCGGTGTAACACCTGTGCACTTTGGTGCTTCTGTTGAGATGCTTTTGACCAGACTCTTCACCTGAGGCTTATTACATAGACTTTTTCAAAGTTTTAAGATAGCATTTTCTCACAAAATTGTCTGCTTAAGGTTTAGGAGACCCAAAGAATATTTAGTGGAGTTGGTTAAAGTGTATTTTTTTAAATGAAGTTTTCTTTAAGGATAGATTCAGTGCTATGGGCACATTGCGAATAATGAACATGGAAGAAAATTGCACATTTCATGGTTTGACAACCACAGAAATATTTGATAACTTTTCATGGCGCATCTCTTCTCAAGATTCTTGTCCAGCCTCTGCATCTGTCGCCACTCCCCACTCCAACCAGCTGTTCCTTAGGCTTTGGGCTGCTCCTGTGAAAGGTCAAGGATACAAACTCCTCTAGCAGGACAGCAGGGGCACATCTAGCCCTGGCTGCTGAAGTAGATGTCATCCTGGCAGATCACTTTGGTGGGTGTTCGGTGTGCATTGCAGTAGATCAGCAAGTGTGACTGTGACGCCCCATGCCCTGCCTACTGGGGAACGATAGTGTGGCACCATTGGACTGCTCTACCGGGGTCCCTGTCAAGGAAACCTAATGAAGGAGGAGGTTAGGTAGGGTATTTGTGAAGGGCTGTTCCTGGGTGGAGGCTGCTGGTCCAGGGTCTCTAGCTCCTCCAGGAACTGCAGGCCTATAGCTTCTTGGGCAGAACTATTACCTATCGGTGTAACACCTGTGCACTTTGGTGCTTCTGTTGAGATGCTTTTGACCAGACTCTTCACCTGAGGCTTATTACATAGACTTTTTCAAAGTTTTAAGATAGCATTTTCTCACAAAATTGTCTGCTTAAGGTTAAGGAGACCCAAAGAATATTTAGTGGAGTTGGTTAAAGTGTATTTTTTTAAATGAAGTTTTCTTTAAGGATAGATTCAGTGCTATGGGCACATTGCGAATAATGAACATGGAAGAAAATTGCACATTTCAGTCCTTCAAAAATGTCTCCAGGATTCCCGAGTGACAAAATTAGAATGGTTGGTATGCAGAAAATGAGGCACCATAACAGATAGGCTTTAAAGCGTTCTGGGCTTACCTTGTGATGTGTGATTGAAAAATGGAGCAGCTTTCCTTTTGATTTTCTTTTCCATCTGTTTTTTACATTTAACTGACCCAAAGCAATATCATTTATCCCTCAAAATGGCCTCCTTTTTATTTGACCCCAGCGTTTCTTCTGAAGGCTGGAGCCCATCCTGTGTTCTATAGGCTCTACCTCTCATGTCCAACAGTCCAGCAGCTGATATTAGCAAGGTAAAAGCTTTCTACTTTTGATATTTATGAGTTAAAATAAGATAAAATTTCATTTACCACAAAGTTGTGTGTTTTTTTTGCAATAATATGATGGTTAAGACAATGACTAGTGAATTAGAATTTGTACTTTTTCAGTTTTGTGAAACCTACATTTTATTAACAAAAGTTAAGTTTCATTCACTGAACAAAATAAGGGAATCAGTACACATTAATCACGGTTGCTTTGGAAAAGGCTACGCCATATATTTTAAACAAATAAACAATAGAGCCACTGTTCCAAGAAACAGTTCATATAAGAAAAATTGATTTTGTAATTCAAACCAGAAATTTTTCTAAATATTCAGCCTATATTGATTCATTTTGTTTGCCATTTTGTCTGGGCAGTTTCTGTTGACATTTTTCGTGTTTGTAACTTCATAGGCTGTGGTCATTTGTTACCTTGGCATCACCTATCTGCACCAACATCCGTCATTCTTCTGATGACTTTGGCCCAGGTTGGGCCATGGAAAGTTAGGGCTAGTAGAATAATGCTGTTATGTGAAGGATATCATTAGAGAACAAAAATTGTACTTCAAAGACCAAGCACATATGGTTTTGACTATAAAGATGGCAGGTGGATGGGAAGAAAGGTTGATTTCAAATTTATTTCCATGATAGGAGAAACTTCTTGAAAGTCTGAGGAAGATTAATTTCCAATTTGAAATTCCTAATAACTGAAACATGATAAGGTTTTACAACTTCCTGAGGTAAATTTTCTGGATGATCAAACTATCTTCATGTAAACCAATGAAACGATTTAATGTAAGTCTCAGAATGATAGAATACTGACAAATATATGGTAAGAGAAGTGTTAGAAAACTAACATATATAGAGTGAAATTCATTTGAAAAAATTTAACTTGAGGATGTATAACATTAGAGAACTGGGAGATAAATAATCGACTTTTAAATGTGATCCAAATAAAATCAAGCATAGTTTCAAAATTCACTTCATTTTAAAAGATAAATTTATTATGTATACAATTTAATTTTTAATGTTGTTCAGCATAGGAGAGCTTTCTTGTGTCCCAGAATACTAAAACTTCTTTAATAAAGATAGTAGTTGGGTTTTTCTACAAACAATTTTTTTCCTTTTGTACTTATGATGCCTCCTGTCAAGAAAGGTGCAAAACTGGACAATCATAAATGAGAATTTGACTTTTAGCAAATACACACATTTGCGCATGCAGTATTTTCACATAATCCAGTAATATTTACAGCAGCAAAAATGCAAAAAAAACAACAACTCACACACCTAAAAGTCTATTTGTAGGGGACAAATGAAATGTCATGTTACAAATGAACACTATAGTGCTCTACTCTATTTCATGCAATGACAGAGTTCTATATAAATTGCCATGGAGTAATTTCCAGGCTATAGTGATAAAACCCCTGACTCAAACTTTAAACAAGATGATATCTTTTCCCATTGATATTCTACATACATGGAGAAAAGAGAGACTGCACAATCCCCAGGGTAACCACTTCACTCCTTAGCCCCAAGTGCCCTCATATTACAAAGGTGTTTTTTTTTCCACATCTTTGCATTGAAGTAGTTCAGTAACTTGAGTAAGCAGGCAGGGGTCTTTTTATGAGAATGTCTTTATTTGGAGTAAGGGTTTCTCTTTCTGAGACCTGTTTTTCCTCCCCCACCCCGTTTCATTAGTAAGGGTTTTTATTAAACGGGGGGAGCTATTGGGCAGGTGTACCTTATTGGAGGCAAACTCTAGCAGTGTAGGCTTGTGGGCACTGCTGGCAGGGGAGGAGGAACAGGGATCTTTATTATTTCTATTTTTGTGACAGGCAAGAGTCTTATATTCTATAGATTTTTTATAGTTTTCATTATATTCTGGAGTGTAGCAAATTCTCTAGTGTAATGAGATAAAAGAAAGATGCTTTTTGGAGTGTTAGATGAAGATCAATGCTGAGAGGCAGATGATAATAGGTATCTTCTCTAAGTGAGAAGGGAGGTCACTTTTTGGGGTGGGCTGTGGGGAAGAAGTATCTTCTCAGTAGGCATTACTAACATAGTAAGAATCTCAGACAGAATATTACTTGCATTCTTGAGCCCTAGACCCAGACCAGGTGTCTCCTGACAACTACTCCTATCTTCCAGCAGCAGTGGTGAGGCCAACTCTACTTCCCTGGTTATACCACCAGGGGTTCAGTGAGAGCCTATCTGGATGCAGGGGCAGCAGAGATGGAGCCTGGGAAACTCTCACTGCCCCTTCCCCAGGTCTATTGTCTTCCACCCTCACCCTCACCCTCACCCTCACTCCAGGAATTTGAAGCCCATGAAAGGTTTATTTGTCTAGTTTCCATCACCAAGTACAATATCTGGTATTTATAAACAAACAAACAAAGCAAAGTAAAAATTTACAAGGCATGCCATGAGCATGAAAAATACACTCTGAAATGACAGAGTACACATCAGAACCAGATTCAAGGATCTAATAAAAAGTAGTCTATAGAGTCAGTGAAAGGCAAATACCATATGATCTCATTTATATGTGGAATATAATGAACAAAAGAGAAATAGAGACATGGCTACATAGAACACACTGACAGTTATCAGAGGGGAGCAGTGTTGGGGAACTGGATGAAAGAGGGAGAAGGGCTTAGCCAAAGAACATATACGCATAACTCCCAGACACAGAGAACAGCGTGGTGATGGCCAGAGGGAAGGGGGAATAGGACAAGGGAAGGTCGGTAAAGGTGGGGGAAAATGGGGACATCATAATCGTGAAAACAATAAGAAGAAAGTTAAAAAAGTAGACTAAAATCAATAAAATTGAAAACAAGAAATTGTTAGAGAGAATCAATGAAACAAAAATTAGTCCTTTGAAATGGTTGGTAAAGTTGATAAACCTGTAACCAGGCTAACCAAGAAAGAAAAAGAAAAGACACAAATTATCAATATCAGAAATGAAGGAGAGATCATCACTACTGATCCATTGGATATTGAAATAACAATAAAGGAATACTATGAAAAAACTCTCTGCCTACAATCTTGATAATTTAGATAAAATTGAAAAATTACTTGAAAGACAAAACTATTAATATTCACTTAAGGAAATATAGATAATCAAAATAACCCTGTATCTATTTTAAAGAAATTTGATTAAAATTTTAAATATTTCAATAGGCCCAGATAGTTTCACTGGTAAATTCTACTATATATATATATATTGCTAAAGTAAACTAAAAAGCTTTTGTGCAGCAAAAGAAACCATTGACAAAAAGAAACCTACTGAATGGGAGAACATATTTGCCAATAATACATCTGATAGGGGGTTAATTATCAAAATATATAAAGAATTGATACTACTCAACAAGACATATAACTCAATTTAAAAAATGGGCAAAGAACCTGAGTAGACTTATCTCCAAAGAGGACACACAAATGGCCAATACAAAAAAATGCTCAATGTCACTAATCATCAGAAAGATGCAAATTAAAACCACAATGAGGTATCACTTCATACCTGTCAGAATGGCTATCATTAATAAATCAACAAACATCAAGTGCTGTCAAGGATGTCGAGAAAAGGGAACCGTCGTGCACTTTTGGTGGGAATGCAGACTGGTGCAGCCACTGTGGAAAAAAATATGTAGCTGCTTCAAAAAATTAAAAATGGAACTGTTTTTTTACCTATCCATTCCACTTCTGGGAATATATCATAAGAATCCTGAAACACTAACAGAAAGAATACATGTACCTCTATGTTCATTGCAATCTTATATAATAAAAGCATAATATGCAAATTGACCAAACGGCTGAACATCAGAACAACCATCGGGATGACCATCTGGGACCACGCTATGGCACCCACTGGCGCCAGACCAGCCAAGGTAGGTACGATGTGATTGGTTGGGGGCCTGACCATCGCCCCATGATCACTCCACAGAGGGAGGCCCAGGCCACTGACCAGCAGGCTGCCAGAGGGAAGCCTGGGTCCTGGGTGCTGGAGGGAAGCCAGTGCCGGCAGCTGGGGGAAGGAAGGCCTACTTTTGCACAAGTTTCGTGCATCGGGCCTCTAGTGTTATTTATCATAGCCCAGATCTGGAAACAGCCCAAGTACCTGTCAGTAGATGACTGGATAAAAAAGTTGGGAACTGGAGATATCAAGGGAACACTTTATAAAGTATATGATTGTCTAACAACTCTGCTGCATACCTGACACTAATACAAAATAATATTGAATATAAATTATAATTAAAAATTTTAAAAAAATCACTTTAAAAAGTAAAAATAAGATACAATAAAAAACTGTTGAAGATTTTTAAACCAGGAAAAAAAATAATTCAGAAAGACAATAGAACTCTACATGAAATGCAAAACTATAAAACTCCTAGAAATATAGGAGTTTTATAGATAAAATCTACATAATCTTTAGTTTGGTGAAGAGTTTTTAACACCAAAAACATTAATCCATATAAGAACAAAATGAGAAGTTGGGCTATTTTAATAAAGAACATTTTCTCTCAAAAGACACCTAAGAAAATGAAAATACAAGTTATGGACTTGGAGAAAATATTTGCAAATTGCATAACAGATAAAGAACTTATATCCAAAATGTAAAAAGGAACATGTAAAACTTAATAATAAGCAAACAACATAATTAAAAAATGTGCAAAGGATTGGAACACACACACATCACCAAAGAAGATAAAAAGATGGCAAATAAGCATACAATAATATTTTCAACATTTGTCATTAGAAAAATAAGAAATAAAACAATGAGATTCCACTGTACTCCTATTAGAATAGCTAAAATAATATATTTTTAAAAACTGGTAATAATTTCTGGTGAGGATGCAGAGCAACAGCAATTCTTGTTCATTGCTTGTGAGAATGCAAAATGGTATAGCCACTTTAGAAGATATTTTGGCAATTACTTACAAAGCTAAACATAGTCTTACCATATGATCAAACAGTCATCCTCCTGGGTATTTACCTGTTTTGTAAACTTATGACCACACAAATACCTGAATTCTAATGTTTATAGCAGTTTCATTTATAATTGTCCATGCCAGAAGCAACTAAGATGACCTTCAGTAGGTAAACATATATAAACTACAATACATTTATACAATGGAATACTATTCAATAATAATAAAAGCATAATATGCTAATTAGACCAGACAGCCAAACGACTTTCCAGACATCATTCCGGATGTCCTTCTGGACAAAGCTGCAGCAGCAGGGGCTGAGGCAGAGGTGGTTAGGGGCAATCAGGCAGGCAGGTGAGTGGTTAGGGGGGATCAGGCAGGCAGAAGGGTTAGGGGTGATCAGGTAGGCAGGCATAGGGGTTAGGGGCGATGAGGTAGGCAGGCAGAGTGGTTAAGGGCAATCAGGAAGGCATGCAGTCAAGCAGTTAGGAGCTAGTGGTCCTGGATTGCGAGAGGGTGCAGGCTGGTCTGAGGGATCCCTCCCCACCCCCACCATGCATGAATTTCATGCACTGGGCCTCTAGTTCAATAATAAAAAGGAATGAATTATCAAGTCACACAAGCACATGGATGATTCTTAAAAACATATTACTAAATGAAATTGTATAAATGAAAGAAGTCTGATACATGTTGTACAATTTCATTTATATGACATTCTGAGAAAGATGAAACTATAGAGATGGCAAACAGGTCAATGATTGCTAGGGGTCTGGGGAGGGAATACAGTTGAACAGGTAAAAGCAAAGGGGATTTTTAGGGAGGTGAATCTATATTGTGAAGGATACATGGCACCATGCATTTGTTAAAACTCATAGAACTTTACATCACAGAGAGTGAATCTTGATGTATGCAAATTAAGTAAATATATTTAGTCACTTAGGTCCAAGGATTGAATGCAGACCAAAACAAAAATATCTAAGTACATTAAAAATTAATTAAATAACTTCACTGAAGTTTGTGGGCAGAAAATGTTCTAGCCTAATTTTGAAAATGAGTGGAGACTAAGACTAAAAGCAAAAGGAATTGTACATAAACACCAAACTCTGATTGGTAATATTGTTTCATGAGTGGGTATAGATTAATAATTCTGAACCCAGCACATTTATACTGGAACTAAACAATCCTATATAATAAAGAGGTCGTATGCAAATTGACCATCACACCCTCACACAAGATGGCTGCCCCCATGTGGTCAACGATGGCTGCCCCCATGTGGTCACAAGATGGCCACCACAAGATGACCAGCAGAGGAGGGCAGTTGTGGGCGATCAGGTCAGCAGGGGAGGGCAGTTGTGGGCGATCAGGCCTGCAGGGGAGGGCAGTTGGGGGTGACTGGGCCTGCAGGGGAGGGCAGTTGGTGGCAATCAGGCCAGTAGGGTAGCAGTTAGGCATCGATCAGGTTGGCAGGGGAGTGGTTAGGGGGTGATCAGGCTGGCAGGCAGAAGCAGTTAGGGGCAGTCAAGCAGGCAGGCAAGCAGTTGGGAGCCAGCAGTCCTGGATTGTGAGAGGGATGTCCGACATCCCCCGAGGGGACCCAGATTGAAGAGGGTGCAGGCTGGGCTGAGGGACACACTGCCCCAGTGCACAAATTTTGTTCACTGGGACTCTAGTTAGGTTAATAAAATGGCAGATGGTAGGAGTCAGGTTTCTAACTTTTGATATGGGAGATTGTAGACTAGCAAGGGGGAAGGTTGGATTATTTGATGTGGTACTGGGTTAGAATTGGAGATATCAGTATATTTTCATGTTTAGCTTAACCAAGATAAAGACAGGTACATGGAGAAACTTTTACAGACATATTTATATACCAGTATGTGTATTGATATACATACATATATTTTCTGGTTCTGTTAACAGAGAGATTCCAGAAACAACACCTTAGTGATGATGATTAACCTCAACATACTGATTTTGATTCCTAATACCATTCTTCAATAAGAGGAACCAGAGCTCCTTGGAAAAGTGGCTATTTCTAGGGATGAGCAAGAAATATACAAATTAGGACTGGAGCATCTCATACTGCCAGAAAATAAAACCTAATACAAACAACACCAACAAACAAGAACGATGACAATGAGGGTATATAAAATCCACACTGTTGCCAACTGAAAGACTCCCAATGGTCAAATCTGAATGTTTTATTCAAATGATAAAACAAATCATGTAGTATTGCATTTAATATAAATAAACAATTAAATAGATTGATTAAAGGGAGAGAATAGAAAAGTGTTGCATGCAAAAAAATTTAAAGTAATTGTTATCGACACCCTACTCTCAAGGTGGTGGAGCACAACTCCCCTGCCCTTCAGTAGGTGTTGCTCATTGTGACTTCTTTTGGAAGCATGAATTATGAAAAGAAGAAAAAAAGGATAATTTTGCAGTTAAGAAACCTGACAAATGCCATCTTAGCCAGGTGATGAAAGTTAACATCAAAATGGTAATTCAGTTAAATAGTACCATTAAGAAAGTGAAAAGGTAAGGTAAAGAGTAAGAAAAAAAACTACACTAATAAAAGAGAAAGATGCAAATTAACCATCACTCCATCCCTCCACTCCCCCCACAAGCCACACCCACCAGCCAATCAGGAGTGAGTATGCAAATTAACCCAACTAAGATGGCAGTGGCCACAGAGTTGGAGTGAGCAGGAGGCTTGGGCTTCCCCCGGCGATGGAGGAAGCCAAGCTTCCCGTCTGCCCTGGCTGGCCCTCAGCTCCACTCAAGGCTACAAAGTTTCAATTATAGAAGATAAATAAATCCAAGATACCTGCTTCCAGCCGGCCATGGCCTCTGCTCAAGGACCTGGGCTCCGCTCAAGGCTATAAAGTTTCAATTATAGAAGATAAATAAATCCCAGAAAAAAAAGGAGAGGCTAGGAGCTTGGGTTGCTGGGGAGGCGTGGCCAGCCTGAAAATGGCCAAAAGCCCCTCACCAGGCTGGCCACACCCCCATGGGGGGAGGGTCCCCACTGGGGGGGCTTGGCCAGCCTGCAAAGAGCCATCAGCCCCTCATCAAGGCTGGCCAAGCACTCCAGCAGGGAATCCCACCCTGAAGGGG
>NW_005364596.1:360781-361434 GCF_000412655.1 Myotis brandtii | reverse complement strand
AGGGGGCAGACGCTCAATGCAGGAGCTTTCCCCTGGTGGTCAGTGTGCTCCCACATGGGGGAGCTCTGCTCAGCCACAAGCCAGGCTGACGGCTGCCAGCACAGCGGTGGTGATGGGAGCCTTTCCCGCCTCCTCAGCAGCACTAAGGATGTCCAACTGAAGCTTAGGCCTGCTCCCTGCTGGCAAGTGGACATCCCCCGAGGGCTTCCGGGCTGGCTGAGGGATGTCTGACTGCCAGCTTAGGCCAGTTCCCCGTTCCCCTTTGTGCACTGGGCCTCTAATATATATATATAGGGGCCCGGTGCACGAAATTCGTGCATGGGGGAGGGTGTGTTCCTCAGCCTGGCCTGCACCCTGTCCAATTTGGGACTCCTCAAAGGATGTCCTACTGCCAGTTTACAGGGATCGGGCCTAAACCAGCAGTCGGACATCCCTCTCACAATCCGGGACTGCTGGCTCCTAACTGATCACCTGCCTGCCTGCCTGCCTGATTGCCTCTAACCACTCTGTGTGCCAGCCTGCTTGCCCCCAAATGCCCCCCCGCCAGCCTTATCACCCCAAACTGCCCCCCCTGCTGGCCTGCTTGCCCCTACCTTCTATCCCCACTGGCCTGTTCATCCCCAGTTGTCCCCCTGCTGGCCTGCTCCCTCCCA
>NW_005364596.1:360456-360770 GCF_000412655.1 Myotis brandtii | reverse complement strand
TGTCCTCATCACCTCCAATTGACCCCCACTGATGGCCTGCTTGCCCCCAACTGGCCCCCCTGCTGGTCTGCTTACCCCCAAAGGCCCTGCCCCCCACCAGCTTGATCACCCACAACTACCCTCCCCTCTTGGCCTCTAACCGCCTCTACCTCGGTCCTGCCACCATGGCTTTGACCAGAAGAACATATGGAAGGTCTCCTGGAAGGTCTCCCAGTCTAATTAGCATATTACTCTTTTATTAGTATAGATATATTTGTCTGTAAATATGATTATGATTGCAGATATGAGTAGGACCAGGTAAAATTTTATAGAAT
>NW_005364596.1:358361-358916 GCF_000412655.1 Myotis brandtii | reverse complement strand
GTTGGAAATATTCTTTTTTACTCAGAGGGACCTTAACTTTGATGTAAGGGATTGTTTCTGTTGCCAACTGTTTTCTTCCTTGCCAAGTAAGAGAGTTGTTGTGAACTCTTCAGTGATGCCTTCCCCAGGATATTTGCAGATGTGGTTGGGAAAAGTCATTTCATCCCCGACCTTTGCATGTCAGGTGCTGGGGTGCTGGGGTGCCACCTCGCCTGCGCCCCGGCTCTCCAATCCCGATGCGGCTCTCTCTCCCTCCGATCACCATGGCAACAACCAGGCCACAGGCGAGGTGCACCCCGGGGCCCCTGGGGAGCCGCCTGGCCTGCAGCCTGGCTTTCCGATGGCGATCACAGCAGAGGGACAGGGCAAAGGCGGCCCTAGGTTTCTGATCACTGTTCTTCTTTCCTTCCCTTTTCGTCTCCCATCATTGTGCCTTCATATGCTAATTAACCGCCATCTTTGTTGGCAGTTAATTTGCATATCGCCCTAATTAGCCAATGGGAAGCATAGCGGAGGTACAGTTAATTACCCTTTTTGTCTTTTATTAGATAGGAT
>NW_005364596.1:342763-355979 GCF_000412655.1 Myotis brandtii | reverse complement strand
TGACACGCGTGTCATAGGTTCGCCATCACTGTCCTAGGGCATTGGAAATTAAAGAGAAAATAAATAAATGGGACTACATCAAAATAAAAAGCTTCTGCATCGCAAAAGGAACCATCAACAAAGCAACAAGAAAGCCCACTGCATGGGAGAACATATTTGCCAATGTTATCACTGATAAGGGTGTAATCTCCGACATTTATAGGGAATTCATACAACTTAACAAAAGGAAGATAAACAATCCAATCAAAAAATGGGCAAAGGACCTAAATCAGTGGTTCTCAACCTGTGGGCTGTGACCCCTTTGGCGGTCGAACAACCTTTCACAGGGGTTGCCTAAGACCATCCTGCATATCAGATATTTACATGACGATTCATAACAGTAGCAACATTACAGTTATGAAGTAGCAACGAAAATAATTTTATGGTTGGGTCACAACATGAGGAACTGTACTTAAAGGGCCAGAAGGTTGAGAACCACTGTCTAAGGCAGTGATGGCGAACCTATGACACGCGTGTCAGAGGTGACACGTGAACTCATTTTTTTGGTTGATTTTTCTTTGTTAAATGGCATTTAAATATATAAAATAAATATCAAAAATATAAATCTTTGTTTTACTATGGTTGCAAATATCAAAAAAATTCTATCTGTGACACAGCACCAGAGTTAAGTTAGGGTTTTTCAAAATGCTGACACGCCAAACTCAAAAGGTTCGCCATCTGTTGGGGTCCGGCCCCAGCAGGTTCAGGGGTTCCCAAAGGTATGGACGGAGCTGGCGAAGAAGGAATGACACAGAGGCAGCGTTCAGTTGATCAGCATAGCGAGGTTCTCTGGCCAGGTTCTATATGATCTTTGGGGTTTTTTGAAGTCTAAGGTTTATGCCAACAAGCCCACGACCACCCACTCCTTGAAGGAGGAAATTGAGTGCTGTATCAACGAAATTCAGCCACATTTATGCAAAACGGTCATGGAAAATTTCAACGAAAGAGTGCGTATGTGCCAGCAAAGCCGTGGAGGCCATTTACCTGACATGCTATTCCATACATAACCCTATACTGTATACTTTATGAATCAATAAAAAAATTTACAATTTTTAATAATAAACCTGTGTTTTATATCAAAATTACTGCTTGCATGAATTTTGGGACACCCTTTATCATACTTAATGGTGAATTATTAAAAGATTTCTACTCAAAATTGAACTAGATCTGATATTCAGTGTTGAATTAGATATTGTATTTGATGCAATAAGGTAACGTAAAGGGAGCAAAAGATATACAATAAAGAAGAAATAGTACAAAATTCAAACATATCTGTATTTCCATAAACCAGTAGTAAGTGGGAAATGAAATTAAAATAAATTGTACTTTCAATAATAGCATCAAATACATCAAGTGGTTAGCTTTAGGGATAATTCCAGCAAGACTTTTACAAGACTTATGCAAACATCTCTATTAAATATCTTTGAGAGAAATTAAAAGAAAACATAATATATGGAGAAATATCCCATATCTTTAATTTTTGACTCAGTATTGCATTGATGTGAATACTACCCTCATAGATCTATAGATTTAGTGCAAACCCAGTTAAAATTTTAGCAGATATTTTATTGTAGAAATTGACAAGATGACTCCAAAATACATTTAACAAAGGCCTGGAAACAGCCAAGACAATCTCAGTGAAGACCAGAGCTGGAGGATCAACTTTACCATATATAAAGATTTACTAAAAGGCATAATAATTAACAACTAGGACATAAATAGAACAGTGGAACTGAATAGAGAGTCCATAAGCAGACCCCCATATATACACTCACTTCACTTATGATGAATATGACAATACATTATAGTGGGGAAATAATGAATAATTTCAATAAATGGGGCTGGATGAATTAGTCATATAAAAAATTCCTTAATTCCTAGATCTCATCATATACAGCAATTAAATCCAGGTGGGTCATAAACCTAAAGGTAAAAAGCTAAACAATAAAGTTTTAAGAAAGTAAGCAGAAGACAATATTTTCATAAAATTGGAGAAGGCAACGTTTTGGTAAGGAAGAATATACACAAAATTAGCCATAAAGAAAAAAATCTCAATTGTACTACATTAAAATTAAGAAGTTCAGTTTATTAAATAGTACCATTAAGAAAGTGAAAAGGGCCTGGCCGAGTGGCTCAGTGGTTGAGCTTCAATCTATGAACCAGGAGGTCATGGTTTGATTCCTGGCTAGGGCACATACCAGGGTTGCAGGCTTCATCCCCAGTTGGGGGTGGAGGCAACTGATCAATGATTCTCTTTCATCATTGATGTTTCTATCTATCTATCTATCTATCTATCTATCTATCTACCTATCTCTCCCTCTTTCTATCTCTCTGAAATTAATAAAAACATATATATATATATTTTTAAAGTGAAAAGGTAAGGCAAAGAGTGACTAATTGTTTCACCCAACACAGGGCCCTTTTCCCAGCTTCAACAGCTTGCTTCTCCAAAACCAATGACACTAACAAAACCAATTTAAGCCAAAGCCAGTAATATTGAATCATGTGATGTATAAAGGAAATTGAACTAAACTCAGCCATAACCAGTCTCATAGCCCTGTGTTCCTATGTTTACATTTATGAACTCTTTATGCATATTATTTCTAGTCCCATATCTCTGAATGTATAGAGGTTGCCAAAAGTAGATTTACAGTCATGAGTACACAAAACAGTTTATTCTTGTGTTCTTGTTTATTAATTACTGTATTTTCCATATAAACAACTAGAAACCTACTTTTGCACACCCATGCATGAACTCAAATATAAATTTGAAAACTTATGAACAATAATAGATACAGAGGCAGAGCTGCCTCAAACTGATTGTCAAACTGCAGCGGGAAGGCCAGGGAGGGTTGGGGGGCAGGAGGGAGGGGGATAATTTAAGAGGTCAACCGAAGGACTTGTATGCATGCATATAAGCATAACCAATGGCCATAAGACACTGGGGGGTAGGGGAGGCCAGGGGATTGTCAAGGGCGGGGGGAAAAAAAAGGACACATATGTAATACCCTTTGTAATACTTTAAGCAATAAAACAATTTTAAAAATTTGAAAACTTTATTTGGGAATGATTATCTGTATTTCTATCAACAACCGTGTTCATGCAGAGCAACTCAAAGAAGGTTACTTAGGGAGGTTAACTAGGGAGCTGGTGAATATCTTGGTAGAGCCTTTTAGAGACTAACTGTAAACATCTTTGTCAAATAGCAATTTAACAGTAAAATTCTGAAGGATCTATTTCTCTAGATAACTTCTGAAACATTTTAGTACACTACACAAAGAACCTCAAATACTGGTGGGGTTTTTTTTAACAAAAAAGTAGAAATAAATAAAAAGGTGGAAACGATGAATTAGGTAAAAGTTGAAACTGAACATTTAGGGCATCTCAACAAGCACCAAATCAATTATATCACTTTTTCTATCCTTCACCTAAAAACCATCTGGGACTGTCATGTAGCCTCAGCCTCTCAGCACTGTCAAGAAGGAATTGTCTAGGTTGTCAGGAACACATGCCTTATACCCCTTGTACAACACTTGTGTGAGGAAGGCAACTTATACAACAACGGGTAAAATTATATAGTGTTCAGGAAGTTCATAGTATGAATAGCTCCAGGATAATGTAAATGTTTATAAAGCACAGTCAGCAGTTAGTGATTTCACACCTTCTTCCACCCAACACCTAATTTATTTTTTTCCTTGAAAAAGAAGTTATATTACATTTTCAATGTGAGAATATTTTAAGGCACTAGAATATTTTTTGGTCTTTTCCGATTTTAATAATCTTACCTTTGTCTCTGGTTGCTTCTCTTTCACCTATCACAGATCTGTAGAAATGCAAAAGCATTACAATCCTTTTCATTTTCCTTTATTTGAGGGGTATAGAGGATTATGGAGGGGACCCACAATAATTTTAAATAATGGAAATGGTATTTTGGGTATGAGTAACTAGACCTATTGAAGCTTAATTTAATCCATGTATCTGAGTACCCTCAGAGTTTCATTCAGTTGACTAATCACTATACATGAACTAACTAAGCATAAAGTATATAGCTCCTGGCCTCATAGAGCTTACCAGCTAGCCTGATGGCATCCTATATAATAAAGAGGTAATATGCAAATTGACCATCACCCCTCACAAAAGAGGGCCGCCCCCATGTGGGCCCAAGATGGCCGCCACAAGATGGCTAGCAGGGGAGGGCAGTTAGAGGAGACCAGGCCAGCAGGGGAGGGAAGTTGGGGGGGACCAGGCCAGCAGGGGAGGGCAGTTGGGGGCAATCGGGCTGGCAAGGTAGCAGTTAGGATTCAATTAGGCTGGCAGGGGAGTGGTTAGGGGGTGATCAGGCTGGCAGGCAGAAGCGGTTAGGGGCAATCAGTCAGGCAGGCAGGCGAGAGGTTGGGAGCCAGCAGTCCTGGATTGTGAGAGGGATGTCCGACTGCCAGTTTAGGCCCAATCCCACAGGGGTCCCAGATTGAAGGCTGGGCTGAGGGACACCCCCCCTCAGTGCACGAATTTCATGCACCAGGCCTCTAGTAGATGAATTAATTTCTATGCATTCTAGTTTTAAGGAGTATCCTCTGAGATGAAAATAATATGTTATCATTGTAGAATTTAATATCATCTAAGAACAAGACTTTATTTTTAGGTTTTTTTTCCTTGCCTTTCATTGTTCAAACATGAAATCAAATGTTTGTTCTCATTCATAAGATGTCTGTAATCATCTAAGGATGTTCATTTAATCTTTATGATGTTAATTCTGTCCTCCTTTGTTCTCTAGTATATTGCTGCTGTACCCAAATGTTTTTCAAAATTCTCAGTTCTTGCTGACACTGCATTTTTATGGTCTAACTTTTTTTTCTGATCCATTATAGACCCTTTGAGGTAGTGAACAGAGTGATATTCTATGCATTTAGGCAACGTTTCAAAGAAATTGACTATGAAATGATTTATTGCTGAAGATGCCCTGAGTTATGTATTAAAACAATTTTATTGTTCACATCTTGGATGCAACCTTACAAAACAATAATATTTCATTTGAGAGGAAGGCAATTGCAAAAGAGTACCTTTGACTTAGCTGCTCACACACACTTGACATTATAACACGGGATAGTATAGACAGTCATTTGAATGGACGTTAACCAGTCATCAAAACACACTACCGAGGATAAGGCTTAGCAAGTTAGTGCAATTGCACGTATGACATGTATGACCCCATGATTGCTATTACATAGATGAGCAAGCTTAAGGGCACATTGACTAGATAACTAAAGTCATAACAAACTCAAATCTGAAGAAAAATCAGCAATGATTTTGAGTTTATTCACATTTAAAATTAGATAATTTTTTTACCTCTTTCATTTATTTTTAAATGTTGCTTATTGACATAGAAAATATAAACAGCTGGTGCATATTTTCCTTTTGGGTGGTTTTCTTCAGAAACTGTGGAGAAGAGTTCTTACAATACCAGAGTCCTTCTTTGTTCTACGGAAAGTCATGTAGTCAATGATTATGATGCTCCAAACTTGGGTGGACATAATTGTGGACTTCTGAGAGATGCTACTGAAAGAGCCAGCTCACTTATTTTACTCTTCTGATTGCAAATGCTTGTTTGATATTCTTTTGGAATATTTTTATTTATCTGTAGTGTTTTTTCAATTCAATTAAAATAGTCAGTGAGCTCTCTTTTTATCTTTCCTTTTTTTTCAAGCTGAATAATGCTACTGTCTAGGAATCATTAAACCATCAAAATAAAAGCCAGTGCACTTCATAGAAATTTCTCCATTTAAAATATTAGTTTGTGATAGAACAGTATACAAGTTATATTAAAGAGCAAGAATAAAATGTTAGTAATATTAACCTTAATCTTCAACTAGTGATAGATGGAACACTTGGCACCCTTCAAAAGTCCTGCAGGCCTTTCTGACCACTGGAAGCGTGCGTTTCTCAGATGGGCTAAGAAACATACAGCGCTGCTGCTGCTGGAGATTGGAAAAAGAGCTGAGGTCAAAGGTCGACACAGTGAGAGAGTTTGCTCTTTAAGAGGTTATCTGTGGATCTGCAAAGCCAAAGTGTAATTGGGTTTTGTGATGTGATTTTAGTGTGTAATTGTATATGATCTCAGATAGTTTCAAAGACAAGCTTGGAAGATTTTTCTAGCCTGTATGTGATAGCAATTTTAAAGATTGTGTGCAATCTTGGGTGAACAAAACAGAATGATCAAAAATAGACATCAGAGGTAATACAGCAAGTACTTGATTCGCTCTAATTATCATTTCAGCACACTGATTCTAATGTAACGTGTTCTTTAGTTTCAGGACATTACATTTACTATAAAAATAAAGATTTTTCATTTTCATGACTGGTATCAGTATAGCCAATTTTATATCATCATCAGAGATTGAATTTTACTTCAAGATAACTGAATCATTATAGCGAAAGAAAACGAACACAGCATTGAAATTTAATGTCCAGGATTTTTGCCACTAATTTTGTTAAGTTTCTCACTCCTGAATACTCTAAACAATGGGAAATAAACATCTCCTTATTGTTTTAGATGTTTAGGGTTGCCTTGATTAAGCTGTCACTGCTGTCAGTTATGTTCTTATAAGCCTGGCTGGATCTATTTCATGTTAGGAAAAAGCTCAGATAAATCCAGGAAAGCTTAATGTTTATCCAATGTGAAAATAATTACTCAAAAGTGTTATTCTTAATCCAGATAATTAGAGTGAGGAAGGAAAGATCAGTGTCATTGTGAATTATGCCCCGGCAATTGACTCTTGGTCCTTGTAAGTTTCAGGTGAAGATGTGAATGGATAAAGGTTAGATTAAACATAATCCAAAGTAGCTGCAACCTTAATCTGTTATGATACAAGGATGATCACTTAAAAAGAGCTGGATTGTGGGATTGTTTCTGGTTGGATAAGATGCCGCTCGACTGGGACTAGTCTTAAAACATGCTTAGCACCATGTCACTGCAGCTGTAAGCACTTGTGCACGACTGCAGCCTGCCACAACTATCAGGCGCTCCTGGGCTCAAGCTGCACGCTGAAGTATCATGCTTTCATAGTATCTGGGCTTCACATCAACATGCCTTCCAATGGTTTGCATGGAAAAAATATTTCCTGGGATGTTTGTGGCATATCTTGGTTGTAATAAGCATAGATTTAGAATCTGCTAAAACTCTGGTATAAAATATGCAGCCATTTGTTAATTTAAACAGTTTGGGGGCATATTTGTAATTGAGCTTATTTTTGCTTTGTTTCAGCATAAGACTTCTATTGTCAATGGGATTCTTTAAGGTAATTCATAATATTTGGAGAACTATTTATTTATCAAGTATTTTTAAAATGAACTTAGGCTTTTCTAAATATTTCTGTGAAGTTAAAACAATTTGTTTTGAAGTATGGGTAATGAGATCCAAAAAGTCTTTTAAAAGGCATGATGCAAAATCTGGCCATTTTTTTTTAATTGAAAAAAAATATTTGGAATTTTATCTATTTCTCCCAATAAATCTCAGAAATTTAATATACTTAATTTCTGAGTGGCTCAGTTGGTTTACTCTGATTACATAAAATGGAATAAAATAATTTAATCATTATTATGTGAAACCAATTATGAATTGAAATTTATTGCTATTTTATAACAAATCAATTTTAATAAGTTTAAACATGTAACAATTTATAATGGTCATTTATTTTTCTTCTCAGTAAAATTAAGTTGTATCTCACTTATTGTTGCTAAATAGTTAATAAAATAACTAATGCAATGAAAAAAGCTAATAATGTGAATGTATTTTTACAGATTTTGTTTTACTTAAATCAAATTTCTAAAAGGCTAGTTTGAATATTTTAATAAAGTATGTTTTAATAAATATTACTCTAATATATCAATAAAATTTTAGCCTGCATTAAAACCCAAATTTACTACATATGCTACTTGTGATCCATGGATAAATATGCAACATAATATGCTATAAATGTATCAGACATATTTTCTAATTACAGTAATGACTTCAATATGTATTTGTGCAAAATTTGTTCTTCAATGACCATAAACATTAGTTGGAATTCACCACGCACATTTATGCAATTATTTCATATTTTCACAAATTATTTAATGTTATTAATTTATGCAACTGCTGTTTTATCAAGCCTGTTATGTGCCATGCAGTGGTCTAGGGGCTGTGACTACAGCAGCAAAAACAAAAAAATAGTCCCTGCCTTCATGCAGCTTATATTATTTGAGCAGAGACAATATAGAAGGTAACAGTAAATGTACAATATGCAAAAAAGAGTGACAAATGCAATGAAGAAAAATGGCACTTGGGGGCTTAGGAATGGGGCATGGTGGATCACTATTTAAAATGGCAAGGTAATGGATGGCTTCACAGAAAATGTGACATCTATGCAAAGACCTGAACGATATTAGAAAATAAGTCATGTGGTGCTCTTGGCTAAGGGTGTACTAGCTTCTAAATAATTATCCTTTCCTGATAAGCAGGAATATTTTCCAGGTGGATTTATCATCAGGTAATCAAAAATAGTTATCATTTCAGAATTTTTCTGATGAGTTTGGCCAGAGTACCAGATTCTTCTCTATATTTAAAAAATATTTAAACAATCTTCAATAAGGTTTGGTTCTGAACTATTTGTAACCACTGTGTGTTTAATTTTGAAAGAACACAAATGTGCCCTCATCTTCCAGATAATGACAGAAAACACATAGCCATTAGTCTTTAAGAAGATGCACTTGTATTCTTGTATGAAAGAATAAGAACAAGAAGGACGAATATCTCTTAATGCTTATTCATTTGTGTGTGGACAATACAGCCTGAGGAATTCTGTTGTTATTTTGTGTTCTATCACCTACATAGGTATGTCTCAAACCTGGCCTTGCCTTGTGAGTTAGTTGATATATCAGACAACACGGCCAGTGTATATAGACATCTTGCCCACCTGACTTATTGCTGTAACTTATTTTTTTCTTTAATTTGCAAACACTACTTCATTGCAAATGTACCCATAAGAAATTTACACTTTTCAGTCTCTGTCATTCATTTATATTTCTTTTACTTTATTATATTTTTGAGAGAGAGGATGAGAGAAAGAGAGAGGGATAAAATAATTATTACCAGTGTATACATTTGGTTAGAGGAATTATAAGTGAATCTTATAAACACATAGTTTTCATTTGTAAAAATGTCTATGTGTAAAAGAACATTCCCAATATTTTCTTATGCTTCTTTACCAATGAAAAATAGACAGCTATAATTTAATGTAAAGGCATGATTCGCTATGTTGGCAATAGTATGTCCAGTCATTTTAATTGGTGGTATGCCACATGATGGACAGGACCCAAACTATGGCACACCACAGAACTGAGAGCAGTTTCCATTCCTCAAGGCTCAGCATTACTCTTGGCTAATATACCACATGATAATGACAAATACTGTACTTTAAAAGTAACTTCATGTTGGCCTACACTTGACATCATTTGGCGATTTTTAGCTAAAATTACTGAGTTCGAGTTATGCTTCTAACATGAATCTACTATAAATGTGCATTGGAAAAGTCAGGATTCTCACCACCACTATCCTCAACATTCTAACATCTGTAATGTGTTTGAATAGGTAAGAATTTGAAACAAAGAGCTCAATCAGGAAAATGCTTATTCTTTATGTTCATGGATTTAGGTATATTCATGTAGAGATTTCTCCTACAATTCAGTCCTGCCCATTGCTTCATTCTGTGGAAACCATTTATTTAACATCAGTCTCTTCTGCTAGACTGTAAGAAACATGAGGGCAAGGACATTATCTGCCTTACCCATCTATTTCCCATACCTTAGCACAGTGCCTGAGGCATCTCAGGGACACAGTACTTATTTATTAAGCAAATGAATGAATGAAGCTCTGAGTATTTAAGTTAATGTGACTGTTCTAAGACACTTGAGGTAATGTGTCTGTTCTTAGACTCAAATACTCAGAGTTTTTATCTTCCGTTCTGTTTCTATCCTTCTCAAGACAGGAAAATTCAGAATCCATACTACAATCTTTTAGTTTTCATAACCTTCCATTTTCAGCCTCTCTACCTTTCCACCCTTGACACAAAGTACTGAGAAAGAAAGATAGATGTCTAAATAACAAACTAAAAAGTAGACAATTATGATACTTGTATGTTTTATTTAATCAGGCAACAACAACAACAACAACAACCACCCCCTGCCCCCGCCACAAAACTGGTATATCTGCCCTTTTCAGTAATTTGGTTAAATGGGTTGATTTTTGGTCATTAAGTTTTCATGCTCACCAGTCTCCCACGGAGTTCAATTTTAAGCGTGTGTGTGTGTGTGTGTGTGTGTGTGTGTGTGTGTGTGTGTTTGAATGTGGCAGGTAGAATAAAAGCTCCTATTGATGTCTATGCCCTAATCTTGGAATTTGTGGGTATGTTACATTATATGGCAAAAATAACTTTATAGATATAAACCAGGGTGCAGATTTTGAGATGGAGATTATCCTGGGTATATGGTAGGCCCAATCCAATCTCATGAGTCCTTTAAAGGTGGAGAACCTTTTCACTTATGGTTAGAGAGAGAGGTGACAATGGAAGAAGGGTTAGAGAGATGTGATATTGCTGTTTTTGGAGATGAAGAAAAGGGGCCAGGAGCCAAGTATAGGAGGCCTCTGGAAGCTGGATTCTCCCCTAACAGCTCCAAAAGGAACACAGCCCTGCCCACACCTTGATTTTAACCCTGTGAGATCCCTGTTGTACTTCTGACCTACTGGAATGTAAGATAATGATTTATATTGTTTCAAGTCACTAAGTTTGTAGTGATTTGTTATAAAAGCAATAGACAATACATACAGGGATATTTTTGTTAAATCCAAACAATCTATTAGATTAGTTCTAAAACAGTTGTTTTTCAAACAGTTATTTTAATGAAAGCATTTACTCAAAAATTATATCTTAATATCAACTTACTGTTTGGCCAACTAAACACATAAGGATTTAACAAATTGGCCCTACTGGTTTAAAAATATATATAATCAGGTTGGCCAGATGGAAATTTAATACCTTCCTACTACTTTGGGGGATTTTATGGGAATTATTATATGTAGTTAAATTAGGAATATATGTTGCTATAGACATGTGTTCCTTCCCTGAGGAGATGGGGAAAAGCAGAAGGAGTGTGAGGTTGGAAGGTGCTTGGTATTTGTGGTCAGCTTGGTGAAATATTTAGTGGGCTGTTGATTTTATACACGACTCTTCTAGTCATAGTCTCTTGGCAATGTGAACAACAGTACTTTTATCTGGAGTTTTCCAATACTAGACTTGTTAATATCAACATGGTAATAAAGAGTTTAAAACAACAAAAAAAACCCCACCCTTAAAGGTTAAAATATTATACAAGATCATGATTAAAATTGAGTTAGAGGTTAAGCTTTGGCTCCTTTTATTTCTAGTTTTGTTATTTAACTCTGAGGTAAAAAATAAACAAAAGCTCAAGAATGCTGAATGCACCAGTGACCATACTTTTCATACAGGTAAAAGGCATCTTGCTGTTGTATGGGCACCTACATTTTTTTTGCCCTGATTATAAAGGTAGTACATAACATGATCCTTCTGAGGCAGTAGTACCATTTTCCCCATCTTATGGGTGGAAAAACTGAAGCAGAGAGAAGTTAAGTAATTAACTTTGTCACAGTTGTAAGTGTCAGAATCAGGGCTGACCACAAAATGTGCAAGCCAGAGTCAATGCATGTTACCATTGCATCATCCTGTTTTTTTTGGTGTTAGAGTAGCCTTGCCAGGTTTTAATTTTTAAGTCTAAGAGACTGTTCCCAATATATAGGGTAGGGTCCCTAGGCCTGGCTGGCAATCAGGGCCATCTTCTGGGCGACCGGCGGGCCGAGCTATCAGGGGCCTCCACTGACACCCATCTTGGATGGCAGCCTGGTGCTGCCTGCTAGGTGGCACCCCCCCCCCTTAACCACAGCAGGTCACCTCCCCCTGTGGGGGGCGGGCAAATACCCAAACTGGAGGCAACTCCTGCATTGAGCATCTGCCCCCTGGTGGCCAGTGCGCATCGTAGTGACCAGTCATTCCCCTGGTTGTTCCTCCGTTTGGTCGATTTGCATAATAGAGCTTTATTATATAGGATAATTCTGGGAGCAAGGGTGAGAAGGTGGAACTGAAAACAGAAGGACTAATTGAAAGTGTGTATAAGGAAGGTTACAAATGTAGATGCTTTCCTTCATCCCTGCATCCAGGCAACTACCTTCTTCCCAAGATAGGCAGAAGACTCGATGTGTGCACTGTGGAGATATTGAATCAGACTTGTTTTACACTCAAAGATCCAGGATAGAGATTGGGAATGGATTACTGATAGATATATAGAAACCTATGATATATAGACACTGCTGTGGGCCAGCTGAGGGGAATGTTTATGATTACCCACATTATGGTGATGCCCCAGACCCCTTCCCACTGCTGGGCTTACAGAATGTTTATATGCCCTGGAAAAAAGGCTGAAACTGAATATAACTTTTTATAGGAACTGGCAGCCTGAAAAGAAATGACATATAGAAACAGACATTCGGGATGTTGCTAGTAAATGTCAAGAAGCTCACTACTTGATACTCCTACAATGACAAGCCTTATTTCACAAGCCGTGTTTATTTCACAAGGCTGCCACATTTGTGTAGGCATGTCTTATGCTCAAATAGGATCTGGTAGGCTAAATATTAGCCAAACATGAGGTCTTCTGGATTAACTCTCTAACTTTCTACACCATTTTCTACAAATTTCCAACTTATTCTTGGACATTCTCTTTTTTCCTATGATATTTCCTCAAATCCATTTCTCTACCAGTAGTCCTTTTTACTATTTTAATTCAATAATTTTTATTGTTCTCTAAAATTAATTTTTTATATAGTGTCCTATTCTAATTTAATGGATTCCATATCTTCTCATATCTCTCTGATTTTACTGATGGGAAGGGCCAAGTGAGGACTATACACAATCTTATCTAATAATAGACAAACATGGTACTTGACCATACCTTCACTACGCCTCCCATTGGCTAATCAGCGTGATATGCAAATTAACCCAACCAAGATGGAGGCCGGCAGCCATGCAGCTGAAGTGAGCAGGAGGCTTGCTTGCTCCAGTGATGGAGGAAG
>NW_005364596.1:341847-342262 GCF_000412655.1 Myotis brandtii | reverse complement strand
TGCACCAGGCCTCTATCCTATATAGTAAAAGGGTAATATGCAAACTGACCCTAACAGCAGAAAGACTGGGAATGACTGGTCACTATGACACACACTGACCACCAGGGGGCAGACGCTCAATGCAGGAGCTGCCCTCTGGTGGTCAGTGCGCTCCCACATGGGGGAGCTCTGCTCAGCCACAAGCCAGGCTGATGGCTGCCAGCACAGCAGTGGTGGTGGAGCCTCTCCTGCCTCCTCAGCAGCGCTAAGGATGTCCGACTGCAAGTGAACATCCCCCGAGGGCTGCCGGGCTGCCAAAAGGATGTCTGATTGCCAGCTAAGGCTCAATCCCCCGGGGAACAGGCCTAAGCCAGCAGGTTCTCATCACCTGAGGGGTCCCAGACTGCGAGAGGGCACAGGCCGTGCTGAGGGACCC
>NW_005364596.1:336655-339420 GCF_000412655.1 Myotis brandtii | reverse complement strand
AGAAAGAAGCAAAATGATAACAGCCCTTCTCTTGTGAGTATTGGACAGCAATTTTCCCATCTTTCATCTCATTTTTCACTGTAGATTAAAAACAATAAGAAAAAGCTTTTGCACAGCAAAATGAAAATAAAAAACACCAACAACAAAAAAAAGCAACCAACCTAATGGGGGATGATATTTGCAAACAATATCCCCAACCAGGGGTTAATGTTAAAAATGGTAAAGAACTCATACAACTCAACACCAAACAAACAATCCAACTTAAAAATGGGCAGAGGATCTGAACAAACACCTTTCCCAAGAAGACATACAAATGGCCAACAGATACATGGAAGAATGTTCAACATCACTAGATGTTAAGGAAATGCAAATCAAATTGAGAAAAAGGAGCACTTATTCACTGCTGGTGGGAATGTAAACTGGTATAGCCACAATAGAAAAGAATATGGAGGCTTTTCAAAAATTAAGAATAGAGTTACTCTATGACCCAAAAATTTTTCTTCTAGGTATCTACCCCCAAAAAACTTGAAAACATTTATTTGCAAAGATATATGCACCCCTATGTTCATTACTGCATTATTCATGGTGCCTAAGACATTTTTAAGTTTGATTGTTTGTTTGTTTGGTGTTGAGTTGTATGAGTTCTTTATATATTTTTAACATTAACTCCTGGTTGGGGATATTGTTTGCAAATATCATCCCCAGAAAAATATCACATATCAATTAAGTAATCACTCCCCATTCCCCTTTGCCCTCATCCCTTGGTAGCCACTAATCTCCTTTCCTTCTGTATGGATTTGCCTATTCTGGATATTTATATCTATGAAGAGCCAGGGTCAGTAATGTCCAAAATGACCGAACAGACGACCGAACACCGAAGTCAGTCCTGCAGTCAGTGCTGGGTCGCTGTGGCTGCCACCACTGCAGCCCAACCAGGGGTTAATGTTAAAAATGGTAAAGAACTCATGCAACTTCACACCAAACAAACAATCCAACTTAAAAATGGACAGAGTATCTGAACTGACTGCTGCCACTGCAGGCGCAGTTACCCAGCACTGACTTATGAGGGGGCTGTGGATCAGGCCCAGAGAAAGAAGCAGGGTCTGATCCGCAGCCTTTGTGGCAGCTGTTGATCAGCCCTGGCCTCTCTCTTTCTCTCCGGGCCTTGCCAGCAGCCGTGGGGGCTGCTAATCAGCCCCGCCTCTCTGATCAGGCCTGGAGATAGGCCCAGAGACACTGACTGGCATAGAAACCGGTCGACCGTCAAAACCAAATCTGGGTGAACTGTAAGGAGCCAATGGCTGCCTAGAAGGCAGAGCTTCTGACACTGACTGGCATAGAAGCAGACCAATCAGAACCAAATCTGGGTGAACTGCAAGGAGCCAATGGCTGCCTAGGAGGTGGAGCTTTTGATGCTGACTGGCATAGAAACCAACCAATCGGAACCTAATCTGGGTGAACTGTGAAGGCAGAACCTAAGGTGGGGACTGAGGAGGGGTTTTAAGGGAACAGCTATTTGTTGTAAGGTGTAAAAAAGCAGTTCAATTTTTAATGACCGGTTTGGTATAGTGCAAATGGCTGGCTATCAGTCCAGATATAGGGATTATGTATTTTTGTCTGCCAAGAGCATCTCCTCCTGCTGAAAAAGGCTCCCCCTCCCCATTTAAGCAATTCAATCCTATATAATCTATCTGTACTAATAAAAATGTAATATAATTAGACCACCGGGTCAACCGGCCATCTTCCGAATGTCTGACTTCCTTCCGGACAAAGCCATGGTGGTGGGGGCCGAGACAGAGGCAGTTAGGGGTGATCAGGCCAGCAGGGGAGGGCTGTTGGGGGCGAGATCAGGCCAGCAGGGGAGGGCAGTTAGGGGTGATCAGGCAGGCAGGCAGAGGGGTTAAGGGCAATCAGGCAGGTAGGCAGAGGCAGTTAGGGGCAATCAGGCAGGCAGGTGGGTGAGCGTTTAGGAGCCAGCGGTCCCAGATTGTGAGAGGGATGTCAGATTGGAGAGGGTGCAGGAGGGCTGAGGTACGCCCCCCCCCCATGCACAAATTTCAAGCACCAGGCCACTAGTATCATATAAAAGGCATACTAGAATGTATCAGTTTTCTGCATGGTTTCTTTTATTTAGCATAAGGTTTCTGAGTTTCATCTAAGTTGTAGTATGTATCAGTACTTTATTTCCTTTTATTATTGATGAATAATATGGCATTGCATATAAATAACACAATTTGTTCATCTGCTGTTTCTGCTTTTCAGCTGTTATGAACCATGCTATAATAACCGTTCATGTACAAGTTTCTGTGTGGACATGTGTGTTAAGTTCTCTTGGATATACACCTAAAAGTGGAATTACTGTGTCATATGGTAACTCTATGTTTAACTTTTTGAGAAATTGCGAAACTGTTTCCACAGAGTCTGCATCACTTATATTCTCACAGCAGTATATGAGAGTTCCTATTTCTTCATATTATTGCCAACATTTATTATTTTCATTTTTTAATTAAAAAAGTGGTACCTCATTGTGGTTTTGACTTGCATTTTCTCATATTTCCTCATTAAATGCTCTTGTCAGGCATTTGTGTATTTTCTTGGGAGAAAGTCTATTCAAGTCGTTTGCCCATTTTTAAATAGGGTTGTTGGTCTTTTTGGTGTTGAGTTGTAAACCTTCTTTATATATTCTGGATTTTAAACTCAACAGTTTTATTTTTTTATTATTTTTCTCTTTATTGATTAAGGTATTACATATGTGTCCTTCTCCC
>NW_005364596.1:307201-336279 GCF_000412655.1 Myotis brandtii | reverse complement strand
TCCCAGATTGGAGAGGGTGCAGGCTGGGCTGAGGAACACCCCCTCCAGTGCAAAAATTTCATGCACCGGGCCTCTAGTATAGAATAAAAAAATACCCTAAATAGCTGCAGCAATCCTGAGAAAGAAGAACAAAGTTGGAGGGATCACAATACCAGATATCAAGCTATATTACAGAGCCACTGTTCTCAAAACTGCCTGGTACTGGCACGAGAACAGACATATAGACCAATGGAATAGAATAGAGAACCCAGAAATCGACCCAAACCACTACGCTCAATTAATATTTGACAAAGGAGGCAAGAGCACACAATGGAGTCAAGACAGTCTCTTCAATAAGTAGTGTTGGGAAAATTGGACAGATACATGCAAAAAAATAAAACTACACCACCAAGTTACACCATACACAAAAATAAACTCAAAATGGATAAAGGATTTAAATGTAAGATGGGAAACCATAAAAATATTAGAGGAATCCATGGGCAGCAAAATCTCAGACAAATGCCAAAGCAATATCTTCACAGATACACCTCCTAGGACAATGGAAACTAAAGAGAAAATAAACAAATGGGACTACATCAAAATAAAAAGCTTCTGCACAGCAAAAGAAACCATCAAGAAAGCCCACTGCATGGGAGAACATATTTGCCAATGTTATCACCTATAAGGGTTTAATCTCCAACATTTATAGGGAACTCATGCAACTTAATAAAAGGAAGATAAACAACCCAATCAAAAAATGGGCAACGGGCCCAAATAGATACTTTTCAAAAGAGGACATAAGGAAGGCCAAGAGACATATGGAAACATGCTCAAAGTCACTAATCACCTGAGAGATGCAAATCAATTAGGTGCCATCTCACACCTATCAGAATGGCTATCATCAACAAATGACAAGTGCTGGTGGGATGCAGAGAAAAAGAAACCCAACTGCTGGTGGGAATGCAGATTGGTGTGGCCACTGTGGAGAACAGAATGGAGTTTTCTCAAAAAACTAAAAATGGAACTCCCATTTGACCTAGTGATCCCACTTCTTAACAGTTTTATGAGTTGAAAATATTTTCCCTCACTGTCTTTTTTACATTGTTGATAAATTTATTTGATGATGCTTCTAAGTCTCTGGATCTACTTTTGTTTATTAGTTTATGGTGTTCATTATATTTCACAAATGAGCGAGATCACGTGATACTTATCCTTCTCTGACTGGCTTATTTTGCTTAGCGTAATGCTCTCTAGGTCCATTCATGCTGTTGTAAGTGGTAAGAGTTCTCAGACCATCAGACCTCAGAGGGAAGGCAGGGGAGTGTGGGTGGAGGTGGGGAAGTTGTGGGGGAGGGGTGAAGAAGTCAACTAAAGAACTTGTATGCATATAAGCATAACCAAAGGATACAGCCAGTGGTGGGGGGTGAGGGCCGGGGCTGGGGCAGGGGTAGGCTGGAAGAGGACAATGGGTAGAAAAGGGGACATATGTAATACTTTCAACAATAAATAATTAAAAAATAAATTAAAATAAGTAAATAAATAAATTGATGAACAATATTTTTTTAATTTTAAAATTTATTATCTATTTTTTTATTGCTTATACTTGTGGGGTCAACTCTAAGAATTCATTGACAAACCCTATTTCTTATAGTTTCCATGTTCTGCTGAAATTACCATCTGTCCTTGCATATTTTCCATTTTTTAATTAGAGTCCTTAACATATCAATTACAGTAATTTTAAATTCCCCGTCTGATAAATCCATATTACTGTTATACTTGAATCTGGCTCTGATGCTTGCTTGATCTTTTCAGCTATATTTTTTAATTACCTTTTGACATGGCTTGTAGCTTTTGTTGAAAGTTGGGAGATGTCGTGGGCAGTAAGAACTGAGGTCATTGGACTTTAGTGTAAGGATTTATGTTAATTTGACTAGGAGTTAGACTGTTTAATGTTTGCTCTGTTTAATGTTTATGTGCCAGAGGTTTCAAATCCCTCTAGTGTCCTTGTTCTTGTCTTTCCCATTATCTCTGAGCTTCCCTGAGAACTCCTCCTTAGTCAAAATATAAGTCTTGCAACTCTTTCAGCTATAAAGCTCTGAGACTATACTGGAGTTCTGTCGGTAGTGGTAAGGTGTGGTGGAGGGAAGCATTCTATAACCTTGTGGTTTTTTTTAGTCTTTTAGTGAGTCTGTGTCCCTAGGTTGTGACATTCACAAGTGTTTTTTCATTACTTCCCATTCTCCTAACTCCCCATCACTGAGTGAGACCAGAAGGTTAGAGGGGGGCTGGAGTGAAGACAAATGACCTTCCCCAGGTGGGATAACACTCTGATAACCCTAGATCAGCGGTTCTCAACCTGTGGGTTGCAACCCCTTTGGGGGTCGAACGACCCTTTCACAGGGGTCGCCTAAGACCATTGGAAAACACATATATATTTACATATTGTTTTTGTGATTAATCACTATGCTTTAATTATGTTCAATTTGTAACAATGAAAATACATCCTGCATATCAGATATTTACATTACGATTCATAACAGTAGCAAAATTACAGTTATGAAGTAGCAACGAAAATAATTTTATGGTTGGGGGTCACCACAACATGAGGAACTGTATTAAAGGGTCGCGGCATTAGGAAGGTTGAGAGCCACTGCCCTAGAGGGTAGGCTTCTGTTAAGTAGAACAGTCCCAATGGTTACTCTTCCCTTCCTACTGGGGAATTCTCTGAGCTCTTCACCCTGAGAATCTGGTGAGGTTTCAATAGACAAAACTTGTGAAAGTGTGAGGACCCTGGAAGATTGCAGCCTCAGAAGTTTCTTCAGAAGTCTCTACTCAGCCTCCACCAATTCATCAAAATTACTATGTAAGTGTTTCTACCTACGTATGGTTCTGCAGGCTTTGGCTTCAGGAAAGAAGGTCTCAGATGTAACTTTGGATTAGCTTGTTTCTCCAGATTTAAAAATGGAGTTTTCCCTGTTACCTCACTTCTCTGAAGGAACCATGAAAGCTAATTGATATTCAGTTTGTTTTTCATTTTCTTGAGTGTCCAGGAGTGATGTCTTTCAAGCTCTTTACATGTCTGAATTGAAACAGGAAGTCCCTCTGGCAGTATTTTTACTTGTAAGATTGCCAGGGGTAGGGAAAAACTAGACAGTTCCCACTATCTTCTTCCTTCTCATTTGGCATCAGCCACCATAGTCCATAAATTTTTTTTTTCCTACTTGCAATACTACTCTACATCTGCTGATTCATAATGACAAATTCTAAATTTAACAATCTCATGGGAAAATATTTGTCTGTATCTATGTAATGATGCTATAGACAGTGAACAAATGTCTTCACATTTCATGCATCCGATTATTCTCTAATGCTCTCATGTCGTATATTGTTTCAGGAAGCCCCAGATGAGATCTGGAGAGGCTTTTATTTCCTTTAGTGCAAAAGAGAGAAAAAATAATTCTTCACTTAGTATTTGAAGCATCTATTGTTTATGGAAGAAAATAATGCTTCAAGTCTCATATTGATTCTGACATGAGTTTCAAACACTATTTTAAACTCAAGGAGAAAATCTCAGCTTTATGGTCTAGCTTTAATGGGGTGAAGCCAATAGGATAAACATAAGGAAGAGAAGTTAAAAACACAGAGATTGAAAATGTAAAATAGTTATCCCATACCCCAAAGTTATTTTTAATAGATTGATTTTTAAAGTAGTTTTCGGTCCAGAGCAAAATTGAGTAGAGTACAGACAGTTTCATTTAACCCCTCCCCCACATATGCACACCTTTCATCAAGAGCAACATCCTGCACCACAGTAGTATATTTGTTACAATTGATAACTCATATTGACACATCATTATCACACAAAGTCCATAATGTACATGAGCGTTCACTCTTGGTGTACATTCTGTAGGTTTTGCAAATGTATAATGGCATGTATCTAACACTATAGTATCATATAGAGTGGTTTCACTGCCCTAAATATTCTCCCTGCTTTACCTATTCATCCCTCCTTGCCCTCAACCCTTGGCAACCACTTTTTACTGTCTCCATATTAATTGGGTTTCTAGACACAATTCCAACATAGTGAAGGGAGTCTCTCATATTAACAAAACATTCTCAGAAACCAGCAGTATGTCTGAGAATAAATTCATAACTGATATTATCTTCCTAGAGATATTAGATTGCACAGGGTTAAGAGTCTAATCCTATAAGACTGCCCTCTCCCTGACCCATACACACACTTCGCACACCAGCCACAGTCCAGCCTCTTACCTATAACTCTGGCCAGCTGGCCATAAATCAGAGGTTCCCACAATGCCGTCCTTGCATTTGATGAATCTGCTAGAATGGCTCATAGAACTCAGATACACATTTACTTGCTAGATCACTGGTTTATTGTAAAAGGATCTAACTCAAGAACAGCCAGATGCAAGAGATGCATAGGGCAAGGGAAGGGGTTCAGAGCTTCCCTGCCTTCTCAAGGCTCACCTTTTCCCCCCATCTCCATGTGTTCACCAACACAGAACTTCTCTGAACTTCCATGTCTGGGTTGTTATGGAGACTTCATTACACAGGATTAAATCACTGTCTGCTTGCAGTTAATTCAATACCCAACCCTTCTCCCTTTTCCAGAAGTCAGGGGTGGGACTGAAGTCCCAACCCTTTCTAATCAGTGGTTGGCTCTATGACAACCAGCCCACATCCTCTGGTGCTTTCCAAAAGTCACCTCATAAACATAACAAAGGGCACCTTTTTCACTCTCAACACTTGGAAAATTTCAAGGGTTTCAGAAGCTGCGAGCCAGGAATTGGGAACAAAGACCAAATATAGATAATAAATATATTTTGATCATCTGAATGAGCAAATATATATATATATTTCTTATAAATCACAATTATCTCACCATAGTTATGTCTTCTCCAGAATGTATGTAGCTAAAACCATAAAGGTCTTTTTAGATTGGCTTCCTTTACTTAGGAACATATATGAAAATATATTTTCAATGTATTTCCTTTCATCATTGATGTTTCTATCCCTCTCTTTCTCTCCCTTTTTCTCTGAAATCAATAAAAATATTTTTTAAAAAGGGCCACATATAAATTGGCCTATAGGGGGGTGGCGCAGAGCTGAGAATGGTAGGTCTTTCTAACTTGGTGAGTAAAAGAAACCACACCGAATGGTCTGAACATTAAAATTCCTAACTAAATAAAATAAAAAAAAAAAAAAAATTCCTAACTAAAGCAGGTCGTGGCAGGTAGACCTGTCCAAAGCTGGTAGCTTCTTGTCGATCTTTTCCTTAAGTGAGCCTGTTTATTGTCTTTGTGAATCTAGGATAACATACCTTTAAATAACAGAGTCATTTTCTTTTTCTCTCCTATGGGTACAACCGCTGGCACCAGAGCACCAGACCGCAGAGGAGGATACCACAGAACCGCTCATTGCTACCTTGTTGCACACATGCCATCTCCATGTACTGTAATGTCAACTGTTAACTCTCCTGTAGCCATAAATGTAACAGGTTTGTGTCTCTCCATTTTGCGTTTTATCTAGTCTTAGAGATTTTCCCACTTTGCTTTCTCTCGCCTCCTTATTCTACCACCAGTGGGTGTGTTGTACCTTCCTCATGTCTTCCCCTTTGATCCTAATGTGTAAAATAAGCTGCAAAACTGCAATTCTCTAAAGCATTTTCTCAAGCCATTGAGAGTTTTCTTCCAGAAATGGTCTCAAAATTTGGCTCAAATAAACTTTTATAAGACTTTCTACAGAGTGGGCATTTTTTTGTCAACAAATAGATAAGTAGTGGCATCTCATTGTTGCAATTTGCAATTTCCCGATAACTTATGATGTTAAGCATCTTTTATATGTTTATTTGAAATGTTAATATCTTTTTTGGTGAAGTGTCTTTTTTTTCCTTTTGTGCATTTTTTGTGTTGTAAGTTTTCTTATTGTTTAGTTTTACTAGTCTTCTGCATATTTTAGATATAAGTCCTTCATCAGATTACCTTGTACAAATATTTTCTCTCAGTCTGTGGATTGTTTTTTCATTCTATTAACAATATATTTTACAAATTAGAATTTGTTAATTTAATAAAATCCAGTAATCAATTTTTTTTTGCATTGTGTCTTTGGTGTTATATATGATATATCATTGCCATATGGAAGGTCATTTTGATTTTATTCCTATATTATCTTCTAGGAGTTCTATAGTTTTGCATGTTACATTTAGGTCAATGATCCAATTCAAGTTTTTTTTTGTAGAGAATATAAGGTCTATGTCTACGTTTATTTATTTTTTAACATGTTGTCAAATGTCCATTTGTTGCAGCATCATTTGTTGAAAAGACTATCTCTTCATGGTAAAGTATTTGTTTCTTTGTCAAACACCTGTTGACTATATTTATATGGGTTTATTTCTGAGCTCTTTATTCTGTTCTACTGATCTATTTGTTTATTCTTTTGCCAATACAACACTGTTTTAATTATAATAGCTTTATAGTATGTCTTAAAGTCAGATAGTGTCAGTCTTCTAACTATGTTCATATCCTTTAATTATGTGTTGGCTCTCCTAAGTCTTTTGCCTCTTCATATAAACTTTAAAATCAGTTTTCAATATTCACAAGATAAATTTCTAGAATATTGATTGGGATTGTGTTGAATATATTAATCAGGAAGAACTAATATTGTGACAATATTGATCTTTTTAATCCATGTACATGGAATACCTATCCATTTATTTATTTTTATGTGATATATTTCATCAGAAATTCCTAGTTTTAGCTTATGTATAGTACATATTTTGTTAGACTTATACACATATATTTCATTTGTTCATTGCTGCAATATAGCAAAGCAATTGGCTTTTGTATATTATCCTTGTATCTTGCAACTTTGCTATAATTGCTCATTACGTCTAGAATTTTTATTTTTTTTTGTTTTTATTTTCTGTAGATTCTTATAGATTTTTCTACATAGAGGATATTGTCATCTGCAAACAAAAACATTTTTTTTCTTTTAAATCTGCATACCTTTTATTTCCTTTTCTTGTCTCACTATGAAGTATGATGTTAGTTGTACAGTCTTTTTTTTTTGTAGATGCTCTTTATTGAGTTTAGAAATTTCCACTTTATGCCTTTTTTTCCATTGAGAGATCTTTGTCATGAATGAATGTTAGATTTTGACAAAGGCTTTTTCTGCATGTATTATTATAATTATGTAATTTTTCTTTTTTTGCTTGTTATAGATTATGTTAATTGATATTTGAGTATTGAACCAGCCTTGCATATCAGTGATAAATGTCATTTGATCATAGTGTCTATGTTTTTATATATACTGTTGGATTAAATTTGCTACTTTTTGTTGAAGATTTTTAGATCTATGTCCATGAGATATATTAGTTTGTAATATTATTATCTTATGAAGTCTTGGTCTAGGTTTGGTATTAGAGTGATGCTGGCCTTGAATGAATTAAGAAGTATTTCCTCTGATTCTGTACTCTAAAGGAGATTATAGAGAATTGGTATAATTTTTTTTAAATGTTTGGTAGAATTCATCAGTGAACCCATCTAGGTCTGGAGCCTTCTGTTTTGAAATGTTATTTATTTATTATTCAGTTGGGCATTTCCCTTGTCTGAGGTCAGTTAGATTTTGATAATAGTCTAGCAGGTTTGGCTCTGAACCTACCCAGTTAGAAAGTTATGATCAGATCACTTTGTGAGGTTACTTTCAATCACTGGACTTGTCAGATCTATTATTGAGCTGCATTTGTGTCCACCATTTCCCCTTTTGGTTATAAATCAATCCTAAAAATGGATTTATGGCATAGCAATTGATTGGACAGTCTCACAGTGCTAGAAATTCTCATTGCCAGGAAGCCTCAGACAAAATATAAATGTTATATTTAATATAAATAAATTGAAATACCTATTTGTTCTACTTAAACAAACTAAAACTAGCTTTTATTTATTAAGGATTAACCTTAGATAATGTGATTTGCAAAGCATTTGAATTAGATTCTATATTTCTGAGAATTGTAGAATACCCAATCGTTACAAGCACTTGCCTTCAAATTAAATTTAATACTATTATTTAGAGAAAAAAAATTATCTCACATTTACCACATGCCTATATAGACACACATAAATAGATGCAGAGAACTTTTAGCCATGGTAAAAGAACAGTTGGATCCAAATTTTGTTTTGAAGGCATTTACAATTTATATCTATCCTTGACAAATCAAGTTTCAAATCACTTTACTCATTTTAAAATAAGGATATCCATTTTTAATGCCTCAAAGAATTGGGTTGACACCTAAATGACATCATAAATTGATCAATTATCTAAATCCTCTTTTTAAAGCTTTGAGGGATCAATTAAATATTTTTTAATTCATTCCGCCAAATTTTACATTTTGCTTTTTCTAACTGTGTGCACAAAAGATTAACTTAGAAGTATCAAAGGATCCTCATCTCAGTCATCTTCCTACAGGAGTATAAATGGAGGGCTGACTATTAGGGGTTTGTCAGCCTTGGAGGCACAATTTTTCATGTTAGCTTTTAGTTTTTGTTTGAGATCTCTAGCGTCTAAACAAGCTTCTAGGGAAAACCAGCCTTTATGTGCATGTCTTGGGATGACCACTCTACACCCTGGAGGAAATTTTTCCTCAGGCAACCCCACAAAGATGCGTAGTCACCGAAGAATACCTGAGCCAATGAGAACTGACCTGATGCCTCTAGAACTCTGACATATTCTTTCTAAGACATAAGCCCCTCTTTCTGGGTGAGCCCACTCCAGGGTGCCCCGTGCTTCACAGAGAACTCTCCCATCAGCTTCTCTGATCAGTTGCATTACTGAGCTGGATGCTTCTCATGCCCACCTCCACCACTCCAGATACAGGACTCTGCAACCGTTAGCATTGCCCTCTAGGCTATTAGGGGTTGGGGAAGCAAGTGTCTTTTATCTTTCTGAGCTAAAGCGACTTCAGTCTTTCATTTAACCAGCAAAAAATGTTTTCAGACTCTCAGTAAGCAATCCAATAAAAAGCCAAAATTAGAAGCAGCAACCCATTTTTCTTTCCAGTCCCTGGGCTATCTTGATGCTTATCCACCTCAAGGCTTTTCTAAGAACAGATTAAAAGAAAAATTAGGACCTGCTACCTAAGAATCAGGGAGGTCCGAGATTCTGAGGCAAAACTCATCTAAGTTCACCTAATGCAAAGCCAGGAGCTGGTGGGCCACCATGGGCCCACGCTGATACCTAGAATGGGATGATCCTAGATGAGCTTCTTTGGAACCCTGCCAACTACACCAAGTAAATGTCAACCTAAGAATATCCAAACCTGTAGAAAATTTTAATAAAAGATGATCAGAGTTTATTTGAGCTAAAAAGGACATACCTAGAAGCAAGACCTCAACAGACTAAGAAAAACGTTTATCATTATGACAGTTTGCAGTGTTTTTTTTAATGCATTTGGTATTAAAGAGAGAAAGTATTGAGGGCTATTTAAACAGGAGAGAAAGCAAGGCACGGTTTGGATTACAGGATAGTTAACAAGATTTTGTGCTGTGTTGAGGGTGGTTACCTTTCCAAGGGGTCTGAAAAAGAGGTATTTCAAAGTTTTGCTAACTTAGATGCACAAAAACAACAGACAGCGCTTGCTTAAGGCAAAGATAAACTTTTTACTAAAGAAGTTATATGGCTTGGGTGTGACTACCCACCAAGACCTGCCCAGTTAGAAATTTGTGATCAGATCCCCCTATGACTGGTGCCCTGGGAGTTTTTAACCCTCATAGTTGTCCACATTAAGAATCCAGCAATTTCTCAATTACAGTTCAGGTTTTTCTATACGTGGACTGGTACCCATGGCAGTTTCCACTTGGTAATCTTTGCTTCATGCACCTGTCCTTCCAATCTTGGGGGCAGCATTTTGCCTTGTGCTCTCCCCTCTCTTATAGACCCAAGAAGACTTGTTGTTTTAGTCTGCTCAATTTTTATTTTACTTGTTAAAGTGGCAACTTCCAAGCTCTTTACATGTCTATCCAAAAAAACACACAAACAGAAGTCTCAGATGTGTTTTTCATCTTTCTTTCAATAAACTATCATATAAATTACAATTTTGAGCATGATAATGTATTTGATCTTATGATTTGATTTTATTAAGATTGGATTTTAAGAAATATTAGAATTCATAATACCACTAATATTTGATTATGTTTACGATTTTTTAGTCAGTAATACTTATAAGCAATAAAAATATTTAAAATTCTTCAGAGCTGATAAAAATGGTAGATTCTGAAAGGTATCTAAATAGGACTATGATAGGATAGCAGTATCACTGGTGCTATAATTAGCTACACTAAATTCAAAGAATATAAAATCAAAGAATAGGGCTTCCATTTTTGGCAGTGTAGCAGACTACTTTCCCTGAAAAACCCCAGTATCATTGGTGCTATAATTAGCTAGACTAAATTCAAAGAATAGGACTTCCATTTTTGGCACTGTAGCAAACTACTTTCCCCGAAAAACAGATTTTAAGAAATATTAGAATTCATAATACCACTAATAATATTTGATTATGTTTACAATTTACTTTTAGTCAGTAATACTTATAAACAATAAAAATATTTAAAATTCTTCAGAGCTGATAAAAATGGTAGATTTTGAAAGGTATCTAAGTAGGACTATGATAGGATAGCAGTATCATTGGTGCTATAATTAGCTAGACTAAATTCAAAGAATAGGACTTCCATTTTTGGCACTGTAGCAAACTACTTTCCCCGAAAAACACTCTAGATAAAACAAAACAAAACAACCAAATAAAACACACACACACACAAACACACACAATTAGGAAGGTTGAGAACCACTGCTCTAGATAAAACAAAACAAAACAACCAAATAAAGCACACACACACACACACACACACACACACTCACACACCTTTTAAAAATGCTGGATAAAATGCAAAACTATGTTTTTTACAGGAACATTTGAGCTTATAAGAAAGTAAAGGAAATGTCTTGTGGCTCCAAATTTAGAAGACTGAAAACCAGGGAGTTTGGTGTGTACAAAAGCTGTTGCTTTATTAACGTCAGGCAGCTCTTCTCTGAGGAACACCCGAGGTGAAACGTGAGCATCTAATGCATACCTCTATCCTTGCTCATTGTATTACCGCCTCATGTATGGTCCATCAGTAGACTGCGAGTCTTTGAGGGCAGGAATGCTACCTTATTCATCTTCTGTCCTCATGGTTTGTGCAGGTACCTGGCACATAGTAAAGAGTCAGTAAATATATACTGAAATGAAAAGGGGAAAAAAGCAGCTTGAGAGAAAAGACAAATGGCCTAAGAGAAATGACATTAAAGTAAGGGCAGAATTCCCAGAGCAGCAAGATTAAACTACGTAATAATGTATTAAATATTCTGAGATAAAAAATCTTAATATAACTCAATCACCACCTAAGAGAAAATATAATTATGGAGAAATTGGAAATAAAAAGTTGGTCACCACCTAATAATTCTCAAAGAATTTTTTAAGTGTATTCTTCAGGAAAAAGAAAAATTACTTTTGAAGGAAATATTGAGATGCATGAAATAGCAAGAAAATAAATTAGTAAATATCTGGGTAAGTTTGAATGGACATGGACTTATATTTTATAATAATAATAATAACAATATGGGAAGTTAACAAAAATATGACATTAAATTGGGCAAAATAATAATATGTAAGAATAGAGAGTCTAATTGGTTTTAAAATGTTTTAATATCCTTGCATTTTAATTATGCATAATCAAAATTAAAGATAACTACTAAAGAATTAAAACAGTATATATTTATAAATTAATTGATTGAAGAATACAATGTTTGAGGATGCTAATGTATTTGATCTTATGATTTGATTTTATTAAGATTGGATTTTAAGAAATATTAGAATTCATACCACCACTAATATTTGATTATGTTTACGATTTTTTAGTCAGTAATACTTATAAGCAATAAAAATATTTAAAATTCTTCAGAGCTGATAAAAATGGTAGATTCTGAAAGGTATCTAAATAGGACTATGATAGGATAGCAGTATCATTGGTGCTATAATTAGCTAGACTAAATTCAAAGAATAGGACTTCCATTTTTGGCACTGTAGCAAACTACTTTCCCCGAAAAACACTCTAGATAAAACAAAACAAAACAACCAAATAAAACACACACACACACAAACACACACACAAACACACATGTTTTAAAAATGCTGGATAAAATGCAAAAGTATATTTTTTACAGGAATATTTGAACTTTTAAAAAATTAATCCAAAGGAATGCCAAAAAAGCCTAGGAAAACAATGCTTAGAAAGCACATAATAAGACAATAGAAATAATTTCATAACTACAAATACATTAAGTTAATTAATTAATAGTAAGAGATTACATGAAAAAAATCAGGCACCAGAAGAATGTGTATGATATGAGACATTTATATAAATGTTATAAATGTACAAACAAGACATTGTTCTTTAGGGATCATACAGCTCTGATAAAAATGCATTTATTGATGGTAAATATTTAATTTAAATTAGTGATTATCTAAGGAGTACTGAGTGGTTGATATGTGGTGAGCATTTTAGTTAATTCTTCATGCCTTTATAGATCTGAAACATTGGCTAATGATTTTGGTAGAAACCCAGATTGGATTTTAATGTGCTTTTAATCAAGATGTTACTCAGTAATAGCACACATAGGAATTTTGGGCTCTCAGAAAACCCTCTCTGCGTTGTAGTATTTCACTTGTATTTTAATTTTTGGCCACCTGCTGCTTTGATGCTTCATGTAGTATCTTTAAATTATGGCCTTGAAAGATGGCAGCAGCATAGAAACCAGTTTTCATAGGCAGCATCTTAGAAGTTTAACCACATCTTAGATCTTGAAAGATGAAGAATGGCCTCAGCTGTGGGAAAACTGGAATGTAGAAAAACATTTAAGCCAGTATTAAGTTACAAGAATTTTCTATCTTACTACTGCTCATTTTTAAAGGATGCCATTTTAGGGAGTGTGAAGAGCAGAATGAATTCCTTTATTCTCCCAGCTTCCAACACTACAAGCTGCACCATCTGTATTAAATGACTCTATTTGCCCAATGGAGCAATAGAGTTTGTTATATTAGCCTTTGTGAGATAAATGGCTTGTTAGAATTCTTCGGTTTAACTAATGTGAAATTCCCACTATCCTGCCAGTCCCTAGACTTGGTTTGAGTGTTGACAGAATGTTCACCGAAATCACTGCAGAGGCTGACACATCACACCCAATCAGTGGTTCTCTTCTCATCTCAATTTTTTCTTTCTTCTTGCAATATATTCTTTCACTTTTTGGACATTACTAAATGTATGTCCTTTTTTCCCACTAATATTGAAAAAGTGATGGAATTATTTGCAGAAGATTTTTTATTGTACTTTCCGCTATGACATTTGGTGTATTTCATTACTCATGCTGCAGACACAAGGGGAAATGGCTGCAGATCTTAAGAGTAGTCACTGCTGCAATATCATCATTATTAGACAAACAATTATTTGATACCAGCTCGATATCTTAAACTTCAATCAATTCTGACACTTTATACTTAGAAACAGCCTTAAATCCCACAGGTGAGGGTTCAGTCCTACCTCACTGCTCCACCCAATTCAGAAGCCAATTGCAAGCCTAGGTTATCACCTGTGCTCCTGACCTGCTGACTACAAGCCAGAGGTTCCCAGAGCCCCCTCCTTAGGTTTGATTAATTTGCTAAAACAGCTCACATAAATATTTTACTTACCAGATTGCAGATTAATTATAAAAGGGTAGAACTAAGGAGTGTTGTGGAGCGCGAGTGATTGAATGACCAGAACTCCAGACTGATTAAAATTTAGAGAGCTTTTATTGACTGGCCAGTGTCTGCTCCTCCACTCGGGAAGCCCAAGAGAGAAACGGCCCCGACCATCTGCAGAGTCCAATATTTAAAGGGGACAACTACATCCGTGTTCAGGTTCCCATAGCAAGCAAAGCCAAGTTACAAAAGCTAATTGTGTAGTTTTAGCCAAGCTATTCATCATCCTCCTGTTATTCATTTCTGGGTAACTTAAAGGTCAGGACTATTCTTAATTTTGATCTGTCTGTTCTTTGTAGGCCGTTGCTCAGGTGTGTTGATCTGTTTGTTCTTTGTGGGCCGTTGCTCAGGTGTGGGAGCTCAGTTCCTAGAAACTTTGCACAGTCTGTCAAGCTGCTGAGGTGGCTAGGTAATTAAGCAGGCCTAAAAAATTTTCCTACTCTGTAACAAGGAGCAGCCGGATGGGAGAGATACACAGGGTGTGTTACAGCAAAAGGGTACAGAGCTTCCATACCCTCTCCACACCAACACTCTCCCAACATCTCCATGTGTTTAACATCCAGGAAGCCTCTTTGGGGTCTTTATGGAGGCTTCCTTGCATAGGCACAGTTGGTTAAATCATAGGCACTGGTGATGCATTTAAGACTTCAGCCTTTCTCCTCCCTCCAGAAAAAATTTGGGTGTCATACAGAAAGTTCCAATCCTCTAATCCAGTGTTTCTCAACCTTGGCTGCACATCAGAATCACCTGGGAATCTTTTTAAAATCCTGATTTCTGGGCCTCATCCTCCGGAAATTCTGTTTCTTTGTTACTAATGTTGTGGCCCCACCCCATAACAAAAAAACAGAATTTCCGGAGGATGAGGCCCAGAAATCAGGATTTCAAAAAGATTCCCAGGTGATTCTAATGTGCAGCCAAGGTTGAGAACCACTGCTCTAATCATATGATTGGTTCCTGTGACAACCAGTCCCTAAAACCTTCCCAAAGTCATTCATTAGCATAACAACAAGGCAAAGTTCAGGCTCTCATCACTTTGAAAATTCCAATGGTTTTAGGAGCTCTTTGCCAGACATGTTGAAGAAGCCCAAATATATATTTCTTATTACAAATCACAATATCACAGTATCATTCTCTAGTTTCCTTGAAATTTAGTCCTAAGAATCTCTTTTGTATCTAAAAATTAAAAAAGAATTTTTACATATGCTTATGTGTGTGAAATAAAACACACTACATTTTTAGTAATATGGTATTTAGTACTTACAATACTTCAGTTTTAAAAAGATCTTCTTATGTGTTATCTCAATTTATCCCAACAATTCAATAAGTAGTACATAACATAAGTATAATTATGAGGACACTGATCTTCAGAGAAACAATAAGGATAAATTACATTATAAAATTCAGTCTATTAATCAGAACCCAACATATCACATTACTATTCCTAAGTTTGGTTTATTCTTACCCAAAATATTTCTGAGGGGGGAGAAGCTTATTTAAAAAAGTATTTGCACATTAAGACTAATAAAATTTAAGTTGACTTTGTAATATTCTTAATTACTAATTCAATGATTAATACTCCCAAGGAAATTAGATAGGTGTGAGCTTTGTCAGCCAACTTCCAGAAGAGCAAATTCATTAGTAATTAAACATGACATGAAATTAATTTTAAATACCCTAGACCTGCCTAGAAGAGCCACTCACCAATAGTAATTTAGATAAAATCCTCTTGCTTTTCATAATTCCTTTAAGCAAAAGAGCAACCTCGAGTTCTTATCCAATTTGCAATGGACACTTTTCTTTGGTTAGTAATTAGGTGACTGGTTAGAACATTATTACCACTCACCAGGGGATTTTTCTTTAAGTGGCCCAAATATTATTCTTTTGGTCTAGTTTATGAATTGGTCTTTATAACCTCAATAAGCCAAACTCTTTAGTTAATTATCTAGCCTCAAAAGATTTTCTAATATTTTACAAAATAGCATTTTAAGTTTCACTTTATTATTCACATTGTTCATATTACTGATCTAAAGGCAGAATAGAGCATTGTTTGAGAGTGTACCACAGCTCCACCATGAGTAGCTAGCAAAGACCTTCAGCAAATCACTTATCTATCTCCTGGTATGTAAAATGACAATAACTACCTCAGTAAGTTATTATAAGAATTAAGCATTCTGTTTTAAAATAAAGCACTTAGAACAAAACCTGGTTCACAGTTGTGCTGTATTAGTATATGTTGTGGTTGATGATACATTCATAGGCTGACATTTAGCTTCTTGACTTCTCTGCCTACCTCCTACCCCCACTGCCTGCGAAGCACCAACTTAGTTAACTCACAGAGTAGGGAAGGGCTGGGTGCATAAATTAAAACTTTCAATAAACAATGCATTCACTTTTTCACCCCATTGGAATTATAGTGGAATGTAGGCTTTCCAATAGGATAGGATTTAAACACCTAAAAATAACTTATGAGGTATCTAGCAAATCTCTTTAAACTTTAAAATTGTTTTTCTTTCAAACCTGCACATATACATAATTACTCATAGAACATTTTAGAAAATATTTCAACCGCCTAGCTTAATTAGATATGTAAGATGCCAGAGGTATTTTTGAGAAGCAGTGAAAACTGTAAAGTATTTAAATGTTCAGTTTTAGCCCCAGCCAGTTTGGCTCAGTAGATAGAGCGTTGGCCTGCGGACCAAAGGGTCCCGGGTTAGATTCCTGTCAAGGGCACCTACCTGGGTTTCAGGCTCCTTCCCAGCTCAGGCCCTGATCTGGGAAATCGATGTGTTTCTCTCGCATTGATATTAATCTTGGTCTTTCCCTCTCTTCTTCCACTCTCTCTAAAAATCAATGGAAAAATATCCTTGGGTGAGGATTAAAAAATAAAATAAAAAATAAATGTTCAGTTTTTGAGAGGAATTGTTAAAAATATAATGTAGTGTTGTTGTTTTTTTATCTCCTAATCAAAAGAATAAATCTAGCTGGGGTTTCAATATATATTTTACTTCAATTTTTTATTATATAAAAATAAGATTTTTTTTATAGCTTGAAATGTAGAATGAGAAAATTTTTGGAAATGAAAGATGCTTTAGACCTCAGCAAGTGCTTTTAGAATTTTCAGACAGTATTGCTTTTTCTAATGTGCTTAGGGCCCCTGAGGTCACTGTGGTGCTGAATCCTGGGTCAGCTAACATAAGCTGTGTTTTCCTTGCTCCTCATTTTCCACAGCATTGCCCTGAGAATCAGTGTTATTTGCATATAGGCTGCTGACATAAGTTTTAGTCTAATTTAGTAGCTTTCTAGTTTTGAGTAGGCCTTTCATTACTTTCAGTTCTCATTTTCTTCATTGTTGAAGTGGAGATGACCACAGGTGATTATGCTTCTCAGGATATGGTGATAATGAAATTACAAGGCATGTGTGGATGTGTTTGGATAAGTAGTGTTGTGATTTTAACTATCTTGGAAAATACAGAATAATCAAGATGAAGAATTGATAGAGATAGTATTCATTTTTATCCCAATTAAACACATTGCCATTGTCTCATTATAAACAATTATTTCTAGAGAAATAAGATGTCATGGTTAAGTAATGGTAACTACTTAATTGATAACTGCTATATAGGACCTTCTTTGACAGGTGACAAAACGAGCATGAGGTCAGGCTTTTCTTATATCCCACCGACATTCCTAAAAGTGCGAAAGGGACATGGAGCAACTGGGTTGTCCAGGATTCTGGTTCCATCCCCTGCTTCTCTCCTAAGAGTCCTCTGGCCCTGGTTATCCCCAAGTGAGTTGTACTCTTTCTAACCTCCCACCTTCCAACATATTCTTTGCTCTGCCTAAAACATTCTCTTTTTCTTTTTGTTCCTAGTGACTTTCTACTTATTCCTCAAACTCAGCTTATATTGACTTCATCCATCAAGTAATTCCTAAATTTCTTTAAGTAGTCAAGTGCTTCCTTTCTATGTCTATCATAGCTGGTACTTTAGACAGTTAGAATTGTAGCTTTGCGTTTTAGTCTTTTACACTGAATTGTGAAGCTCTGGAAAGCAGGAACAGTATAGTTTAAGAGCATGTGGTCTGGTTCCATAGTGCATGGTTTAAAAATGCTAGAATTGTACCATATGAACATTGGCAAGTAAAGAAACCACTCATCTTTAAACTGGAGATAATATTAATACATATTTAGATAATTGGCCTATTTAATGGATTTAGTGAGCAAAATTCTTAGAACAATGTCTGGTATATGTTATAAACCCACTTCATGTTAAAAATTGTAATTACTGCCCTAACCGGTTTGGCTCAGTGGATAGAGCGTCAGCTTGCGGACTCAAGGGTCCCAGGTTCAATTCCGGTCAAAGGCATGTACCTTGGTTGCAGGCACATCCCTGGTGGGGAGTGTGCAGGAGGCAGCTGATCAATGTTTCTCTCTCATCGATGTTTCTAACTCTCTATCCCTCTCCCTTCCTCTCTGTAAAAAATCAATAAAATATATTTAAAAAATTGTAATTCCTTTTTTTTTTACCTCCAAGCAAACATTGTGCTTGCGATATAGTAGGTTTCTACTAACAATTTAAGTGAACAAAAAAGTAATTGTAATGTCCACTTCTAAGAAAAAATTCATGGGTAATGCTTAAAATAAGATTGCATTTCTATGCTTGTAAAATATGGTAAACTCTTTATTAAAATACAAGTATTAAATGCATGAAAACCAATGTAATTTTTTAAAAACCAAACATATTAAATAAGGGGTAATCAATTATGCCTAAACTCATAAATTCTTCAATTTGGGCAATAAACAAGTACACAAAGTGGAATAGAAAATAAAATTTATTAAGCCTTCTAAGTATTTTAAGATTCACACCAAAACCATTAAAAAAAAACTTTAGTTATGAATCACCTTGTCATTAAGGTCAATATATGGTTATGGAAATAGATATTTTTTCTCAAAGTTATTTATAAGCTTAATGCACCTTTCCCCCTTCTTAACCCCAAATCTTGAGCATTTTTGAACATATTCTAAAAACATTTGTGAGCTTTAGATGAAAAAATAAACAGGTGAGTTGTAGGCAAAAACATTTGGAAACAGAGTGGATGACATGCACTATTAGATCATATCACATAATTAAAATAGTGTGGTCAAAACATATAAATCACCAATATTGATACATTTAAAAGCACCAAGGAAAATGAATTACTAAATAAATAATCCTAGATTAATTGATGAACTATATATAGTTCTTGCATGTCCCAGCTTTGTTTATTATTTTTTCCTTGGGACACTTTCTTGAAACCTTTCTCACCACATTGTAACTGCTTGTCCTGTTCTGCTTCAATCAACCCTGAAACTAAGAGATAGAAGGAAAGTAAAGAAGGCGATTGAAATAATTAATTGCCAATTCAGCATACTATTCTCAGTAAAATATAAAAACAGACATCATATGTATACGTTATATGATGATATAAACTTTTTATTTATTAAAATGTTCTATATTAAAGTACTTGTCATCGATGTGGCTTACCTATATCAACCTGATTCAGAGTTTAGGGGCATATTTTAAAGGAAGACATAATGAGATTAGTCTATAATAATCCATACTACTGTTTCAAATAGATTGCTATTCTTTATTTGCCTGTGCTTCTGCCTTTTATTTTTTATTGCTGTTGTTTCATGACCTTTAACTGGGAAACATACATAAAGATTTCATGCTAATGTTTCAACTGATTCCTTTCATTGTTATTGGTAAGTTTTATACATAAGGTTCTTATTGTTCTTGTAGAAGGGAGGTAAAATCAATTTCCTCTTTAATATATTGATAAACAACTCCAGATATAAGAGATGGGGAGGAGAAACTAGATTTACCTTTGTGTGACCTACATAGGAATGCTGGAAAAAATTAATTCCAGAATATTATGTCAACATTCCTTGAAGTTGTGGATATGATTTACATAGTAGGTCTTCTCCATCCACCCAGCTACTTTCATCTTGATACTGTAAATTGCTTTCATTTTCCTCCTCCAATCTGTGTGCTTGAGGTATTGTTGTGATAAATTATGGAGGTACAGAACTGAAAATGGTGTGTAGATTGTCTAAGAAATTGAGTGCAGTCAGCCTTAAAAGTGGTGGATGATGTGCTAAAGCAGCTACCTCACCCTGGCCATGTCCCATATGTCATCAATGAAGAGCTGCTTTTAACTTTGCCTTTTGCCCAGAGCAGGAGAGCTGCTGGATTTATTGAATTAATAACCACTCCATTATGTGTGTTTTGTTTTCCCGTGACCGTGAAATCTGGCTATAATGTTAGGAAAGTGTAAGACAGGTCTCCTTAACAAACAAGGCAGTATCTATTTTTTTGGATCATTATTTAATACTTAATCTTTTGGGTAGAAAATAATAAGGAAATCCTTTCAAATCTGGAATGGAATGTTTCTAACAATATTGAGTTAAAAAGACATTTTATGGGTTACATAGATAGATAGAAACTGGCTTTCACTATGATTTGTAGTCTGAAGTACAGCTACTGACTGCAATGTGTTTGTAATTGAATGGTTTTTTTCTTTGTGTGTGTGTGTGTGTTTTACCGTGTTTTCTTTTTTTAAAGGCAGAATGTTACTCATACATTTTTTTCTTTCCTAAATGAACATATGAATACTCTCTGTAGGAAAAGAGGGCAAAATGGAACACTATCTTCCTTTTACAACCCAGGTCATTTCCTGAGAGTTTTGAATTTAGCACGAAAGGCAAGAGTCTAACGGGGAGGAATGCAGCACATGTGGAAAAGGTTGTCCCAGCGACCTTTAATTCTTTTGACCAAGAAGGTGCGAGATAAGTCTTCTATCAAGAAGTTTCAGTGAGGACCATTTTGATTAATGGTGGTTTTCATTCTTTTTTCCTTCATTTCTTTCTTTCTTTCTTTTTTTTTTTTTAATTTGGCCACCCCACTATTGTTCAACTTCTATCCCTTCCACCATGATTTTATAGAAAAAATTCAGAAGGCATATGCATACTCTTTTATCAGCTGTGCTTCAGCTCCTGGTTCTTTTTCTGTTGTCACTAGCAAGTGACAGAAATAGCTGCCTTTTGAAGCCTATATAATAGTAGTTTTGAAGTTTTTTTTTTCTGATTTGTTTGTTTCTTAAAAAGAAAAGTAACAAAGATAATCGAGTTTATTGCTACAAAGGGCCTAAAGTATTACCCATGTCAAGCCTTTATTTTATACATAGGGAAACTGAGGATCAGAAAATAATTTTTAATTAGTTTAAGATTATACAAATGCATATGAAACATTTGTATTGATTCCTAATTTGGAGTTTTATCTTCTACTAATTAAGGAGAAAAGCCTGTGTTTTAAAAAGAAATATAATCTTCCCTCTTTTATTTGTTTATAATATAATTATACCAAACTATAAAATAATGAAATACAATCTTTCTTGAATTCTTTTTAAAGCTGGGACTCAAAACTCTGCTGTATGAAAAGTGGTTGGTTATTACAATGCTTTGCAAAAAAAAACTATAAGACCCTGAAATGCCTTCTGAATAATTGAGTAAAGTTAAAAAGTTAAATTTTGTTCACCATATTATGTTTTTTTCTCTTTTTAAAACTGAGCAATGAGAAACAATTATTAAGTGACTACTGTGAACCAGGCATTGTGCTAAATGTCACCAACCTTCAAAAATATACAGTAGGAATTATAGTGCCCATTTTACAAACTAAAAAAAAGAAAAGAGAATTAGAGTTTTAGCACTTTGTTTAAAGTCATATAAGTAAGTGATTGTGTTGGGAATCAAATTCAGATCTATTTCAAGTAAAAGTTCAAGCTCTTTCTATTATGTTAGATTACTTGCATATATATATATAAACCATGTACTAAATAAATTAGTGCTCACACTTAAAATAAATAGTAGAAAATCTGCTACATGTGCCTTTAAAATATACTAAAAACTGAGTGAATAGTTTCTCTTCATGGGACTATTTTCCAACAAACAGCCCCTCCACAACCATACACAACACATTTTGTCTCAAATTTATTATGTGCAATCTACTGTTAAATAATTAAAAACTGACTCTATTATTAGTTAAAATTCTGGAATGGGTATTGCTTTTAATTTTAGTTTTATTTATAAGTTCAGGAGCTATTTAAGTCAATAGAAATGTTTTAAAAATATATTTTTAAATCTAAAAATATTATAAATTATTTAAAAAGTAGATTCAACTTCACAAATACTTATTGTCTTCCAGAATAAATTGACTTATTGATGATGACATTAAAATATGAGAAAACATAGATTTGGAAATTTGTTTTGCTGATACAAAGATTGTTAGTTAGAATAGAGTGGCATTGGGAGTCACTGTTTCTATTTCTAAGTTTAACATGAAAAGGAAATAATCTATAATAATAAAAGTGTAATCTGCTAATTAGACTGGACATCCTTCCTGACGACCTTCCAGATGAAGCCAGGACTTTGAGGAAAGCTCAGGTACTGGGTGCCGGAGGGAATCTGGTGTTGGCAGCTGGGGGAAGGAAGGCCTACTCTTGCATGGATTTCGTGCACCGGGCCTCTAGTACATTTATAATGAGGAAAGAATGTATTTGGAGTATACTAGAAGTTATTCGTAGATAGTCTGATTATGTTTGCCTAGGGCATGCTGGTTTTTCATTCAGGAACTCGTAGTTCCCAATCTCATTCTCGCTGGTTCTGGTTTGACTGATAGTATGTGGTTGGCCTAGTGAGAAAGTATCGAAGCACTGCATGCCTTGAAGCAGGGCAAACTGAGTAAGTTATGTTTTCACATCTCCAATTGGAATTTTACAAAAGTATACTTTTTCTTGTATATGAATATTTCCAATTATTAATAATATTGAATTTCTTCATGCAATTATTTCCTTAAGTTCCAGAGAATACTGTTAACTGTTTAGTCAAATAACTTAACTCTTTGTGTACAAGCTCCCTGCTGAAAACAGAACAGTAATGGGACATTGTCATAATGAAACTAAATCTAGTCTTGTTTCCAACTCTACAGTGGTTCTCAACCTTCTGGCCCTTTAAATACAGTTCCTCATGTTGTGACACAACCATAAAATTATTTTCGTTGCTACTTCATAACTGTAATGTTGCTACTGTTATGAATCATAATGTAAATATCTGCTATGCAGGATGGTCTTAGGTGAACCCTGAGAAAGGGTCATTCAACTGCCAAAGGGGTTGCGACCCATAGGTTGAGAACCGCTAAGAGAAGAAAAGGAAAGGGTTTAACACACTGATCCATGTGTCAAGGAGACATTTTCTTACCAGATTCTTACATATCGTAAGACAAACTGTGGACACTTCACAGCAAAATCTATGCTCCCTCTCCTTCCTCACCCCCCCGAAAACCCCACAAAAACCTTGAAACTGCCATCCCTAAATCATTATGTACATTTTATATTAAAAATATCTTGGATTATGATGTATTTTTGAAATTAAATTGATTCATATTAGAAAAATATTTTTTCTACTACATGAATAAGATGAAGCTTCAACCTTTATTTGTATTTATTTATTTAATTGGGTTAATTGGGTTAAGGGAGAGAGAGAAAAATATTGATTTGTTGTTCCACCTATTTATACATTCATTGGTTGCTTCTCATATGTGCCCTGATCGGGAATCAAACCTGAAACCTTGGTATATCGTGATGACGCTCTAACCAACTGAGCTACCTGGCCAGGGCCTGAAGCTTCAACTTTTAGATACATTTTTATCTAAATCTTAAATATTCCCCTAAATATGCTAATCAAGGGTAGCTATTTGGGGCTGGAACTATAATTACACATGCATTCTAATATCTGACAGCTAAGACTGTAGACACAGCACTGGGGTTTTTACTACAATGCAGTGGTGGTTAGTAAGGCAATTTGGATTGACATGATAACAAATTAAAAGAGCCCAGCTCCCTTCTTTTTAGTCTAGACAAAGCGGTTCTCAACCTGTGGGTCGCGACCCCTTTGGCGGTCGAACGACCCTTTCACAGGGGTCGCCTAAGACCATCCTGCATCTCAGATATTTACATTACGATTCATAACAGTAGCAACATTACAGTTATGAGGTAGCAACGAAAATAATTTTATGGTTGGGTCACAACATGAGGAACTGCATTTAAAGGGCCAGAAGGTTGAGATCCACTGGTTAGAGCCTAGTCCTCATCTTTCACTGGGCAGAGGAGGTGATGTGTTAGAAAGGAGAACACAGATTAGTGTACCAAAACTTCCAGACCAGACCATCTGTTCATTAGAGAAGTGTAAATAAAAGTTTACGTTTTATTCAAACCTTCTGACCCCTGACTTTTGCTAAACATAAATCATGCATCTAGCTTTACCACCTTTAGAAACCCCCATCATGTATCTCAGTGAGCTTTACATATTTTATTTATGAAATCAAATTTATAAATAAATAAACTAAATGTGCTTATTTAGGCCATTAGACTTCTGCTTACCTGTGGAGACCTTATTTTTATTTAGTTATGGCATCAAATTAACTAGATCCTTGCTGAAGCTTCTGTGGCCTTTATAGATGTACACAAAATACTGGGCCAAGACCTGCTCTACAAGTAACACATTGCAGGGAGGACCTGGAAGGGCTCCACCAATGAGCTACATTCTAGAGAAGCCAACTATTCAAATTTCATCTTGCAGATTTTTAATTGTACTCTCAATGAACCGGTTGCTCTTATAGTGTAAGACACAAACGAAGTGCTATCCATTCCTAAAGGGACAGGCCGCTGCTGCATTGTTCAGCGGCTGGCTTTCCTGGGTGGTCTTTAAGAATTGCCTCAGGAGGGAGCACTGTCTTCCTCTAATCCGGATGCTGCAAAGGTATGTACAATGGCATGTCTTGCAAGTTTACTTTACGTGCTGTCTAGGCCTTCATGTGGAAACAGACATTCTTTTAAGCTTCTTTGGAACCTCTGTCAAAGGAATGGGCTTGAAAAGCTATTAACGTTGATTTTCTTAATAAAAGTGTTGAAATGAGACCTGGTACTTATGCTGAAATATCAAAGTGTGGATAGGGAAGTGACAAACTTTTAGAAGGAAGGCCCAGGTTTTGAATTGTAGGTTGACTCTGTATGTGGCTTTCAGACAACCATAAAGTATTGTGTTTGTTTCTGCATCACACAGCAATGTTTAATAAGTTCAAAATTAATTTTGATGTTCCTTTTTAAAAGGAAAGAGCATGTGGTGCATGCTATGATAGCATCAGTCAGCTTATGGCGTCTGTTCAGTGATGAGCTAGACATTGGAAACAGTGTAATATTAATCTTTCAATGGACTTGGGAAGAGGTGCTGTCAGGAGACACCTTTGTGACTGGGAGTTTTGGAGTCAAAGTACAGCCCCTTGCAGATGGAACCCCAATAAAGCAACAGCACCTAGAGATGCATCGCGGACGTGAAAACCCAGCGCCTGTGCTGCAAAGAGCCCTGAAAGAGCCCGTGTCGGCTAGTCCAGAAAATCAAAGTGGCATCTCCCGTAAGAGGTAATCGAAAGGGACGCAGTCCATGCCCTGCATTCCGATCCTTGCCGGGCCCCCTGGGATTTCAAGCTAAAGCACCGGCTTTTACCTCAACTGCCTCCGTAGCCTACCTGCCCAGCGTGACCTTTCACTCAGTGTAGAGAATTAAATAGAGCTTACCAGAGGGTCACCTTCTTTCTTTTGCCTGCACCTGCACACATCCCAAATCAGGAGTGCTGAAACGAAATGGCCCCAGAACGCTGGGAAACAGCAATGACCTTTTGTGACTACATCTTGCGGGAAACATCTAGGAGGAAAGGTCTTGATGATATGAGAATCAGTGTCAAAAGAGCTGATAATCTGAGAACACATTTAAAGATTCAGAATTTATTTTAAATGCAATCTCAAACTCCCAGGGAAGCAAGAACTTGCTGAAATTAAATGAAAAAATGAAATGTATTGTTGCCTCCTTCATCTAGACCAGTGGTTCTCAACAGCCCTCTGCCCACCCTCTAGATCAGTGGTTCTCAACCTTGGCTGCACATTAGAATCACCTGGGAGTCTTTTTAAAATCCTGATTTCTGGGCCTCATCCTCTGGAAATTCTGTTTCTTTGTTATGGGGTGGGGCCACAACATTAGTAACAAAGAAACAGAATTTCCGGAGGATGAGGCCCAGAAATCAGGATTTTAAAAAGATTCCCAGGTAATTCTAATGTGCAGCCAAGGTTGAGAACCACTGATCTAGATGGTTTGAATGAAAACCCCATGCAAAAAAATTATGTGAGGGTTACTAAGATGAATATTCTAATCATTTCATGATAACCAGTTATCAGTGAGAAATCCTGCAAAAGTGTGCTGCTTACAGTTATTCAAGTTAAGAAATCCAGCGTAAATGTTTTTAATCCTCTCTAGTCAAATTAACACGTTGTGGATGTCCTGTGGATACAGACACTCTGTTATTTTTCTTGTTCCCACATATAAGAAAATTCCGGCTGGGCTCACATGATTTATTCTTTATATCTGGAGTGGTGCTGTAATCATTCACCCCTTTTCCAGTCAATTTTGGCAACTTTATCTCGCCTGCAGTTTGCATTTTTTGAAAGTGAAAATATATTCTGCAGCTTTTGATGTGTTGATTGGTAAGAAGGTAAAGACAGCCGCGCAGTCTCTGGAGACGGGCTCAGTGGCTAAATGAAGACCTCTAGTGCTTTCTTGTTAGCCAAGATAGATCTACATCCCTATGAACCACACTAGTCAATAGCAGCGGCTCTCAACGCATGTGCTCAGAAGCCACAAATCAGTTTTCCCTGGGACTTAGCTATCGGCATATTGTGCCGTAGGCCATGCCCTGCTGCTGCTTGCCCGACTGTAATTTTTCCCCCAGTGAAGTTTTTAAAGTCACAGGCTGAGACTGTAACCATGCTCTCCTGGCAACAAGGCTGTCACTAGCCTGCCAGATATCAATTGCTCATCAAATAAATTGCTACTTTAATGTACTCAGCCTCGCACTATTAGGGAGGTTCAGTGCTAGCAGGATTTCCCCACTGTTATGTTTTCCTCTCCAGAATTTATTTCAAATGTCTCCTCTCCTATGGCCAGCATTTATATTACACTGATGCATGTGCATGAGTTGCACTATTACATTTTTAAATCTCCATCACTTTGTCTCAAGTTTTGCAATAGCCCCTTATTGGTTGCAACATAACTAGACTCTCCGCTATCTAATCCATCCATTTCTTACTTTCAGAAGCATCTTTCTAAAATATAATTCTAGTCACACTTCTCCTCTCTTTAGAATTTCCCACTGTGACCCTGACATATGTCCATGGAGTCCCTGGAATATCTTGTAGTAGAGTCTAGGATGCCCTAGGAAAATACCATTTTATTAGGGAGATTGGCTTTGTCTGGATACCAGACTGTCCACTGAACGTAGTTCGGTAAGTCTTTGTAAAATTACAATCTAAATTTAGGTCCCAAAGTTATGTTTGAAATACCTGCATTATCGGCTTGCAGTGCTGCATTTCAAAGGTTATTTTTGTGAGGGGACCCCCCTCTGTGGCCAGCAGGTCTCCCCTGATGTGCTCTGGGCACACCAACACCTACATGCAAGTTCTCCCCTCGGTGAAGAGGCTGTTCTCTCCTTGACATCTGGGCCTCTTCTTTGCAAACATCTAGTTTCACAAGATGGGTTCTAAGAAGAGGCTGCTGTTATTGCACATCGTGGACTCTGGAAGAGTCGGTTCTCATCCTCCTTTGCTTTAAGGGTCTCAGGGCAACACCTCCTTCCTTCTTGGCCAACAGGAGCCATTTTCTACCCCCGTTTTATAGTGTGAAAGCACAGCACCAAACTTTTGGGAACAGTATCAGTGGGACGTGGAGGCCTGCTCTCAAACTGCCCCCCTCCCCCTGCTCCCTATGACACTCCATACTGGTCACACTCCCTGAGCGCCTGCCTCTTCAAGCCTCATAACTTTTCATAGTACATGCTGTGGTTGCCTTCACCCAACCCCTGTTTTATAGTGTGAAAGCACAGCACCAAACTTTTGGGAACAGTATCAGTGGGACATGGAGGCCTGCTCTCAAACTGCCCCCCCCCCCGCTCCCTATGACACTCCATATTGGTCACACTCCCTGAGCACCTGCCTCTTCAAGCCTCATAACTTTTCATACTACATGCTGTGGTTGCCTTCACCCGAATTCTTCCTCTTCTTCATCTGCCTGCTACTCTCACTCATCCTCTAAGTCTCAACACAAATGTAACTTCTTTTCTGTCACTTACTAAGCCTAAAGGGGGAAAATAAGAATGAGAGAGGCTTGAGACTGCTTGGAAAAGAAGGCAGTAGAGTGGGAGAGATTGAGAGGCTGGGATAATTGATGGCGACCCATCCAGAAGGAGATGATAAAGGGGAAGATGAAAAGCACAGGAGGAAAGCACTGCATGCCTGCTCTTACGTGGCTCTCGTGAACGGAAACCATTTGTGTGCTTGTAGCTCTCCGCACTCAACAAAGTGGTGGCCCAAGCCACAGTCATCTCTTGCACACACCATTCTAATAGCCTTCAAAGTGGTCTTCTTATTTCCACTCTCGCTACACTTTAGAATAATCTCAACACAGCAGCCAGACTGAGTCTTAAAATATAAGGCAGATCCTGTTACTCCTCTGTTCAAAATCTCCCATCCCACACCATGGAAACCCCAGGGGCCACAAGCCCCCATGCCAGGTACTCTGCTCTATTCCCTTCATGGAACATAGTACCTTCTAATACAATATTTACGTTACTTACTTACGTTGTTTATTTAAGCACCCCACACCAACTAGCATGTGAGTTCCATGAAGGAAGTTTTGTCTGTTTACTTTTCTGCTGTATCACCAGTAACTGGGATACCTAGTAAGTCCTCAATAAATATTTATTGAATAAATGAGTGAGTTTTCCCATGGATACTCACACATAAAAACTGTAGAAATAGAAAGACTTATAGAATTTGTGGCATCCATGATCTTGATAAAAATCTTGGATATCCCTGCCCTGGCCAGGTGGCTCAGTTATTTGGAGCATCCTCCTGTATAGCAAAAGGTTGTAGATTCAATTCCTGCTCAGGGCATATACCTAGGTTGTGGGTTTGATCACTGGTTGGGGCACATACTAAAGGCAACCAATTGATGTTTCTTTCTACATCTATGTTCCCCTCTCTTTTTCTCTCTCTCCCTTCCTCTCTCTCAGGTGAGGATTAAATCAAAACTCTTGGATATCCCTAATAAAAG
>NW_005364596.1:303337-305964 GCF_000412655.1 Myotis brandtii | reverse complement strand
AGGCGAGAGAGAGAGAGGGGAGAGAGAGAGAGAGAGAGAGAGAGAGAGAGAGAGAGAGAGAGAGAGAGACTAAAATTTTGCTTTCATTTAGCATAAAGTGTTACCATGAAAAAAGTTCAGTATTTCAAATACCCATTTTTAGAAATAAACACAGGTCACATGATCTACAGATATCACATGTTAGCACATGTTAAAAGTTATAACCATAACTAGAGACAGAATTTCTGACTCACAGCTTCCATTAATCTGAACTATCATATGTCATCTCAAGTTGACCATAAAAATAACTCAAGACGCCAGAGTGCTTCAATTAACAGCTGAAATAGTGTGATATTTTAACACAGGTGATATGAAGAATCAGAGCCACAAATAGAAACATGGCTGTGAGTTACAGCTACTTCTTTGCAGGTTTATTGTAGAGGGCAGATGTAAAGAATGCTTTCCTTCTCTATAAGCCAATCAGAGAGGATAGAATATGGATGGGTGAGGGAAGGTTACACTTACATGATTTCTTGATCATCTAAATATGAGTATGGATATAACCTGGGGCAAGAGAGGAAGTAGATAAACCAAGAACACTCAAGATTGTTTGAATTAGGGACTCGTGTCATAGAACATGGTGCCCAGAAGAGGCAATTAAATGTTTATGAAATAATGGCAACAATAGTATTAGACATCTATCATGAACAGGGTGTGGTTTAAGCATGACTGTAAATGTAAATATGTATTTTTTTCCAGTTTTATTGAAACGCAATCGACATATAGCATGGTGTAAATTTAAGGTGTACACCATAATGATTTGGATGCTGGAAATATATTAAGCTTTTGAATCTTCTCAACAACCTTTTGAGGTAGGTACTATTATCACATATAATCACTAAATTACCAATATACAAACTGAGCTGTAAGAGTTTAAGTAACTTGCTCAAGTTTACACAACCACTAATTGGGGGGTTTAGGATTTGACCTCAGGCAGTTGGACTCCAAAATGCTACATTCCTAAAATCCTGAAGTAAGAATGCAAGGAGTAAACAGTGAAGATAGGATGGTGGAGATGGAGATGAGCAGGGAGGTAGAGGCTAGGAAAAAGCTATTTGTTTAGGTGACACTTAATATTACAATTTTAATGGGAATTCAGGATGTTTAAGGAGTAAAAGAAGGAATGGAGGGGGAGGGAAAAAGTTTCCTTGAAGAGTATATTTGACCAGTGTTTAAAATAAATCATGCTTGATTTAGATATTTTTTGACTTAAAATTTTTATTAAAACTGAACTCCTACTATTCATGCTTATTTACTAAAATATATTTTTATTTCAAGCAGAAAATGGTTTCAATGAAAATAAATATTATGGTTTCAAAAGAGGGAATGAAATCCAAGTTGATACATGAACTATCCCAATAATTTAAATAAAAATAGAAACCCATGAACACAAAATTGTTGCTCTTTTTTACCAGTAGCATGTTCAGAGTTCCTATATTTCAAAATTATCCAATTGATACCTTAGTGATGGCCCTATGTAGGTATGCCTGAGAGAATCTGTAGGGAAGAAGCAGTATTCAATGCTTAATACTAACACGCAAGCCAAATTATTGGTAGGGTGGCTGTTGTAGGCACTATCAACAAACATGGGTTGATTAAAGTAACAAATAATCATTGTGTGATGTTTGCCCAACACATTTGTGAGAAGTGGGTTCTCACTCCATCTGGCTTCAGTGCCCTGCATCTTAGAAACTAAGCAACATACAGCCATGCAAGAGATTTAGGGGCAGATTGGACTAGAGCAGTGATGGTGAACCAGAGGTGACACGCGAACTCATTTTTTTGGTTGATTTTTCTTTGTTAAATGGCATTTAAATATATAAAATAAATATCAAAAATATAAGTCTTTGTTTTACTATGGTTGTAAATATCAAAAAATTTCTATATATGACACGGCACCAGAGTTAAGTTAGGGTTTTTCAAAATGCTGACACGCCGAGCTCAAAAGGTTTGCTGTCACTGGACTAGAGATTACCGTAACTGTCATTTAGTACAAGCATCTCACTTTAGAGTTGAGAAAATTTATGCTCTAAAAGTTAGGATTATTTATTAATTTAATCAACCCACATTTGTGGAGTGCCTACCACATGCCAGGCACTTGTTCTAGACTTTGAGTTGGGAGATTTAAGGTCACATAACTAATGAGTGAGGATCAGGAGGAGCAAGATTTTGTGTCACTCCATTCAGTGCACTTTTCACTCAGTCATGCAAGTACCCACTTTTGAAGTTATTTTATCAACTTAGTTTTGAAAATGTGTCTGATTATCTGGCTTGTGATCATTCAATTTGTAGATGGTTGCTGGTTGCCTTTTGCCATTTATTTTCTATGTAGGTCCCACCTAGAAGCATCTACACTAATAAAAAACAAACATGCAAATTGACTGTACCTTCGCTACACCTTAAGCCATGCCCACCAGCCAATCAGAGTGACTATATGCAAATTAACCCAACCAAGATAATGTCCGGTAGCCAAGGAGCTGGAGCGAGCAGGATGCTTGGTTGCCCCAATGATGGAGGAAGCCAAGCTTCCCGGCCGGCTGCTGCCTCCTCTCAAGGCAACAAAGTTTCAATTATAGAAGGTAAATAAA
>NW_005364596.1:298140-302684 GCF_000412655.1 Myotis brandtii | reverse complement strand
GATGTCTGACTGCCAGCTTGGGCTCAATCCCCCAGGGAGCGGGCCTAAGCCAGCAGGTGGACATCCTCCGAGGGGTCCCAGACTGCAAGAGGGCATAGGCCGGGCTGAGGGACCCCCCCGAGTGCACAAATTTTAGTGCACTGAGCCTCTAGTTTTGTTATAAGAAGCACAGTTCACTGCTGAGAATTTGCCATTCTTAATTGGGTTTTGCAGGCCATGTTCTATCATACAGTTTAGCATTAAATGCAGCCTAAAAGTGATATTAATAAAACTAAACCATGATTCACAATAGTGCATGCACCTACTTTCTGTCTTCTTAGTTCCAGCCTCTCCTGACTAGTCCTTTCATTGCATCGCATACTGAACTCAAAGTTCCTATTCTGACATGTTAATATTACTATTCTTACCATTTTTTACTAGGTACTTGTACCAGGCACTATTCTAAAAACATATACTGCAGCTATAAAAACTACTCATCTTAAAAAATTAAGTTCATACATATTCAAATTCTATTGAGCCTAATAAAGATAATTTTGATATAAATTTTTCTAAATCTGAAAAAAATAATAAAATCACATCATATCACCAGGCAGTGAATATATAGTGGGAAATCCAAGAACTGTTATTCTTATCATAGGCTCTATTATAGCTATTAATTTCCTGTTCTAAGACTCTGACAAAAATGGAGCAAGAGAAGACAAAATGAATACAAATACTCTGCATTTGTCTTCACAATTTTCTTTTGTTCACATGCCCATTTCTCAAATTGTCTCTGCACACAAAATGGCCTTATGAACCTATCTAGAAAATTTTCTGTTAATGACATTCATCATAATTGCAACTTGATTGCATTTTATGAATTTATAACTTGAATTGTACATTCCTTATAATCAAGATGTAAGTGTAATGTTTAATCTAAGATTTTTAAATAAAAGACACTGAGAAAATATCATGATTACTGAGTTCTGTCTGTGGAATTGTCTGCTGCCAACAATGACAACATCATTGAAGCATCATGAAATATGCAAGACTATAATTATCAAAATACAGTCTAACGCATATGAATATATTTATTTTAGTTTTCAAGGTAAAGTGTGGTAAGGAAAAATGACTAAAGGAGCGAGATGTTATAACTCCAAGGACAAATTCATCGCATACTGCAAATATTACAGTAGCAGGGATTGACATCATGATAGGTTTGCCTCAAGTCTATTATCTTTCAGTTAATAGATGCCTATCACAATGGAAATTTAAAACCCTCAAATAATAACCCTGTTCACTTGTTTTGTAACTGATATTTTGTATTATAAATTTGGAATGATAGTTATTATTTTATTTTCAGCATTGATTAGGCTCCCAGAATACCTGAAATAATTATGAAGGAAGCACATACCCACAATAAAAATGATAAAATGATTAGATGTCAAAAAGTCTTTCTTTGGTACTACTAAATCATTAAAGTAAAGTTTACTTAACCATTTTATTTTTAATTTAGCTGAACCACATTTATTTCTAAGTTATGGCTTGTAGACTGCTCTGGCAATTTGTATGGGGAGGGTCTTGTGATAAGAATATACAGAAGGAATTCTTATCTGCCAGTCCAATTCAGGCCACATAAAAAATGCAGAAGAATTAACAATATGCACATGTTTTATTGACAACAGGCAAATGTAACTTTTGAATAATTGGTCAAATATTAAAGCATATGTACCTATAATTGAATATCAGTAATTATCAAGGGATTGATATATTTGTAGCTATACCTCCTAGAATAAAGAGAAATGCAAACCTAGTTGTGTAATCAATATATTATCTTGTTTTCATTTCTGGACAAAACCTATTTGGTGAAAAATAATAAGCTATTCTTGGTAGAACACTTTGACTTTCATTTGAAAGTATTAATTTCTTCCTTGGGGTTTCTTCCATTTGAAATATATTTGTTTTAACTACCTTATATGTTCTAGAGATCTTTCCATTCAGTGTTGATAGAGTGACTCACTTTTTTTTTTCAATAGGGGCAAATTATTCCAATATATAAATCTCTTATTTCACCGGGTTCCTATATTAATTCTACTTAGATTGTTTCCAATCTTTAGCTGTAAGAACTAATGCTTCATTAAATAACTTATACATATATTATTTTCTCTGGAGCAAATGTATTGTTAATACATTTACAGAAGTGAGATAGTTGAATCAAAGAGAAAATGCAATTGTTATTTTGGTAAATATTTCCTATGAGATCTCCAATATATATATTTTTTTCATTTCACACTCCTTCCAGAAATGTATGAGCCTGATATGAGAGTCTCCCCAAGAATGTTTGTCCAACTTTTGTTGATCTAGTAGATTAAAATTATATCATAGTTTAGTGATTTTAATCTGAATTATTTTTATTATCAATGAGGTTGAATCCCTTTTCATATGTTTAAGAGCTATTTATATTTCTTTTTAAGTATAAATCCACTTTATGTCTTGCCATATTTCATGTCAGATTTTTAATGTATGCTTTTCAAATTTTCTAATTATATTTTCAAAATTTTAATTATAACTTCTTTGTCTAATTCTCCAGTTTTACATTTGGACAATTCACTTCTAAAAGAGTAGAATTCATTTTGATTTTGACAATGCCTCTCCATGCTGGCAATATTATTTAGGGGACTTTATGTAATACTTTCTCTCACTATACTCTTTACCCACAAACTCTTGATCATTTCATCTACTCTGTTCGTGTGTTGTTGAAAAGAATAATGATGGGAATAGGTGTTGTTCAGTAACACTTCTGACCTGATGAAAAAGAGACCCACTTATCCAATCAGTAGACTAATATGAAGACAAAATAAATTAGTCAATCAAAAGTGATCTGTCTGAATCATAGGATCAGATACAAAAGCTATAAATGTCTACTTACCATTCATAACAGTTGTAAGGATTTGTTTTAATTTTGAAATAACATTATTTGATTCTATTAAAATATTTTAGCATTCATGTTAATGCCAAATGGCAAATATTTAGGTTTGAATTTCAGCTTCACTCCTTCTTAATAATGATCTTGGGCATGCTACTTAAATCATCTCAACTTCAGTTTCCTCAAGAAGTAAAATGGGGTTACACATTGCCTTAACCACATAGGATTGTTGAATATTTAAAATATGCACGTAGGCCCAGCCACAGTGGCTCAGTGGTTGAGTGTTTACCCATGAACCAGAAAATCATAGTTTGATCCCAATCAGGGCACAGGACTGGGCTGAGGGCTCAATCCCCAGTGTGGGGCATGTAGGAGGCAGCCAATCGATGATTCTCTCTCACTACTGATGTTTCTATCTCTTCCTCTTTCTGAAATCAATAAAAAACATATTTTAAAAAATAAATAATGCATGTAGGATAATACCTACTGTACAGCAAATATTAACTAATAGATGATAAATATACTTAGTAACAATTAAATAGTAAATAGTAAGTAGATTATTAATAATATTAACAATATTAAATTTACTGGTAAAGGTAATAAAGTAGGTCACTTAAAGTTAAAACTGTATAAAGTAAACCCTAATCGGTTTGGCTCAGTGGATACAGCGTCAGCCTGCGGACTGAAGAGTCCCAGGTTCGATTTCGGTCAAGGGCATGTACCTTGGTTGTGGGGGCACCCCCAGTGGGGAGTGTGCAGGAGGCAGCTGATCGATGTTTCTAACTCTCTATCCCTTTCCCTTCCTCTCTGTAAAAAAAACAATAAAATATATTTTAAAAACTGTATAAAGTAAGATTTAGATGGTTATTACTAATCATTTTTATAATTCAACATTGAAGTTGTTAAATCAAAGTTAATAAAGCATTAAGTTGTAGTATGATACTGCTAAGTTAAATAAAAATTATCAGCTATTTTCTTTGTTGAAAGAATTATACTATACATTCAATAATTTAATTAATTGTAGTCTATATGTTTTTCCAACTATTTGTTGGCATAACATAGTAAAGAAATGTTATTTCTTCAAAAACTATATTCATGCCATCACCTAATGATTTTTAAAGTTTTATTTCTTTAAAAATTGAAAATATAAAATTTTAGATCCTGATTCATAAAAAATATTTTATATCAAAGCCCATTATATACATATACACACAGCAGAAAGAAAATATTTATGAAACAAAATATAGCTTTTTAAATTTATTTATTTTTAATTTATTTATTTTTATTTTTTTCTTTATTGATTAAGGTATTACATATGTGTCCTTATACCCCCATTGCATCCCCCTCCCCACTCATGCCCTCACCCTCCTTGTGTCTGTGTCCATTGCTTAGGCTTATATGCATGCATACAAGTCCTTTGGTTGATCTCTCCTCCTAACCCACGCCCTCCCCTCCCCTCCCTCTGAGGTCTGATCAATGCTTCTCTGTCTCTGGATCTGTTTTTGTTCATCAGTTTACGTTGTTCATTGTATTCCACAAATGAATGATATCATGTGATATTTATCTTTCTCTGACTGACTTATTTCGCTTAGCATAATGGTCTCCAGTTCCATCCATGCTGTTGCAAATGGTAAGAATT
>NW_005364596.1:279072-297558 GCF_000412655.1 Myotis brandtii | reverse complement strand
ATAAAAATACTAGAGGAATCCAAAGGCAACAAAATCTCAGACCTATGCCGAAGCAATTTCTTCACCGATACAGCTCCTAGGGCATTGGAAACTAAAGAGAAAATAAACAAATGGGACTACATCAAAATAAAAAGCTTCTGCACAGCAAAAGAAACCATCAACAAAACAACAAGAAAGCCCACTGCATGGGAGAACATATTTGCCAATGTTATCACTGATAAGGGTTTAATCTCCAACATTTACATGGAATTCATACAACTTAACAAAAGGAATATAAACAACCCAATCAAAATATGGGCAACGGACCTAAATAGATACTTTTTCAAAGAGGACATAAGGAAGGCCAAAATGTAGCTTTTATATGTGTTTTATACTCTGATCTGTTATATTCTCTTCCTTTCAACTAATTTTATTTCATGTTTTTCAAATGTTGGTCATGCCTACTACACTGAATTCATGAACTACTAATGGTTTATGATCTGCAATTTGAAAAACATTGCCCTAAAGTGCATCTTAGAGGATGTTAATAGTTATCACAAAAATGTATATTCTCAAATAAACTTAAAAAAAATGTTGGCTTTAATAAAGTTGAACAGGTTTCTCTAGTGAAAGACTTCTCAGGGTTTAGTACCTTACTATGAATTTTCAAGAATAGAGTTGATACAAAATACAGCATTCTGTAATTGTATATGAATTTGTGGAACTGAACATAACATCTTTTGTTCTTCCTCCTTCTTTTGATCCTGTCTTCCTATTTTTAAAAAACTTTTTTCTACCTTTCTTTATTTCCAGAGCCACCTTTAGGTAGTAGTTTAGTAGTCTGCAGGGAATATACTGCATACATTTTTACATTAAAAAAAATAATCTTTTGGCTACAACATCTCATTTTTACTTATCCAAGTTCCATACTTCCATGTGTGAACTTTGAATTTGTCTAACAAAAGTGCTATAACTTTCTGAAAGTATCAACTCTTTCATCCAATTTTTTTCATCTAACACTTTTATTTTCTATTCCTTATAGTAAGATAAATTACACTAGAGGCCTGATGCATGAAATTTGCCCCCGCACCATGACAGCCACCTCTGCCTCAGCCTCCGCCCCCGCCCACTGCAGCTTTGTCCAGAAGGAGGGATGTCCGGAAGGATGTCTGGTCTAATTAGGATGTTACACTTTTATTATTATAGATATTATGCATTATGTTCTCAGTATAAAATCACATCTACATTATAAACAGAGATTTTTCTGTTACAACCCTTTGGTCTATTTAGATGCCAGCTATATTTACTGAGTCCATTTGATGGTATCTACAAACCAGAGAAACATGTATGTTGATTCAGATCAATAAGTATTTACTATTTAATTGTACTGCACCAGAACATAGAGAAAGAAAAGATCAGAACTAACATTTACTGAGTGTCTACTACATACCAAAGTCTTTTTCTTTAAAAATAGATGTCAGTTAATTTTTGCTACACATACACACACACAAAAATAGCTGTAAAGAGTGATGATTTAAAATAGTAGTGACATTATTTTCCACACTTCTATAGGTTGGCTGGGCTTAGCTGGACAATTCTTCTGTTGGTCTTGCCTACCGTCATGTGGCAGCAATTATTTGGCAACTCAGTTGTGGCCAAAGTGTCTAAAATGTTCTCACCACATATCTGAGGCCTTGATGTTGCCTCTGGCTGGGTACCCTTCTCCACCTGGTCTCATAATTTAAGATATCTGAGGCCAAGGCTCTAGAATTCTTAGTTCTGTCACATTCTATCAGGCAATGCAAGTTCAAGGCAAGCTTAGATAAAAAGATTCCACCTATTGATGAGAGGAACTGAAAAAATCATGGCTATGTTTTCTAATATACCACAAATAATTTCTAATAAAATCTTTAGAAGAATGGTATAAGTTAGAAAGAACTATTTTAAAGCAGAAAACTCATAGGGCATTAGAGTGAAAAGCATCTATTCCTACAAAATATATGATATGGAGTAAACTATTGACCATATTATGTGCTATGTTTCACTCTTAAATAATTCTTTTTATTTATAAAAAGGTTCAAAAAAGAGTCACGATTGATTTCTCCTCTTGTGGAAGTAAGTGGAGTGCAGTAGGACAAGCACAAGCTATAGAGTTAGACAACTTGTATTTGAGCACTGGCTCCTCCAATGACCACTTTTGTGGGCCAAAACTAGCATAACGCAATCAAAGTTTCTTCAGAAAGATTTAGGTAAAGACTAAATGAAATAATTTTGGCATAGTATTAGCATTCAATAAATAATAACCATCTCCCTTGTCTTCTACTCTCCCACTTTGGGTTTTATTAATATGTATTTAAACAGAACAAAGCAAAACAAAACTTTAGTCTCCTTATGACTCCCTCCCTAGCCTTTTGCACTGACTGACTTAAACCACAATATAAGTGAACAAAGATATGACGTTTTTTTCTTTGATTTGAAATGTGATGGTAGATAGAAGGGAAAGAGAAGAATGTTCAATTTTTATTTTCAAAATGAGCAGAAAAACACCATTTAAAAATCAATGACTAAATGGTTTTTGAGTTGAATGTGTTAGAAGGGTATGAGTGTGTGTTAGAAGATGATGATTATACTACTGGGTCACAAATACTGTGGACAATAAAGATATTAGACATTTTTAAAACCTAGCAAAACATAATTTAGTTTGAAAGGCAAGTACCTGTGCTGTCTTCTGAGGTGCTCATTCAGGATTTTTGTAAAGGAAGCCTTTTAAGTATGATGATCTTTTCTTTCGAAATGTTTACTTCTATCTTCTGTTAGACCTTTGAGCTGTAGGGAAAAAAGCAACCCACAAGGTTGTTTGTCTGTTTGTGTTTTGCAAGGGGGAGGATGCACTACAAATGTAAATAAAGCAGCTGTTCGTGTTGAACGGTGCCAATACATCTTTCAATCAACATTAGGGTATCATCTCCCAGGATGGTAAGAGAGAGGAGCAGTACAGTGGGGAAGGCAGAGTCAGTAGTAGGTCACTTTTTCAGGGTGGTGGTGGCAGCATCACGCCAGAGACTGCTCATTGCTGTGCCTGGGCCTGTGCCAGGCCACTAGGAGGCAGAGAGGGAATAATAATAAATGAGACACAGGCCCAAGAGACTGGTCATAGGAAGTTATGGAAGTCTGGTGAGATCCTCAGAATGACTTATGAAGGCCAGGGCTATGAAAAAAATCACTCAGCTCACCTTAATTTATTATTGCCCCCTCCAAGTCAATGAGGCAAACCAGGATTACATGTAATTTTGTCATGTCTCAGAACATTTCTCAGAAAACATTTTCAGTGTCCTAAATTCAAGGAAGTCCTACTGCTTTAAAGAATTACTAGGGATCTAAAAATGACCCTCATTTCAGGTAAGGCAGTGAAGGTAATCTGATTTTTACAGACAAGGAGAAGAGCTATAGAATCTCTTAGTTAAATAGCTGCTTCCTTCCTCTATCTGGCCAACAGCCACAAAATTAAGATGCTATAGCCTTACCTTCAATATTTATTCTTAGCTGTTACAGACATATGGTTTGCATTAATTTAGATGCCCCTTTTAAAATTTCCTTATTTTTTCTTCTTTGGACCTCTTTTGAAATACATCTGTATGCAGCGTGCCCAGTAATATTGAGAGTCATACCGTCCATGATTCTTTGCCATCGCATGATGAACCGCTCTATTTATATTAAAATGAAGGTGTTCCTAGGGGAGACATAGAGCAGAATGAAACAACACACAGAGCTGTAGAGACTGAATACGTGAAGTGACAATGACAGCAAAATGGTAGCTCTTGTTGCGGAGAGGCCCAGAGGATGGCAGAAAGACTTAGAGCATGAGCCATAGTGGCTTGAACTTGGCAGCTCTCACAGGTTTAAGTACTCGCAGTACAGCAGCTAATCAAATAATTTCTCACCTGCGCATCTTGACTTGGTATGTCATGGTAAAAATATGTTGTTGGCTGAGAGGGAAATTTTTCTTCCTTCTGTTAACCAAATGAAGAATTTTACCAGGTAATCATATTTCTTCATGTAATTGAATTCATAGCAATATTGTGATTGCAAAGGTCTGTTTACTACAGATGAGAGAGTAAGCCATGAAAATTACATTGAGTTTAATGTGATACGGCATCCAGACGAAAAAAAGAGTGAAAATATGAATTGAAGTACTAACGTTCTCTCCTTGAAGATCAATTTTCATGGTAATAGAACGGAGGAGACTGGAGGAAATGGCTTTCCTTGTAATCGTTGAAGCCGTGGAACTAAGCATCCCACACACAGGGCAGTCAATGCATAAACGGTGCGAAAACCTGGGTTTTCCTTTTTTCTTTGTTACTCTTCAGGTATATACAATCTTGTGAAAGTGATTTTACCTCTCTCGGATGCAAGTTGATTATCTATTAAATTCCATATTGTATTCCTTATTGATCTCTAAGTTTCATTCCAGAACTAAAGTCCATTATTCTTAATAGAATTCAGATTGAGTAAATAATTTAAATATTATTAGAAGTGCTCAAAATTAATAATTGTCTGGGTGCTTTATTGAGAGTACCTGGAGGATAAGTATCATTATATAAGCTAAAAGAGGTGTCCAAGTTTATAGTTCGTGGTTTCCATTGTTTATATATTAGGCAGATTTTTTCTGAGAATTTTGGAACAGGCTATGGGTTTCTATTAGTTAATCTCTAAGTACAAAAAAACTGGCCTTTAATTTAGGTCCTTCTGGCCCCTTATTTATTTATTATCTATATAGTAAAAACCCAATGGTCATAATACTGTAACAACCAAAGACTGTCACCAGGAGGCTGTGTGCGCGGCGAGGCACACGCAGGTAGGCGGGAACTTGACTCTGGGTCCTGTGGAGCCAGCGGGACTCGGAGATCCTGGGTCTCCTGTGATTTCCCGTGGGTCTGGGTCTCACGTGATTTCATGTGCTGGGTCACTAGTTTTTTTTATAAGAGATGGAAAACCCTTTACCAGATCAACACTTGGTTAAAATGTGAAAGTCCAATTTAACCATGAGTATAGGTAATCTGAAATTTTTAAAAATTAAATTAGAGTTGACATCTAACATATTAGTTTCAGATGTACAACATAGTGATTCAACATTTATTTATAAATTTTGCAATCTAATTACCATAAGTCAAATAACCATCTGCCACTGTACAAAGTTATTACATTACTAGAGGCCCGGTGCACAAACATTTGTGCACTTGGGGGGTCCCTCATCCCGGCCTGTGCCCTCTCACAGTCTGGGACCCCTCAGGGGATGACCACCTGCTGGCTTAGGCCCGCTCCCTGCGGGATTGGGCCTAAGCTGGGAGTCAAACATCCCTCTGGCAGCCCAGCAGCCCTCGGGGGATGTCCACTTGCCAGCGGGGAGCAGGCCTAAGCTGCTGAGGAGGCAGGAGAGGCTCCCACCACCATCGCTGTACTGGCAGCCATCAGCCTGGCTTCTGGCTGAGCAGAACTCCCCCTAGGGGAGTGCACTGACCACCAGGGGGCAGCTCCTGCATTGATTGTCTTCCCCTTGGTGGCCAGTGTGTGTCATAGTGACCAGTCATTCCCAGTCGTTCTGCTGTTAGGGTCAATTTGCATATTACCCTTTTATTATATAGGATATTGAATTATATTCCCTGTGCTGTACATTACAGCCCCATGACTTATTTACTTTATAACTCAAAATTGGTACCTCTTAGTTCCCATTACCTTTCCCACCTACCCCCAACCCCCTCCCGTTTGGCAACCATCAGTGTTTTCTCTGTATATGTAAGTCTGTTTCTGTTTTGTATTGTTTGTTCATTAAAAAAAAATCTACATGGAGGTAAAATCATACACTATTTGTCTTTCTGTGTCAGACTTATTTCCCTTAGCATAATACCCTCTAGGTCTATCCATGTTGTCACAAATGTCAGGAATTCAATCTTTTTTTTTTATCGCTGATATCTATATATTATGTTTTTATTCATTTTTCTATTATTGGACACCTCGGTTGCATCTCTATGTTGGTTATTGTGAATAATGCTTCAGTGAACACAGAGGTGCATATAGCTTTTTAAGTTAGGGTTTTTGTTTTCTTCAGATAAATACTCACAAGTGGAATTGCTAGACAATCTGGATTCCGAGTGCTTGACAAAAAGTGTAATTTCAAACTCATTGCTTCCCAATATCTCTAAAAGGATCTGCAAACAGAAACAATATATAGAAAGGGTTGCTTAAAGATAAAATTCACCATTATTCCAAACACTTTAAAATCTTCCCCTGGATTTGGTCAAATCACAGGAAAGCATGAAACTTGTCATTGTGTCTAGTCTAAAAGTGCAGTTGAGAATATAAGCCAGTATATTACATGGTGTTGGTTTTATGAGGACTACGGGGAGGAATTTCTGTCGGATACTGGTAACAGCAATAATTTTGCTTTTCCTAACAACTGTTCTGATTTTATCTTATATATCTTGTAAATTGTGTAACTGATCAGGATTTTGTTTTCCCACTGACTGTTAGAAAGCTTAGGGCCTGATTTGCAGCTCACCAATTGCAAGTCTTTATGTATAATTTTTTAGGCCTCTAATTCTTGGCTCCATTTTATGACCCTGTCAACAGTTTCCTCCCTATATTTTCCCTACTTTTAATTCAATTAATCCCTTTATTTTATTTTTGATCTGACAAAAATATTTCTGCAACTATATAATATACGTATTTGTTTGTTTATATACTGTTTATTTTATTTTTTTCTCCCTGTTTCAAAAAGGACTTAAAAGAGTTTAACAAAACATATGCAGCTCTACTTAACATATGAGCCAGTTAAACTGGAAAACAGTGGAAATTGAGATGCACTTACTTGATAGCAACATTTAGATCAGAGAGATTCTTTAATTGAATTCTCTGTAGACTCAGGGTGAGTAACTTTCTCTCATGCAGGAAGAGTTTCAATTACACATGGGTTAGTCATTATCTACTTTCTCATTATGTTCTTTGAACAGTTACAACTCCCACCAGAACTCTGAAAGTCACCTCCAACTTTTTTCTTCTGGTCTTAATAGTCAGTATATCCATACCTCTACCTCTTTCATGAACAAGATTTGATGCTAGAAAATTCCCTGCCCTCTTTTGAAAGATTATTAAGTACTGTGTAAATACTATTCTATAGTCAGAGTGATTTTTTCTTCTTAAAGTGGAAATCATATTACCAAAGTGACATTTTTGGAGGCAATATAGAATAGTGAATCACAGTATAGCCTATTTCTACTACTTTCTTGCTATGTGACTTTGGAAAATTGCTCACTTTCTCTGCAAAATAGAAATAAAATAGTTCCTACTTATAAGTTTAATGTGAGGATTAAATAAGTTAATAGATGCAAAGTGCTTTGATTTAATTGTCACTACTAAAAGTTTATCAAAAGTTAAATCTAACCTTGGAGACTTTTTACCCTATAATTTTACAATAAAGTGGCACCACATGAAGAAATTCACTTCTGCAATGCCAGGGATGCCTGATATTATAAGAATAATGGAACGGAAAGACACCATATATAAAAACTTTATTCATTGTTGTATTTTTCCACAGCAACCCTGTGCCTTTCTAGAAAAAGGGGGAGGCACATAAAAAGAGATATATTTAAGTCAGAAAGACCTGTGTTTGAACCTCAGCTGCGCCATTTGCTACTTACATAATTCATTAAGTATTTAGTTTTCTCATATGTAAAATGAAGGTAATGCCTACTTCTCAAAGTTGTTGCGAGGATGAGAAGGATATAGATCAATGTTTTAAGACAGTCTCAGGATATCTGTCCAACAGTGCAAAGGTGGAGCTGCAAATTCTCTTCAGGCCTGGCCCTGGGGCACATGCACTGTTGGTACTGCTACTGTGAGGGCAGAAGGAATAGTCCCTGGGAGGCCTGTCTCTGCTCCTGGAAGTGGATCTTAGCTCCATTCTCTGAATGTCTTTCCTTGTAAATGAAAAACTTCTGTGTTAGCGCTGAGTGACTCTCTGACTGCTTCCTACCCATGGAATATTGGAGGCCCAGAGGTTTCTTATTATTTGTGGCTTTATCCAATTGAATTAAAGATGAGAGTATTTTTCAGTACCATTCTATTAAAATTTGCAAATTTTCTATGGGTCTGATTGGGCTTTACTGCCACTTCTAGCAGCCACATTCATAATTCTTTCTGAGACAGGCCTATTTCTATCTACTTTGAGCCCCGTTAGAGGCTGCTATGGGAGCATATCTTCAAGACTCTTATCACTGAGAGGGTTTACTAGGTACCACCTGAAATTTTGAAAGGATTATAAAAAGGGAATACAGCCACACCCCGTGAAGTCAGGCTACCAGCCAAAAACCTATGTGTGATCTTTCATGCTCTACCATAAGCAATTACAAAGACTTACCTGGCCTACCTCATGAATAAAGCTACCCGCCCAACACTAGAGTCGGTGTGCTGCAGTATCTGAAGGGAGTAGCTAGCAGTCAAGGACTCAAGCCCCATGGCTGGTCATGCTCCATGTATATCTGCCTTCTGAGCCCAGATGTCACCATCTAGAGGCCTCTTACCAGGGGCCATTCCTAAGCTCTCCCTCAGGTATCTCTGCTGAGACTTCCTCTTTGGGAGGGGGTGGTATCTTGAAAGTAATAGTCTCCATTATAATTCATTAGCCAGTAATTCTCCAGTCTTAGTCTTTCCTCCTCTTCCTCTTCCTGGCTCTCAGGTCCATAAAATGGCAGGAGCCTTTTACTTGGGGCTCCCTGACAGTTAGATGATCCCTCACACTGTGCATCTCCCTGATCCACCAGACCTTCACCCAGCATCATCCCAGGGGAAAATAGAATATTGAGGTTGCTGGCACTTTCTTCTATTTATTTAATCTCTTGATTATATTATCACACTAAGTGATGAAAGGCTTGACTGTTATTTTAATTTTGGCTTGTTGTCCTGATCGACTCTCCTGACACCTGGCAGCTCAAGCTCTCCACACATCCTTGATTTGCTATTGGTCCTAAGCATTATTTTAGTTTGAGATTTTCAACCAATTAAGGAGATGGAGACTAAGAGACTGTTTTATTTTCCAGTCCAGCAAGTCCTCGGCCTCCTATGTTTTCTCTAAATTCTTCTTGCACACTGAACAATTCCTTCTTTAGCTCATCTCTCTCTTCTTGCACCTTAGCATATTCAGCTAAGATAAGCCAATTGGTACATTTAACATTCTGTGCAAAGATGTCCTGGCTCATGAAATGAAGAATGAACCATAAACTTAATTAGGTGTATTTTCCATCTTTTAAATTACCATAGGTGACAATTTTTCAATTGCTCTGTGCTATATAACACAAGTCACTCTTTCTTTAGTCTCCAATAGTCCCTTTTCCATTTTCCTACCTCCAGATTTCTTTTCATCTTTCTATTCCCCAGTGCTCAGTGGCCAATGCCACATATTTAAGATTCTACTAAGGTAACACCTTACTTTCATTACAAATTTCCATATTAGTTAACTATTGCTGCATAATAAGCCATTCTTAAGTATAGTGACTTAAATATTAAAGATTTATTATCTTTCACAATTTTGTGGATTGCTGAAGAATTTCTCTGCTGGTTTCAATTGAACTCACCCATGTGAGTTCATTTACTTGTGGCAGGTTTCACTGGAAGGTTCAAGATGGTCTCACTCATGTTCAGCAGTTGGTTCTATCATGAAGGATGCATCAGTTCTTAGCCATAAAGCCTTTCCTTCTCCAGACAGCTAGAGTGACTTCTACCTATGGCAGTTTCAGGGCAATTTCCAAGCAAAAGAAGGTAGAGGCTTTAAGGCCTCTTGCGGTTGGGCCCCTTGAGGTTGGAAGCTCATGCGATGTTATTTTTGCTGCAGCCTATTTGAAAGCAATTCAAGCTTCAAGGAAATGAGCTCTCCCTCTCTTATGAAATCTGCAAAGGATTTGTGGAAATACAAAATAATAATATTGCTTACTAAAGGGAGAGGATTGTGTGACTAAGTATGTGCCTTTAAAAACTTACTTTCCCTGTAGGAAAGCTGACCTACAAAAAGTTGCTTCAAGCTGCTTCTCCTGGCTCAGCTCTTGAAATCCTGCTTCCACCACTACATATATTCTCACCTCTTATCTCTTTCACTCAGGTTCCTGCTATCTTTTATGCTATCCTTTCCCATGATCACTTGAATTTCTGTCTGTTTTATTGACAATGTCCCCTAAATTGATATGATGAAGTCCTAACCCCCAGTAACTCAGAATAATATCTTATTTACAAATAGGGTCTTTACAGAGGTAATCAAGCTGAAATGATGTCATTAAGGTGGGCTCTAATATCATATATAATCATTATAAAGAGGGGAGATTTGAACACAGATATACACAGAGGTAGGATGATATTAAGAGACATGGGAAGAGCACGATGTGGAGATGAAGGATTGGAGTGATGCATCGACAAGCCAGGGTATGCCAAAGATTGCTGGCAAACTACCAGAAGCTAGGAAGAGTCAGGGAAGAATTTCCCTGCAGGCTTCAGACAGAGCATGGCCCTACAAACAACTTGTTGTTAAACTTCTAGCTTCCAGAACTTGAGACAATAAATTTCTGTTGTTTAAAGTCACACAGTTTGCAGTGCTTTGCTATGGCAGCCCTAGTACAGTAAAAAGACATTTTCATCATGGAATTCTGAATATTCAACTGCACACACTGCTGTCCTCATACCAATAGATTCCTAGGTGAGTTCAGTCTCCTGACCCACCAATCTAAATTTTATCACCTACATCTTTGCTATGTCCTAGTTAAGTCACTGCCTAGTGCTTCAAGAATATGCCCTGGTAACTCACATTTTGCAATGATTTTAGTCTTAAGTGCCTAAATCTTAAAGAAAGCAAAGCCTTAATTTTAACAGTGTGTCAGTATAACTTTTGAAATGATAACCATTTTTAGCAATGACTTGAAGAAAAATCTGTTAAAAAAACATCAATATTTTAATACACAATGATAAGGGAGATTCCACATAAACGCCTTTTTGGATTAATATAATTGGATGTTCTGTTAGCTTCTTGGATTTGAAGGTCCAGTACTCTCCATAAATTTGGGAAGTTCTTGTCAATTTATTTGTTTGATTATACTCTGTTCCCTTCTCCCTCTCTTCTTTTTCTGGTATACTTCTTTTTATTATATTGTTCTTTCTAATGGAGTCAGATAGTTTTTGTAAAAGTCTTCCTTCTTTCCTTCCTTCCTTCCTTCCTTCCTTCCTTCCTTCCTTCCTTCCTTCCTTCCTTTTTCCTTTTTTTTACTCTTGATTCTCTCTCTTCCTCCACTGAGTCACTTCTAAATTTCTATCTTTAATATTACTAATTCTGTCCTTCATTTGTCTGCTCTATTTATTGAGCTTGATAGTGCTATTTCATCTCATTTATTTAGTTCTTCAGCTCCATAATTTCTGTTTGGTTATTTTTTATAGTTTTAATATCTTTGGTAAAGAACTTTTATTCATTGATTTACTTTCTGAGCGCATTGGCTCATTGAATTAATTTCCTGGGTTTGCTTTTATTTTGTTGAGTTGTTGTTTTTTAAGAACTGAAATCTTAAATCCTCTGTCATTTAAATTGTAGTCTTCCATTTATTTTCTGAAAAATTTTTCATATTGTTTCTGAATTCCATTTTTTTTTTCAAATATTTGACTCTTAATTGTTTAGCAGGTTGATAAATAGAGGTCTTTTATTTCCCAGTAGTTGCTGCTGAAGCACAAGTTTTTGTTTTCCTTTAACCTGCACTACTTGAGCTTCCGGTTGTCACCTTGGCTGTGCAAAATGCCAGATATTCCACAAGGAGGTGTGTGTCCTCTTTATGACCCACTCACCTCAGTCTCAGAGCACCACTCCCATGGTGAGATGTGGCTATGGGTCTTCTGGCCCATGTGTTCCTTGTGCCATCTTCCTGTGACCAGAAATGTCAGGTTTTTTTAAGAGCTTTGTCATCAGATTATAACATTTTTACCTCACATTTGATTATTTAAATTGTCCACTTGGAAGGTAAAAAATCAGACAAAGATTTTTAAACATTTATTACAGTGGTATCCAAGGCAGCATCAAATAAGGAATTAGGTTACCTGCAATTCCTTGATCACAATCTTCCATTCAACCTACAATGCTTGAAATCACCACATTCAACTGAACATCTTAAAAAAGGCATATAACTAAAATAAAATACCTAACTCTTCCTTTAGGAAAAAAAATCCCCCAAACAAGCAATATTCTACCGTGCATTAGCATACAGTATTCTTATCCCTTGTAACTCTCATCTGGAATTGGGCTGGGAAGAGCACTCAGAGATGTCCTTTGAAACTGCCTCCTCCTGGAGGATGGGAAAAGCTGGTTGCCCACAGTCTCTCCCTCTTCTACACAGACATTCAGTAACCTCTAGCGGATCAGAACTCTCGGTCTTCAGTATTTATGATACCACTTTATGTCTGAAAAATTCCTATAAGTTGATTTAAGATTTTTGAGATTACATTAAATGAGTATTCTGTAATTTAAAAGTGATTGAAATATTACAGGAAGAGGGGAGGAGATAAAGAGAGGTAGATAGGTATATGATGGATAGGTAGATAAATTGGTAGATATTTTGGTTGTAAAATTGCTGGTAATTGAGCATAAATATATGCCTTGTCTTAGGAACATAAGGCTGCAAATACCTTTATAACAAAAATTGTCCTCAACAACTTTTGTTATAAAGGTATTTGCAGTCTTATGTTCCTAAGACAAGTTATATATTTATATTCAATTGCCAATATATTCAATATATATTTATATTTAAGGTTCACATTCAACCAAATTTTCCCCTCAGCTCTTCTGGCTTTCTTTTTTCCTCCACAGAGGAGTGAATACTATTCTCTCTGTAGCCTTGAAGCCTGTGTATGTATATGACAGCAGGTCCAAGAGAATATTAGTTGCTAGCTCCTTAGCCACTAACTTGTAACCTCTCAGAACGCTCTTAACCTCATCTGTAAAATGGGGCTAATAACATTGACCTATTTTACAGGCTGCTAGGAGGTTTGACAGTGAGTGGTTGAAAAGCACTTTAAAAATACAAATGAAAAATGAAAAAAATAAAATAAAAAGGTCATTTAGGTGACTGCAGAAATGCACACAGTATTTGAGGTGAACCGGGTTAAACAAATACGCAGCTGAGACCCCTGAGATGGGGTGAGTGAGACAGGCTCTTTCTCTTCAATGGCAACAGCTTGTTTTTGAAGCATTTGATAAGACAGCACCAGCGAGAAGAGGGGCTTTGATTACCAGGAAAGAGTAATTTCACTAGAAGTGACTCTAAGCACAAATTTAGCACTGTAAACATTTTGAAAATGTAAAAGCAAAGAAAGTTACAATTAAAACAAACAAACAAACAACCCTCAGAGACAAAAACATTGAGTTTTTTCCACATAAGTGCAAAAATATGTAAGCTTTCAGAGATGATTGGAAGTCAGAATGCAGAGTAGCAATGTGGGATCATCAAGAGGAGACAATGGGAGAGAAAACAGTAGCCAGAGCCCTTACACAGATGGCTAATTGTGTAAATGCATCTCCAAGGACAGAGAATGGCAGGTAAACAAGTATACTCCTGCAAGCTTCTCCTTGTCAAAATCACTATGGTTCTGAGACTCATTACGTGTCAGATATACACTGAAGACTTCAATAATTTTAATCAACCCTCTCAATAATGCTTCAGGGTCAGTGGCATTATCCTCACTTTACATAAGAGGAAACTAAGGGGTAAATAATTTATTGAACTTCTTCAGGATCACAAATCTAAAAACAGAAACCCAACAGGATTTTGCACCCAAATCTATCTGATTCTAAGGTGCACCATTCTGCAGTTATAAATGTTGGCATATACCTCACCTGATTATCTAGTGACAAGGCAGGCATTTAGATGGAATCAAGGCCCAGTTAGGCCTGACTATATAGGGCCAGGTATCAGTAATACATTGATAACATTTTTGTTTGTAATAGTGCATGTGTATTATTTGCTTTTTAAAAAACATATAAAAGTATGCTATACATACATAAAATGCATAACTCATAAGTATAGAACACATTAAATTTTCACAAATTGAACACCCATGTAACAAACACTCATATTAAGAAATACAAGCTTACTAGCACCCAGAAATCCCCCGAGGTTCCTTTGGAGTCACTCTTCCCCCCAAGGGCAGTTTCCATTCCGTCTTTGAATACTGTTCTTGAATTTAATGTAAGTGAAATAATGAAATATATATTCTTTCAAGTCAGACCACTTATACTTAGGTACACGTATGCTTAAAACTAATTGTTCAGTTTTAAAGTGTTTGTATTAATTTATATTCCTACCTGCATGCATGAGAGCTCTGGTTTGTCCAGATTCCACCAATATCTTGTATTTTCATTCTTTTTCATATTAATATTAGTAGCACATTTTTACCATAATTGCCCTCTGTATCTTGGTAAAATATTTTAAAAAGCACTGATACTAAAACAAAGGTGACAAGTATCTTACGCAGCAGAATTCTAATGTAACAAAAACGTTTGCCCATCATATCAGTAAGTATAAAGTTCATGACTAATGTTAGTGAGTCTAAAAGTCCCTGTTAGAATGAATGGAAAATTTTTTTCTGGATTTCCTATTTTTTTTAAAAATTAAATAATATGTGCACTAATGCTCTCTCTTTAAGGACCACTTAACTTTAACCCGAGTCCCAGTGAGTTTATAAACTTTAGTTATTATTTCCTCATAACACCGAACCCAGGGTATCACAGAAACCATTCTGTTTATGGTAGCAATGCTACAAGGGAGAGAAAAAAATGGATAAACCATAGAATGCCTCTAAAAGTAACAGATTCTCTAATTATCCAAGGGTTTATCGTTTCTGTGTCTCTGTGTCTGAAGGAGTGATAATGTGATTTGATTTTGACAAAATAAAATTGGAGAACATGTGGCATGTGTGCAGTCTCCGAATAACGGCCATGGACAGAGAGGGGGTAGAGCAAGGACACTTGAACTCTGAGTCAGGAGACTTTCAAGTTCCAGGCTTGGTACCACCATGGCTTTGTAGCCTTGCCTCGGTTCCTTAATTTCTCAGGATAGACCTTCATTGGCTGTAATTATACAACTTCTAATGCATGTTTCTCAAAGAAAAATGTTACTCTGGATTCCTGGATTCCACCCCAAAGGTACTGAATTCAATTTTCTGGGATGGGGCTCTAAACTTATCCTTTTAAGGAAGCATCAATCACTCTTTCCATTGAAGTTTGAGAACCACTGCTCTAAGACACATTCCAAAGCAGTGTTTTCCAAACTTGTCTCAGCATAAAAATGATCAGGATTGTTGATTAGATGTATAGCTACCCAAGCCTCCACTGTGACCCTAGACATACTAATTAGTTAGTACATTCTCATTGCTTCACTGTGTTCCATTGTGTGACTATTCCACAATTTATCCATCTAGTCTATTATGATGACCATTTGGATAATTTCTAGATTTTTTGGATAGTGCAAACAGTGCTGTTATCAATCTTCTTCTCCTTCTCCTTCTCCTTCTCCTTCTCCTTCTCCTTCTCCTTCTCCTTCTCCTTCTCCTTCTCCTTCTCCTTCTCCTTCTCCTTCTCCTTCTCCTTCTCCTTCTCCTTCTCCTTCTCCTTCTCCTTCTCCTTCTCCTTCTCCTTCTCCTTCTCCTTCTCCTTCTCCTTCTCCTTCTCCTTCTCCTTCTCCTTCTCCTTCTCCTTCTCCTTCTCCTTCTCCTTCTCCTTCTCCTTCTCCTTCTCCTTCTCCTTCTCCTTCTCCTTCTCCTTCTCCTCCTCCTCCTCCTCCTCCTCCTCCAATGGTGAGCTTATGCTTGCATTTCTGTTGGGAATAGTCTTAGGAGAGAAATACAGGGCCTTTGAGTGTAGTGGGCATGGCTGCCAGAGAATTTTTCAAAGTCGGTGTACCAGTTTATTCTTGCCCATCAGTGTATAAAGTTCCAGTTGCTCCACATCCTTAGCACCACTTAATAATTTCTGTCTTTTAGCTTTTGTCAATGGGTGGATAGGTGGTAACTTATGTAGTGGCATATTATCATTGTATAATTTCAGATATTTGTTAACTTTTTCTTATGTTTATTGACAATTTTTATATTTTCTTTTGTGGTGTGCCTACTTAAATATTTTGCCCATTTCTCATTTTGCCTTTATTTACTCCTTTTCTAACATTCTTCCTTTTTTTATATAGATCTGAATTTTGACCTATATCATTTTCCATTTCTCTGAAGAACTTCTTTTAACATTTCTTGCAATGTAGGTTTACTGGCAACAAATTCCTTGGATTTTTGTGTTGTTGTTTTTTGTTTTGTTTTTTGAGAAAGTCTTTATTATTACTTGTTCACTTTTAAAATGTAATTTTACTTAATAACAATTTTAGGTTGATATTTTATCTATAACATTTTAAATATTTTTCTCTGCTTCCTTTGTACTTGCGCAGTTTCTGAAACAAACAAACAAAACCCTCCAATATAATTCTCACCCTTTTTCTTCTGTAGATAAGATGTTTTTTCTCTGGCTTCTTCCAAGATTTTCTCTTTGTCTTTGACTTTCTTCAGTTTAAACTATTTTCCCAGGCAAAGATTTATTAGTATTTATCCTGCTTCATGTTCTCCGAGATATCTTGATTTGTGGTTTGGTGTCTGGCATTAATTTTGGAAAGCTCTCAGTCATTACTTAAAATATTTTCTCGGTTCCTTTCTCTCTTTCTACTCTTCCCGGTATTCCATTAGTTTCCTCTTACTTCCTTTGTAATTTCCTGCAGCTTTTGGATATTATATTCCATTTTTTCCCATTCTTCTTTCTCTTCACTTTTTAGTTTGGGCAGTTTCTGTTGGCATATCTACAAACTCACTGATTCTTTCTTCAGCCATGTCCAGTCTACTGATAGTCCCATTAAAGGTGTTCTTCATTTATGGAACATTGATTTTAATATATAGCATTCCCTTTGGCTCTTAACTAGAGCTTCCATCTTCCACTTACATCACTTATCTGCTCTTAGCATATTTTAAATTCTTAGTCTGATAATTCCAAAATTTTTGCCATATCTGAGTCTAGTTCTGGTGTGTGCCTTGTCTTTTTAGACAGTTGTTGTTTTTTTTTTGTTTTTTTTTTTTTGCCTTTTGCCATAACTTGCATTGGAAGTTGAACATGGTGTGTCAGGAAAAAAGGATTGAGATAACAGGTCTTAGTGTATGGTTTGTGGATACATGGCTAGCAGCTAGTGTGTTTACTGTTTTCTGTAGTTGTAGTGTCACATGCTAAAATTTCCTCTAGTGTTCTTGTTTTTGTCTCTCCTGTTGGCTTTGGGTTTCCCTGGAGGCTCCTTAGGGATGCTTCAGGGAATAAGGTTTGCAGCTCTCCAATCCTCTGTGATAACAGAGAAGCCCTATTGATGTGGTTATTAGGTATGGGGCGGGGGAGGCCTTCTATAGTCCTATGATTAGGCCTAGTCTTTTAGTGAGTCTAAGGTGGGGGTTTCTTTTGTTTCACACTGAAGGCTAGAGGAGTGGGAGTTGTGAATCCTCCATTTCCCAGGTCAGCTAAGACTTGGTAAACCCTAGTGAGTTAGTTCTGTAAAATCGTTTCTCTTGAGTACAAGCCTTGGGCATGTTTCTTTTCTTTTCTTTAAAAACAAATTATAAAATTTATTGGAGTGACGGTTAATAAAATTATATAGGTTTCAAGGTATACAACTCTATAATACATCATTTATATATTGTATTGCGTGTTCACCACCCAAAGTCATCTCCTTTTATCACAATTTATCCCCCCTTTACCCTCTTCTACCTCCCCCACCCCATTTCTCTTAGGAATCACTACAGTGTTATCTGTGTCTAGGAAGTTTTTTTGTTTGTTTGTTTAATTCCTTCACCTTTTTCACACATACACCCAACCCCTTCCCCTCTGTATCTATGAGTATGTTTCTATTTTATTTGTTAGTTTACTATGTTCATTATATTCCACATTTAAGTGAGATCATATGATAATTGTCTTTCTCTGACTGGCTTATTTCACTTAACATAATACTCTCCGGGTCCATTCATGCTGTCACAAAAATTAAGATTTCCTTCCTTTTTACAGCTGAGTAGTATTTCATTGTGTAAATTTACCACATCATTTTGATCCACTCATCTACTGATGGACACTTGGATGCTTTCAAAATTTGGCTATTTTAAGTAATGCTGCAACAAACATAGGAGTGCATCTATTCTTTCAGATTAGTGTTTTGGGTTTCTTCTGATAATATTTCAAGAAGTGGGATCACTGAGTCATAAGGCAGTTTCATTTTTAATTTTTTGAGGTAACTCCATACTGCTTTCCACAGTGACCACATTAAACTGTGTTCCCCCCCAAAATTATATGAGAGAACCCTCCACATCCTCACCAATATGTTTGTTGATTTATTGATGATAGCTATCCTGACAGGTGTGAGGTGATATCTCATT
>NW_005364596.1:268354-278203 GCF_000412655.1 Myotis brandtii | reverse complement strand
CTAGGACAGTGATGGTGAACCTTTTGAGCTCGGCGTGTCAGCATTTTGAAAAACCCTAACTTAACTCTGGTGCCGTGTCACATATAGAAATTTTTTGATATTTGCAACCATAGTAAAACAAAGATTTATATTTTTGATATTTATTTTATATATTTAAATGCCATTTAACAAAGAAAAATCAACCAAAAAAATGAGTTCGTGTGTCACCTCTGACACGCATGTCATAGGTTCGCCATCACTGCTCTAGTGTCTGGGAGAACTACAATTCCAGCATTCCTGGTGCTCCCTGTGCTCTGGGCTTCCGTTTCCAGTCCTGGGGCTGCCATCAGAACTACGATTCCCAGCATTCCTGGTGCTCCCCACGCTCTGGGTTTTCCCAACGGAGAGAGCCATGTCCCCCCAAGGGAGCGACTAAGGAAGTGACCGAGGGAGCCACATCTCCCTAAGCTGCCAGCTCTCTCACTCGGCTCTGTGTATGCAAATTACCTGCTATCTTTGTCAGGTTAATTTGCATACTCACTCCTCATTGGCTGGTAGGCATGACTGGTGGGCGTGGCTTGAGCATAGCAGAGGGATGGTTGATTTGCATGTTTTTCTTTTACTATATAGGATGGTTTCTTTTCTTTTTTAAAAAAAAATATTTTATTGATTTTTTACAGAGAGGAAGGGAGAGATAGAAACATCGATGCGATTTTTAAAAAAATATATTTTATTAATTTTTTACAGAGAGGAAGGGAAAGAGAAACATCAATGAGAGAGAAACATCGATCATCTGCTTCCTGCACACTCCCCACTGGGGATATTCCCACAACCAAGGTACGCATGTACCAGAATCGAACCTTGGACTCTTCAATCCACAGGCCGACGCTCTATCCACTGAGCCAAACTGGTCAGGGCAGGATGGTTACTTTTCCCTTCCCCCTGCTGTGGTAGGAGGGGATTTTTTTCTAAGCTTTAGGCTGTAAGAATTTATAACAGTCCTCAAGTTGTAATGTTATAGTTTAATAAAGCAGAATAATTCTGTAAATAGTTATCACATATTTTAAAATATTATTTTTGGTGATAATTCTCTTCATCAATAGGTAGAAAGACTATACTTTTTGAAAGAGAGGAAGACATGATTCACAAATTTACACTTTTATGAGAGAGTCAAAGATGCTCTAAATAGCTTACACAATTTAGATATTTAATTGATGTTCATAATTTAGTTTTAGAGAATGAAGGACACTTTTGAACAGTCTTTTCTCCCCTTAAAAACAGAACCATTTCAAGGTTGTGGAGATTGTTATATTGCTTTTCAATTTTTAAGTATTATTCTTTCAAATCTTTATCTGTAAAGATATAAAATAGAAAGAGATCAACTTTAATTAAGCTCTTGTCTGTATAATTCCCTTACAGATAAAAAAATCACAAGAGTTTTTAGTTGTTGATTGTTGAATACATTATGTAGAGGCCTTTGGTTTTTTAATTAGATTTATTTTGTGATGTTACACAATTTGAAATTAGTGAAGACCAAGAGTTATTTAAATTATAACTTAGGGAAATCAGTTCACTGTGTAAGCATTAAAAAACACACAGAAACTAATAATAAGGTAGAAATCTGTTTAAAGATAAATGTTAAGGAAACACATGTGTTTTAAGGCAATACTGAATCCAATTATCTGACAGCTATTTCATGGGAAAAACAATGCATTAAAATATTTGGATGTCAAAATACATAATGTAAAATATTACAGTAAAACTAGTTTCGAGTAGCTAATAAAACTATGCAGCTGTTTAAATAATAAAATATCCAGGGGCCAGATTTATGTTTTTAGTAACCTTTTCTTAGTATTAGCTCTTAATGTTGTCTTTTCAGTAGTTTGATTAGCTTAATTTATTCTTTTTCCAACAAAGATAAGTTTTAAGTAGCCAAATGTATAGAATATTGCATCATACAAATGTGACAAAATGGTAAGTGCTAATTTTTTTTTCAAATGATGCATCAATGAAGCATGCAATATGTGTTCAGCTGTTCAGGAATAAAAGTATACAACCAAGATATGGCAAATTAAAAGACTGTGGCAGCACCCCAGGGGGAAAGAAAGTATTCCTACTGAGGATTTCCACTCCAGTTTAATTCATTTTCACTGGGAGGGTTTTCTGCAGCAGCAGAATAGTATCTGCTGGCCAGAAATTACAACTGGTATGTTCACAGTTGCCTACTGTGCATTTGTCACGTAAGCTCCTGTTTTTACTGCTATAAAACAGTAAACTGTACACACAGGGAATTTATTCTTGAAAAGCACCATGGTTAAGAAAAATTTTATATCCTGCTCTTGTAAACATGCATTCTGCCTTTGCTTTTCCATCATATCTAATGCGTTCAATGGTATCTCAGATTTGTCTCTCCTAATTTTGAAAAGTTAATTAAAAGAAGTGGATGAATGGGATGGAGAGCTTCTAACGACAAGTCAAATTTATTTGAACAGTAAAAATAATTGCTGTAAGAAATTAAGGTGCAAGCACATGCCTGCTGTAATTGGTGCATACTCATTAGCAGCTCTTCCTTTGCAGCCTCTCTCGGTGTTTGGCGCCCATGATAATGTGGATACTTAAGGGAAAAGTATGATTAGGGATGGCATTAGTTCATTCAGTAAACATTTCTTAGTGTTTGATGTGATTGAACTGAGCGTCACATATGATTTTACACTTTTATTCTTTCAGGCTACTGACAGGTCTCTAATCTCTATCTCAGAACCTTCACTCAGCTTGAACTTTGGCGCATAAAGGTCATTTTTGAACCACTTGGGACGAAGAGCCACATCCATGAAATCCCACAGAGTTGATAGATATGATAATAGCTGTAGGCACATTTTCTTAAGGCCCAAGGGGAAAGACAATTTCAATAAATGTAAAACTATGCCATCTACAATCCACACAATATCTTTAAAAATCTCATAGGAATAAATCTTTTCTTTTCCTTCAGGCAAGAACCTCCTTAAGAATAATGGTTAAAAACACTATTAAGGCGGTGAGGAACCATTCCAAAAACAAAACATAACACAACACATACACACACAGATACACATACAATCTATAAGATGGAGAGCCTCAAATACAAAAAAAGAACATTCACACATTTGATATATCTCTTTTGCCTCGTGATTGTTTTGGAAAGTGTTTTTTGAATATTTAGATCTTAAATTGTTAGACTACCAATGTGTAAAAATGAAACAAGATAATGATGGGAAAATGACTTAGGTATATCATTCAATTAGGGAATGATTTAAAGGTAGGTTTTCTTTTTTTACTTTTTGGTCTCCAGCGCATCTAAAAAAATATGTCACAGGTTAGATATGTCAGGATAATTAGCCAAAGGTTTCTTAGCAGCAAAGGGCAGTCTCCTCCCTTGACAAACCATCAAAGAGTAAAACAATGAATACTTAAAGGAAGTGAAAACTATGTGGGTGCATGTTTTAATATTTGAATAAGTAACAGAGCTATTTTTTAACATCATGAGTTAAGCTTTAGAGTAGTTAAGAGACCTCATGACCATATTAATACTAATTTTCTTTGCCTGCCACAAATTTCAGCATTGTCTTTGATTTTTGTCTTTCTTTGATATAGTTCATGATGCGAAGGAATGCTTCTTGAAAGCAAAGTATCCCCTCCAGCAAAATATTTCACTCAATTTGCCTGAGAGAATTCTTCTGGTGGTGGGGGTTTTTTTGTGGGGGGGGGGGGGGGGGGGGGGGGGGGGAAGGAAGGATGTTTCAGAAAAACTTCAATTTTCACAGCTTAAAAGTATTTTTCAAATGATCTTTCAAATGAAAATGTTACATAAGTCAAAATAAATAAATTTCAAAATTCAAATTTTTATTTTAATATCAATTTAAACCTTATGTTAATATTTTATATATTTTTTTTGCCTGTTCTCTCTCCTGCATTTATTTTAAATAATAATGTGAGTGCAATCAGCCACAAATGCCATTTTCTAAAACAGATTATATTAGGAAGGGCTTTCTTGTTTACTTTTAATAGGTCTCCTGAATATAGCTGGTGCCAACAGAGAAATTCTTTTAAAGGTAGTATAGGGATTTTAATATGCCCCTAACCAGGAAGTGATGGAGGCCAATGCAAACAGCACTCATCTGACTCTGTAAACTCATAATAAGAAACATGAAGCATCTGGTTGACAGCAAAAGGTCAAGGAAGAAACAGTTTCAAATGGCAAGTGTATCAGTCCCTCTGGCAAAGACTTACATACAGGTTGGCCAGGACTGCTGTTGCTTCAGAAAGCTCTTGTCTCTCATTTTCGGAGTAAGAATATATCTATTTCTCCATGGGATCAGTGTTGCATTCAGAGCAGAATTAGTTCTTAGTACCTTTAATAGAGCATAAGCATGCTCTACCTTTTCCCTTCAGAAGTAATGCAGAGCAATAGTTCTAAACTTTGCTGGTTCAGTGACACCAGAGAGCTATTAAAATCCCCATGCTAACTAAATTAGAATCTCCAGGGATGAGACCCTCAACACCAGTAGTGACTAAAGCTTTGCAGGTGACTTCAATGTGCAGTCAAATTTTAGAACTAATGATATAGGGCATGTATAAGGCACAAGTAAATGCAAATGTGTGCAGGTGTGCAAAAACAAACAAACAAAATACAACAACAACAACAACAAAAAACCCACACCTATATTCCTGTGCTGGCTTTAAAATAGGCACACAAAAAAAATGATGTAGAACTACTGCCAAGGAGTTGAGTAAGTGAACAGGGTGATATGGAACTTACTTGGACAAACACTGGGATTTGGTGTGTAAAAGGGTTTTTCATTCAGAGTATAAGACTCAATTTCTTACAATAGGGATTTGGATATAATGAGATTCATGTAATTGAAAATTCCTGAATGTTCACTGTTGCAGAGATTGTTTCCACGTTGTAAAATGAGAATGTTGCTGGATCCTGGGAAGTGCAAACGTACATGATGTGGAATCCAATCCCTCAATAATCACACTAATTTGGATGTTTTAGCTTTAAGAAAAATACCACCAGATCTCTGATAAGTCTAAAATTTTAAAATCAACCTGCCCACTTGTGAGTTTAAGTATACCAGCACCCCTCCCCTAATTTTTTTCTGGAATTTTTCAATTCCTAGTATTTTGGTCACAATACTCTCACACTCTCATCAGGCATAAGACACTAACTTCAAATGAAAGAATCATTAGTTGGCTTTTTTTTTAGCTAAGATTTTATTTCTTTAAATTATTGTTTAAAGTATTGCAAATAGTAGTACATATGTCTCCTTTTCCCCTCATTGACCTCCCCCACTCCCCAGCACATGCTCTCACCCTCGCCCCCCGCCAGTGTCTGTGTCCATTGCTTATACTTATATGCATGCATACAAGTTCTTTGGTTGATTACTTACCCCCACCCCCAATCCTCCCCTGTCTTCCCGCTGAAGTTTGTCAGTCTGTTCATGCTTCTTAGTCTCTGTATCTATTTTTGTCCATCAGTTTATGATGGTCATTATATTCCACAAATGAGTGAGGTCATGTGATATTTATCTTTCTCTGACTGGCTTATTTTGCTTAGCATATTGCTCTCCAGTTCCATCCATGCTGTCGCAAATGCTAAGACTTCCTTCTTTTTTACAGCAGCATAGTATTCCATTGTGTAGATGTACCACAGTTTTCTAATCCACTCATCTGCTGATGGGCACTTAGGCTGTTGGTTGGCTTTTACCCCTAGTCTTAAAATCTAAAGAAGACCAATTTTAGGTTTTACAAGTCAATATAATTTATACAAAAGAATAGTAGGATGATAATTTTGATAACACCAGGCATACTGTCTATCATGGTTGTTATTGAAATACTAATACTTCAAATAAAATTATTAATTTTACTGATTTTCTTAAAAAGCAGAAATGTTGTTATTAATTTAGTCTGGATCTATATTCCAATGCTACTTTATATATTTAGAAATAAATTAATGTTACAGAGAAATTATTCTCCTTAAAATGTTTATTCTATTTTAAACCACTGTAATATTCACAAGACAATTTTGAAGTGTTCAAAGATTACTTATGGTGATAATTTCACCCTATAAATATTCTAAACATTATTAAATTATATATTTAAAACAAATAAATTTCATTAAAATGGCCTAAATATTTAGACAATATAATGATAAATCATTTAATTAATAAAATTCTTTAGGAATTCTTAGAATCTCTAGGGATGAGACCCTAGACACAAGTAATGGTCTTTTTTTTTGCAAGCTTCATTCTATAAACAATTTGATAAATACAGTCAATGTTTTATTTCTTTAGACCTTGATCCCATCATTTTCCTGCCATCATTCCACCCTTGAAAATCCTGTCAATTCTTAAAGGCCCACCTAATGTCTCACTGTTGAACCAAATATAGTTAGTAAGTTCCATAGTAGAGATGAGTCAAGAAACAGGGGTTGGAGGAGGGAGAAGGGAGATAGAGACAGTAGATATATGATATAAGTTTATATTTAACACATATTTGCCAATATTTTAACAAGTAAAATAAAAAAAATGTGATGTAGAATTTGTATGCTGCCAAAAGGTAATGAATTAAAGCATCTATGAAGCACTGCCCAATATGTATTTGTTATATGAATGTACACCATGGTAACATCTCATGTGCTTGATATCATTGGGAATGGATTTTCTAGATGCCTGAATTTGGACTCTAACTATAGTGTTTTGAAAATTATTATTATTAACAGAAACCCCAGAATTTGATTATTCAGTTTCCTGTGGAGCCATTCAGTTTTGTTCTTTAGCGACTGAAAGGCAAAAAGCAGATGCTGAAATATTAATTAAAACAAAAGTGGAGGGAAGTAAAAATAGGAATAGAAGAAATATGGGAAATGACTAAGAGAAAAACAGGAATGGGCACAAGTTTGGAAATTCTATATGTGTCACTCCTGACATAATTCCCTTCCCAATTTTTTTCAAGGCTGGTGATTATAAATATAATCTGTATAATAGTCTCATAGTCCACAATAATCCAGGTGTATATCCTGTCAGGGGTAAATATCTGTCACATATTCATGTCATTTTAGAGCACTGTGATCTACAGAATAATGTAGCAAAAGTACTCAAAAGAACATTAAAAACTGCAAAGTTCTATACAAATTATGTGAGTTATTATAATTTTTATAATGATAGCATGCACTAAAGTTTCATTCCATTTAAAAAATATAGTTTATTAAAATGATACAGTATATTTTAGAAAGATTGCTCTGAAGAATAATTTTATTTTTTTTTTGTTTTTAAACCCTCACTCAAATATATGTTTTTTTAAATTGATGCCTGAACTAAATCTAATAGACAAATTCTTCATGTTTCCTCCAACTAAAAAAGTGTGGATCCCGGAAGAGGTAAACTCACTTACAATATATTTTAGAAGAATTATCTGCGATTCTTATGATCTATTATCTCTCTTAATGGGATAATTCATAGCTGCCCATACACAGGAAACAGAACTGAATTGGATGTCAGGAAATTAGCAGTCTAGACCTATATCTAATATACATGATGCTCTAACCAACTGAGCCATCTGGCCAGGGCAAAAATAATTAAAATTTTAGCTAAAAATATCTGTGCTCAAGGGAGATGAATAAGTGAATTTGGACACCTTTTATTTCAGAAATCAGATAAATGAGTTTAGGTATAGACAAAGAATTAGAAAGCTTTCAGAAGTCATACACTAATCTAGCATTTTCTACTTTTCTCCTGTTCTTAAAAAATAGAGAAGGACCCACAGTGCTACTAGAATAGGAAGGGGACCAAACATGAAGACAGAACATAATGTCTCATGAAGCCACAGGGAGTATTTTGCCAAACTTCTAGGGGGCACAGTATGCCTGAACTAAATCTAATAGACAAATTCTTCATGTTTCCTCCAACTAAAAAAGTGTGGATCCCGGAAGAGGTAAACTCACTTACAATATATTTTAGAAGAATTATCTGCGATTCTTATGATCTATTATCTCTCTTAATGGGATAATTCATAGCTGCCCATACACAGGAAACAGAACTGAATTGGATGTCAGGAAATTAGCAGTCTAGACCTATATCTAATATACATTAGTTATTATAATTTTAGGTAAAACACTTAATAAAAAGTACCATTTATACACAAAATTTTTTTTTGTTTAATATGAGACAATACATGGGCAGAGGCTTCTGAAAGTATAAATTCCTGAAATCAAGATTAAAAATGAAAGGGAATATCAAGAGTATATAATCAAATACCTGTATTTCTTCTCAAGTTGTTTCTCCATAAAATTTATTTACTAAAGCTACTATAGCTTAAAATATCTGAAATGGAAGAGGATGTTAAAAATTATGGAATGGTGGAAGCTCAAAGGAAGCATTTATTTATTTAAACTAATCAGGAGTTAAACTTAGTCATGCATTTATTCATTCAGCCTTTATTATTGAATGGAAGCTCTGCACGAGGCACTGTATTGGGCCTTGGAATTAAATAGGGAGTCAAAATAGAGTCTCTATCCTTAAGCAGTCTATATGCTAGTGGGAGACATAAATATTAACCAAACATTCATATAAGCAAATGTAAATACTTTTTAAAAATACAATGATATTGTACCATATAGGGATTTGATCATTTCAGAGAAGTCCAGTAAGTTTTTCTCAAGAACGTGACACTTGAGTTGAGATCTGAAGGGCATAAAGGAGTTAGCTACGTAAAGATGGGAGAAAGTAGTGTGACAATCTGAAAGAGAAGCATAAACAAAAACTGTAACAGAACAAATTATAGTGCATATACACAGTAGTGAGCAAAAATCAATAAGACAGGAGCAGAACGGGGAGACATGGTAATGCTTCAAGATACAGGAGAGAGCTATCAATCCAGACCATGAAAGTCTTCACAGATCACACTGATCTGTGACTACTGATGAGCAGAGAAAAGTATTAGAGAATTTTAAGCAGGAAGATGATGTAACTTGATTTGCTTCTAAAATAGATTGGTCTGGTTCTTTTGTGGAGAATGGGTGAGAAGGGTACCAGAATATATGGAGGTAGACAAATGAGTAGGGGTAAACAAACTAATAGGATATAACATAAGAAGCAAGGATGAAGGCAGCTTGACCCAAGATGGTGGTGGATCAACCAAGAACATGGAAATTCTTAAGAAATATTTAGTAGGTAAATTGATAGACTACATGGCTAGATTGTTTAGGGGTTTGAGGGAGAGGGTGATAGAAAATGGCCTTTATTAAATTTTGGCTTCTGTTAACAGATGGATCATGAGGTCCTTAATTGTTAGAGACATGAAGAAATGAAAAGATCATAGATATGGTCTTGATTATATTGAACCTGTGATGCTTTTGAGATAGTCAAGAAGAGATGCTAACAGTGAGAAAAATTCAGGAGTCAGAAGCTCAGAGGAAGAGCCTTCTCTGGAGTTAAAGTTTATGGGTCATCTCTGTGTAGCTGAATGAGTCTGTCTGGGAAGAGAGTATCAGATAAAAGGTAGAGATGGGTTAGAGTCTAGGCTCAAGGAACTTAACATGAAACAGGCAAGTAGAGGAGGATGACTCTAGCGAGAAAGAAAATAGCCAGAGCAGTATGTAAAACACATAATGATGTTATATCTCAAAAGCCCAGGGAATAGTATATTTTAAGAAAGACATAGTTAATCATGTGGAATGCTGCTGAAAGTTAAAGTGTGGAGATTATATATATATATCCTATCTAATAAAAGAGAAACATGGTAATTAGCCGTACGGCCGCTACCCTTCCCATTGGCTAATCAGGGCGATATGCAAATTAACTGCCAGCCAAGATGGCGGCCGGCAGCCAGGCA
>NW_005364596.1:245511-264356 GCF_000412655.1 Myotis brandtii | reverse complement strand
GTGGTGGTGGGAGCCTCTCCTGCCTCCTCAGCAGCGCTAAGGATGTCTGACTGCAGCTTAGGTCTGCTCCCCGCTGGCAAGTGGACATCCCCCGAGGGCTGCCGGGCTGCCAGAGGGATGTCTGATTGCCATCTTAGGCTCAATCCTCCGGGGAGCAGGCCTAAGCCAGCAGGTGGTCGTCCCCCGAGGGGTCCCAGACTGCAAGAGGGCACAGGCCAGGCTGAGGGCCCCCCCCCCCCGAGTGCACAAATTTTTGTGCACCGGGCCCCTAGTATGTAAAATAAAAGTGTATGATGCTAATTAGACCAGACAGCTGAATGACTTTCTGGACATCCTTTCAGACGTCCTTCTGGACGACCTTCCAGACGAAGCCGGGGCTGCCTGGGCTGAGCCCCTTGCACGAATTTCATGCATTGGGCCTCTAGGATATATGCCACTATGGCTCTAATAAGATGGATCCAGAAGACTGTAGGCTCAGAATGGAGAGGTAGGTTAAAAATTGAGAACAGTAGTGAGGCCTGGCCGGTGTGGCTCAGTATTTGAGGGTCATCTATGAACCAGGAAGTCACACTTTGATTCCAGTCAGGGCACATGCCCATGTTGCAAGCTCAATCCCCAGTTAGGGGGTGTGCAGAGGCAGCTGATCCATGATTCTCATCATTGATATTTTTATCTCTCTCTCCCTCTCCCTTTCTCCTCTCTCTGTAATATATATATATATATATTTGAATTAGGAACAGTGAGTAAAGCTCTTTGTAGAAACTTAACAATGAACGGGAGAAGACTGACAAAGAACATATTTGTGAACAAAAATAAAGGACATATATATTTTTAATTACTAAACACATTGAATGGTATAACAGATTTCAGATCCATGTTGCTCTTGAGGATGTCCTAGGAAATGTCTGCAAATTAGTGGGGAAGGGAAGTGGAGAGAATATTTTAAAGTTACAGAATGTCATTAGAGAATTCTTGCAATTATTGATTATTTAAGTTTTAAAAATAAGCCTGTTTTATATTTGGCATGGCCATGTTTATTGGGTAACTGATTAACATCTTTAACCTGAATTCTTTTTCTTTTCTTAATTTACTGATTTTAGAGGGAGAGGAAAGAGAGTGAGAGAGAAAGGAAAAAAAAACACATCAATTTGTTGTTTCACTTATTTATGCAGTCCTTGGTTGCTTATTGTATGTGCCCTGATTAGAGATTGAACCCACAACCTTGGCGTATTGGGAGGAAGTTCTAATTAACTGGCTACTTGGCCAGAGTAAGCTGAATTCTTTTTAAAAAGGCAGGATTTATTTTAATGGAAGTATACTGAAAATGTACTGTGCACTTTCCTGACTTTAAAAAAATATATTTTATTGATTTCAGAGAGGAATGGAAAGGGAGAGAGAGATAGAAACATCAATGATGAGAATCATTGATCGGCTGCCTCCTGCATGCCCCACACAAACCCAGGCACGTGCCCTGATCGGGAATGTAAACATGACCTCCTGGTTCATAGGTTGACGCTCAACCACTGAGCCATTCTGGCCGGGCCTAACTTCTTAAATGTAATATACTACTGATATTAAATTTTAATTTATAACTTGAAATTATTCTGATCATTAATCATTCAATGTGTTATAGTAGCTTTCTTAGGGTTTATTATAATTTGTTGGCTTCTATCTCCATTAATTTTTTTTTTAACTTTGTAGGTCTTTTTTTTTAAAAGATTGTCTCTCTCCTATTTCTATAGAGAATCACTTTTCACTATAATAAGTATGTCTTTATTTTAATTTCTCCTGTATAAGATAGCTTGTCCTTCTAGATGTTAAAATGATATGTAACATACGAGTAAATAAGGTCAGAGAGAGAGACTCAGGCTTTTTCTAATGAGTAATATTTATGTGTGTTGATTCATGAGATAAATATTTTTACTTGCTTTAACTTACTTTAGAGGACTTTATTGTTTTCCACCATCTTCTGTGTTTTCCTTGAAAACATGAGCATGTGTTTCACTGTATTCAAATTTTCAGTGATTATAACAATTTCTGATATGTGAGGGGCCCTAAAAATAGTTGTTGAGTGGAATTGTCATAAATAAAAGGGTATTTTTGTTTTTGTTTTTGTTTTAAGGACCTTAGGGAAGGTCCTTATTCATTGTTTTACCATATCTGCATAACTAAAGTGAAAATCTTATTTTGTTTTCAATGTAAAATTGTGCCAGTAACATTTAAGTTTACAATATGACAAAATTTCTTGGCTTGTATATCTGAATGCACAGGTAGGTCAAGTGTCAGGAGAATGGGAGAATGTAAACTTCATGAGAGTAGGGATTTCTTGTATGGGGGATTTTTTTTTTTACAGTGTAGCTCCCCCAGTTGTCTTTGTTTGCTACACAATAGGTGAGGAATGTAATGCATATTGGAGAGGCCATCAGAATACTCCTTTACTTTCCTCCTAAGGTTATTCTGAGACTTAAAGGAAATAATGCACATAGAGTGCCTAGTTAAGAGCCTTTTATACAATGAGCACTGTATAAATGTCAATGATTGTTATTGCTATTATCATCATTAAGTCTATACTTTTATCACTTTCTAAATATATTTGACAAAAATAAACATAATGGAGCAAAAAGAGAAAACTAGATTTGATGTTACATGATTTCAATTTTATTATGCTTCATTTTATGTCTATCAAGAAATTTAGTTAAGAAAATTAAAAAAAGGGAGCCATGTTGAAGACTTTGGGGTTATGAATGTGAAAAGAATATAAAAAGCAAAAATGATGGGTGAATTAGTGGTACAGGAAAAAGAGTTTTGGGTTTATGGAACTCTGATTTTTCTAAGCAGATGTCCTTATCATGAAAGTTATTGTAGTCTCCACTTAACCAGATGGGATACCAAACTCCCTGTTGTGTTCAGAACTGGCAGGGCTCATTAAGTTGGCTTTAAATTGGATATTAAAAGAGGATCTTTTGCTTAGCCAAATAATCTCAACATGCACGTTGGAGAGAAGAGGGAGTTCTACTAGCAAAGATGAAATATAAGAAAATTGATAAGTAATATTAACATACTGGACTTAATTGTCTATAAGTAACTACAATGTAGATGGGAAATAAAAAAGATTAACTGGAAATGTTTCTAAATGATGGAGAATATGACCTATTGAGCACAATAAAAATAGAAAGAGAACTCTTTTTTTGTTGTTAATCCTCACCGGAGGATATTTTTTTTTCATTGATTTATTAGGGAGAGTGGGGGGGAGAGAGAAACATCAATGTGAAAGAGACACATCATTTGGTTGCCTTCCTTATGCGCCCCTACTGAGGCTGAGGATGGAACCTGCAACCCAGGTACATGCCCTTGACTGGGAGTCAAACATGAAACTCTTCAGTGTGTGGTCCAACACTCCTACCATTGAGCCACACCGGCTAGGGCAAAAAGATAACATTTTTTAATTTGAATATCAAAACTCAGAGGTGAAATATACTCTATAAAGAAAACTATGAGAAAATTAAACTTGAGGAAGCAACATTGTATATGAGATCCAAAAAATACAAAACAAGTGCCTGGCCACTTAATAATCTTAATGTAAGGGAAATCTATAATCTTTTGATTATAGATACAAAAGATGAAAATAAAAGGCCATAGTTGGGCCCTGGCTGGTGTGGCTCACTCAGTTGGTTGGGTGTCATCTTATGCACCTAGAGATTACCTTTTCGATTCCCACTCAGGGCACATGCCCAGCTTGTGAGCTCAGTCCTCAGCAGGGGGCATGCAGAATATAGCCAATTGGTATTTCTCTCTAATGGATGTTTCTCTCTCTCCCTCTCTTCCTTTCTGTCTCTAAAAATCAATAAAAAATATTTCAAAAAAGGCCATAGTTCGTATATGTAAAAAACATAAGGAGTGGAAATTTTAACCCTTAAGGTTAAACACTTACACCCTTAAAACTTCTGGACCAGGAACTAAGGCTATGATATATTGAGATATCAAATGAATAATATTTATGTATACTGATACATGTGATAATTAATAAGCATATCAGTTAATAGGCACAGAGCAATGAAATCTTGATGGAAGTGGTATTGGCAATAAGATTATTTTATGTTTGAAAATCATAGAACCAATAAAGATACTGGATTTTTAAATTTTTTTATTAAACAAGACAATTTATTTGACTGAACTTATTTTACTAAACAAGCTTTGCAGGGAGTATATGAAGATGGGTAATAAATTTAGTTAAGAAAAACAAGTGATTGGATATTACCTAAATGATATCTGATTATAAGGAAGAAACTGAACTGGTGAGCTGAGCTTTATCTCTAGACAGTGTGAGAGGAGCATATGCATTAATATTATGACGAATATAGAATATCAAATATTAACAATAGGTACATTGATATATTTGTTTTCAGCACAAGTTTGAAATTTCTCTATTCACAGTTATGTAACCTAGAGCAGATTTACTAGTTTCTCTACACCTATTTTTGTTATTGTATACAGTGAGGATATTACCTTTTTGTTAGAAAATGCTTTTATAAATGTAACCTAGAGCAGATTTACTAGTTTCTCTACACCTCATTTTGTTATTGTATACAGTGAGGATATTACTTACCTTTTTGGTAGAAAATGCTTTTATAGCTTTATTTTCATGTTTGGCACATAATGGGAACTAAGTAAATGCTAGCTAAAAATAGTTTAATATCACAATTACCAAAATCAATCAAAACAAATTTGTTCTGGAAATGTGAAATTGGAAAGAGAAAAATCTATATATATAAAAGCCAAGTGACCGGAACGACTGGTATGACTGGAATGACCAGAGTGACTGGAACGGCTGGTTGCTATGACCCGCACTGTGGCTGGCCAACTGGCCTGATCAGGGGCTGGGCCAGCTGGCCAACCTCTACATCCCTTCCTCCTGACCTGCCCGGCCCCGATTGGCCCCGATAGGGGCAGCCCGCCGGATCCCACCCGTGCATGAATTTGTGCACTGGGCCTCTAGTAAAATAATAATTTGCATGCCCACATACTGTTAATGTTGGCCAGTATTAGTTTGTTAATATAGCTAGTCTTCAGGAAAGCAGAGTGATACTACTTCCACCAAAGAAAAGAGGAGACTGAAACTGAGGAAAGTTAAATCACAGAAGGAGTGAGAATTGTTCTGAAACAATGCTCAGAAGTTTCTAAAGTATTTGTTTTGTGATTTTTTATTTCTATTCCCTTATGGATCTTGATAAATACTCTTTAAAAAGATACTTAGTACTTGTATACTAAAGAATTATACCCTTAAAATGCGAAATATATTTTATATATTTGAAATATGTATATATCTTAAATGTGTAACAGAAATGAATTTTAACTTTCTTTAGCTTTAAGACTAGGGTCTTAATTTAATTATAATAGTTATGGAAATGAATAGCCAAAGCGTCTTTTAATTTTAATTGTGGGAGACCATGCTTTAGAAATACAGTCAAGGAATTCAGTTCATAGCAAAAATTATAAAATCATACCTTCTTTAGTTTCAAAGATAAGCTTAAATGCTTATTTCTTAATTCTCCTGTGTTCATGTTGTAATTTACTGAGTGCCTATTATGAACCAGGTAGCATGTTAGCCTTTGGCTCCATAATAAGGAGCCCAAACAGAATAGGTCTTCAAGATTTAGGGTATAGATTCCCTCCATACTGAACCATCCTAAAATTACTCTCACAAATATGACTTTTTCATCATCTTTCCCCCTTGCTTCCTATTAAGTCACCTCCTGTTTATATATGCTATACAGGCACAAATATAAAAATGTTTCCTTGGCCCTAACTTGTTTGGCTAAGTGGATAAGCATCAGCCCTGTGGACTCAACGGTCCCAGGTTCGATTCTGGTCAAGGGCATGTACCTTGGTTGCAGGCACATCCCCAGTTGGGGGTGTGCAGGAGGCAGCTGATCGATGTTTCTCTCTCATTGATGTTTCTAACTTTCTATCCCTCTCCCTTCCTCTCTGTAAAAAATCAATAAAATATATTTTTTAAAAAAGTTGTTTGTTTTTTAATGTCTGTACTTTCTGACCCAGAATGTTTTGCTTCTAGTAACTGATTCTAGGAAAGAATCTGACAAATGGCAAAAATATAATGTGCATAATTTTTATGATAGTGGTGAAAGCAAGGCAGAAAAACTCTAAATGTCTAAGATTTGAGAACACAATGAACCAATAGCCAGACATTTAAAATAACAATAAGTATAACCTTTTTAAAAGCATTAGTATTTTTGAAAAACTTCAAAAGTGTCATGCATTTGCCCTATATGATTAATATGGATTATTCCCTTTAATGTTTACTAGAAGCTGATGAGTAGGAATGATTACTATATGTTTTACCGATGAAAAAATAGAGGCTTAGTAAATTGTGCAGGGATACACAGCTCGAAAATGTCAGAGTCAACAATCTAACCTAGATTTGTCTGATTCCAGAGCCAGAGATTTTAACTGGTGTGATATAGTTTGGGTATTGTCACATATGATAATCATATTACAAATGATACTCATAATTTATTGTTAAATGAGGGAGTAGCAAAGGTGTATGAATCATAGCATGATTTTATATGCATAAAAAATGCACAAACACATACACAGTAAAGTAAATCATGTGATAAAGCTCCCGTGATTGGCAGTTAATTACCAGTTCCTCTGCTCTCCTGTTCAGATGACTAGCTGTGCAGATTCACACTCATCTTTTCATTAATCTCACAATAAAACCTACCCACATTTTATATAATTAAAATATTTAGACACCACTTATAGTGAATGGCAGAATTTTACTGCATATACATCGTATATAAACAAATAAAATCTATTTGGCAAAGCATATGCCAAGTTCTGCTTCTTTCTTTGTGTTGAGATTATGGATAATTTCATATATATAATTTGGTTGATTTAAATTTTCTACTTTTTCTCAACTGAATGTACAAAGTTGATACAACTAACAAAAAAACAAACAAACAAAAATCCCACAGGAAAGGTGACGATGCGTTTTAATAAGAGTAGGCTGTTTTCTGCACTCCCCCTGCTGGGGATCATGTTCTCAACCCGGGCCTGTGCCCTGACTGGGATTCAAACCAGTGACCCCTTGGTTCATGGGTCAATGCTCAGCCATTGAGCCACAATGGCTGGGTAAGAGTAGACTGTTTTTACAAATGATGTCCTACCATCACCCAACTGATTGATTTTTTGCTTTATACTTGACTAGAGGCCTGGTGCACAAAATTTGTGCATGGTGAGAGGAGGGGTCCCTCAGCCTGGCCTGCACCCTCTCCAATCTGGGACTCCTCCCCTGTGGGATGGGGCCTCAACCGGCAGTCGGACATCCCTCTCGCAATCTGGGACCGCTGGCTCCTAACCACTAGCCTGCCTGCCTGCCTAATTACCCCTAACGGCCTCTGCCGGCCAGCCTAATGCCTCTAACTGCTCCCCTGCCAGGCTGATCACCCCCTACTTCCCTCCCCTGCCAGCCCGATTGCCCCCTAACTGCCCTCCCCTGCCGGCCAGATCAGCCCTTAACCACCTCTGCCTTGGCCCCCGCCACCGTGGCTTTGTCCGGAAGGACGTCTGGAAGATGTCCAGTCTAATTAGCATATTACCCTTCATTAGTATAGATAGTAAATGCTGTTTATTGAGAACATAGTTAGTACCAAGTACCTAATAAATGTCTTTTATGAATATACTACCTTATTTAATCTGTACAAGAACCATGTGATATAAGTACTATTATTATCACTATTTTATATGTGAGGAAACTGAAGCACAGATTGGTTAAACTGCCCAAAGCTACACAGTATGGTTCCAGCTCATGGAGTCTGACTCTAGGCACTTGCTCTAAAGCCCTGATGGGTACAGACCCTGCAAGTTTAACAGGAAGGGCACATCTCCTCAACTGTAAAATGCAGGGCCACCTGAACATTTTAATATTCTGTTATTTTTAATCCAATGTTTGACAAAAACTTTTGTTTTGTATCCTCAGTCAATAATTTTTTCAGTGCCTACTATATGCCAAACTCTGTAGTAGCTTTTCTTTCTTTTTCTTGATATCAATTTCATAGACCATTTGAACTGAGTGACATGTGCGTTGGAAATGGGATTGAAGGCATCCACGGCAGTTTGAGGATTGAGGGCATATAATGTGTTGTATAAACTGGACATCCTAAAAAAAAAATAAAAGCAATCTGATTATTTAATAAATTCTAACTTGAAAAGAGGGATGCACAGTTATTTTTTTAACTTTTCCCAACACATATTATCACTTTTAGTCAGTGGTTAAATATAATTTTCTTTAGCTGCTAACTCAATTCAGGAAAAGATTCAGGCATAAAATCATACAAATCTTTTGTTTTGCAAAGCTCTTTTGCAAATCAACCTTGTTTCATGCCCTAATTAACTAGCATCCATGGGGGAATGAGAGGTTATTTGCTTTTCAGCCTCTGCAGATATACTAATAGCATAACAGGAGAGCTCTGAAACAACACGGGTTCTTTTTCATATTTGAAGCAGTTTCCCATGGATTCTTATAATTATCTAGAAAATGCGAACCATTGTTTCTATTGGAATTTTACCTCATGCTGACAGGAACTCCTGAGATTAGAAAAATCTACCCATTACGAGGCCTTTTGAGCATACAATTATTCCAGTGTGTTAAATTGAACATATCATTATGTTTAGAAACCCCTACCATAGTCCCTGATCCTTATAATCCACAGGAGAATGTAAGCACTTCTTTTGCTCAATTAAATCATCTTTAAAAACATGCAACAAACCATTTCTCATTGACTGAAATAAAAACTGTATACGATTTTCTAAATCAGTAGAATAGTTTAACAAGCTATTGGGAACAAGTCAAGTTTAGCTAGCAGAGAAGCCTTATTTGATTTCCTTATATGTTATTATTAGCTCCGTAAAATTGGCTTATTGAGCACCATCTCAAATCAAAATTTTACAACATCACGCCCAGCACACTGCACACTGGAGCCTTATGCTTAATTATACTTCCGTTCATTACCCAGAACTCAAAAAAAAAAAAAAAAAAAAAGAGGGTGGGCCGCATCGCAGGATAGAGGCTGTTGTTTGCTCTGCTGGTAGGCAATTTTGGTTGCAACAAGTTCCCTGGGTCAAAATCACTGCTGTTGCTATGAAATTGCCTTAGAACAAAAAAAAATCTAAGGCAGATATGATAAAGTGAATATGATTCAGAGATTTTTTATATTTTAGGAATCTGGTTTTTGCTTCTTGTGTTTGAGCACAATTCTGTTTATCAATGTAAAATTATTTACATAATTACAGATCAAACCAATCAGTTACTACCTTGTCAGGCTAAAGGTCATGTCCAGCATAAGCAAGTAGCTCGGATGCCGCTCGGCTGTTAATACCTGTTCACTCTGGGGCTGCCGCCCTATTCCCAGAGCTGATTGCCCTCTGTCCTGTGGCTTCAAGTAATGTAAATTGTATCTTGTCCCTGGGTAATCGAGATCAGTGTTGTCTTGTCTGTCCACTCCCTGCCAATGCCCTCTCTATGCTGCGATAATGGTTTTGGTGGGCAATCAAGGAGGATGCCTTCTTGACTCGTCTCTCATAATAGATTGTCCTCCTCAGGCAAAATTGAATAACCCCCGACATGGCCTGGAGGCAAGCAATGAGAATTCAATAAGTCTGCAGGGTCAATGTCCTGTCATTTTTGGCAAGCAAGTAATTATTCTGCACTAACATTCAGTAATAGGAAGAGGAAACTGCCCTGGACGCCTTCACCCTGATGCCCAGGAAAGTCACCTTAACAGGATTTTTCCTCTAATCAGCAATAATGCCTTCTCCTTTTCTGATGTAACTGGGTCCAATATTCATGTGCCTTGCCTGTGTGGATTTTCTAGAATTTTTTTTCTAACATGTAGTGTCTGTGGGAAAGTTTAACAACTTCACTGCCTGTTTAATATTTTCCACTTTTATGGGTTGCAGTTGTGCTGTCTATTTGCTTTTACTGATTTGTGAAAGATTTATTATAAACCAAATACAGCTGTTCTGCCCTTTCATAAAGTCAAACTTTTTTGGCAAACCTGTTTTCCACTGTGAAAATATATTCGAAATCATTTTTTTTCTGACCAGTTTTCCTACTCTAAACTGTGGACTCACTTAACGAATAGAGAATGCATCTGCTTAAAAAATAAACAGGCTGAAGAAATGACACTTTTGGGGGCATTCTGGAGGGATTCAATGTTATTATGTTCAGATGCCAAGAGGGCAGAATTTTAATATTAAAAAAGAACATCTGTAAATTCAAGCCACTTGAGTGTTCTGCCTTTACATTTATATTTATGAACCATACCCATTTAACTATGTAAACTTTAACTGAGACTGATATTATGATAAACCTTTTAATATTCTTAAGATATTGCTATCATGTACCATCACTCCATTCATCATATATACACACAGAGAAATATTCATGTATAAATATATATATATGGAAATGTAGGTTTATAGTTATAATACAAATAAATAATACAATAATTAATAAGCACAGGATGCAAGCAAGTTTCTTCTCTGTGCTGGGCTGATGCTAGTCCCTCTGACTAACATGCCTTTCTGCCTATTTGCATATGCTCAAGGCTGTGTACGTGTGTGTGTGTGTGTGTGTGTGTGTGTGTGTGTGTGTGTGTGTGTGTATGAACATATCACTTCAAATAATCAGTTCCCATTGCTCAGTTTTAGATCTCTAACTTTTGATATTTATTTAAGGAATTGCTGAATTATTGATTTTGAAGAAAGCAAATTTTAGCACCATTTTATTTACTGGCACTTTTTAAAAAGTTATCATTTTTAATGGGGAAAAACCACCCCCAAAACAATTAGAAGACAAAAGTGATTTCCAAACCCAATTGAGGTTGCTTTTCTCCTCATTTCTCTCTGTGAAGAAGCTATTGCTTTATTCATTGAAAGGAACCTTTATCTTCTCTCTCCTGAGATCAGTGCACAGCGAGTAATGAAGAGGCTCATATAAGAGCAGAATAAGCACTTTCCATGACTGATTGACGATTGATTATTGCTGGGATGTCTCCCCACGGTCACTCATCACTATGCTTTTTTGACAACCAAGCTCTATTCCTGACATGAAAAAGGTGTTTTGATCTGCATCAATTTGGCTTGTTAACTGTGACAAAACTCAAACTGATACTGATCATGTTCACTTGTCGATGTTGATTTGGATCCTGGATGTAAGAATGGTTAATAATAATGTGTATACTTTATTTTTTATTTAGGATGCTATAACACTAATTTATTTAATAACTACTTCTCTTGAAATCATTTTCATTATCCTCATGCATTTAAGATTTTGTTTACCATAATAAGATTTTGACATTATTTTATCTCCTTGTTACACCTTTCAATATATTTTTAACAGTCTGCTTTAGAATTTCTAACCATCTTTTACTAGTATATGACCATAACCCATCTTTTCACCATACGATTGGGGAGGAAACTATAGCTGCTTTTTATACAAACTACTGAAAAACAAAATTTAGTTAGAAGGATTATTTTGTATTGAATAGAGTATATATTTTCTAGAAGTAAAGGATAGCAAAGAGAATATATTTTAAAGATTATATCAAGAAAGAGAAAATATTATGTATATTTTTTCTTAAGTGCTTTGGGTTAAAAAATGAAATAAATTATTGGTAATTAATTACTCTCTGCAAATTTTAAAAATAATATTAAACATATCATAAACACATCAAAATACTTATAATAGTTGCTATTAAGAAGCTCTAAATGACTTGTATTTTAATATATTTAATTTTGTTATTTATTTGCTTTATACTAAGAAATTGAATCTAAGACATAAAGGAGATTTTATTTTTCAAATTGAATTATGTTTCACACTTAACGTTGAGCTAATAATCCTTCTACATTTTGCATTCCCTCTTCCCTTTCCGCTAGAGTTTTTAAGACCTCTATTTATCCCCACATCACAGACCAAGTACAAAAATTCCAGTTGAAAATTTTAATTGTATTTCTTGAAGCAATCCTTGAAAAATAATGGCCATGAGATCTTAGCTACTCTTTTCTTTTTTTAAGTCACAATAAAGTTGTCTAGTGAAAATTATAGCATATCATTTGGGGGCATGCATTATTAATTCTCTTTTACCCCTCCCCATAACTGTTACTTTTAATTTATTGATCTAAATTATCAACCACTGTGTTGCATTTGCCAAACTATATTGAATTTATTTTTCTTTAGTTTGTTATATTGAAATTACTGCAGGAATTACCATGTTAATCCAAATGATTATAAAAAACTCCTTTCTAATGCCTTGACTGCTCTTTCCTTGACTTTATGAGGTATTAAATTTATAAATTAAAATTAATATCTAAATATCTTTCTATCATTCACAAAAAGCACTGGGTGAAAGATTTTTCTCTGGTGCATGAGAAGTTGCCCAATTAAAAAGCCTCCTCACTCTTATCCTTTTGTAAGTACTGTGCTCCTTTGTCCGTGAGACCTGTGAGCTAAATATTATTGAATTCTTCATGGGGTTGAGTATCAAGAAAAGAATACACTGCTCTTTCCATGTTTTGTGAGGATCTTTCCATATCTTTGAGGAGTCTCTGATTGACTTACATTTCCTTGGTAGGCCTTTCCACATTAGTGCCTCAGTGCAGTGATTACCTTCAGGGCTTGCCAATCCTGGTTGCCTGTGGACTCGGCCCCTGTGGGCAGCTGTTTGCAGGCTCCGGCCCCACCATTTAATTTGGATTCAATGTCTCTATGAACTGCAAAGGGAAAATGCTAGGGAGACTTGATATGAAGAAAGGAGAGACTGGAGCATACAGAAATGTAAAAAAAAAATTATATTTTTAGTACTCTCCATTTTGCCTTTCCCTTCCTCAAAATATTTTTCAGTGGTCGTAAGTCTAGTAGCCAGTGTCATGCCATTATGCTTCTGGATCTTTCTCTTGAACATTACAAAAATTGTCTGTTCTTTACATCATTTCATCTCACTTTTCAAGCCTATCTATATATATAAAAGCCTAAATGCTAAGTGTCCGGCTGATTGGTTGACCATTTGGTCGACAGCTCAACCAGTCGCTAAGACACACACTGACCACCAGAGGGTAGATGCTGCAATTGGTAGGTTAGCTTGCTGCTGGGGTCTGGCCGATCGGTACTGGGCAAGATGTCCCAGACACTCCCTGGAGCCCTCCTGTGGTCCCTCTCAGCTGGCCAACCTCCCATGGTCCCTCCCCGGCCAGGCAGCCCCCATTGGCCCCAATCAGGACTGGGTGAGACTGCCCCTAAGGGCCCCAATTGCCAACCAGGATGAGGGACCCCACCCATGCATGAATTCATGCACCGGGACTCTAGTTTTATATTAAGGCTCAAAAAGTTTGGCAGAGCTTTTCATGAAAAACAATACCACAGAGCCAAGAAAGTTCCAGAGACCTCAAAGACATTTTAGGAGACTCTGATACAGATGAATGCCATCACCTTACAGGGAATAAAATAGAAATAGAGAGAGATCAGGAACTCAGAATCTGGAGCCAGATCTCCTGGGATCAACCTCTAGATCTGTCACTTATTTTTGTAGGTGCCTCATATTACATCTCTGTGTCTCAATGTACTCATCTATAAAGTGGGGATATACAACCCAGCTGGTGTGGCTCAGCGGTTGAGTGTCCACACAGGAACCAAAAGTTCGCAGGTTTAATTCCCAGTCAGGGCACTGCCTGGGTTGCAGGCTCGATCCCCAGTATGGGTACATGCAAGGCAGCAGCCAACTGATGATGTTTTTCTCATCACTGTTTCTATCTCTACCCCTCTCCTTTCCTCTCTCTCTAAAAATCAATAAAAACATATTCAAAAAATAAAATGGGGGTATACAGATGTCCCTATTACATGGGGACATGTCATATTATAAAGCTGTTGTGAATATTAAATAAGTTCAAATAATTAATGTTGTTGGAATTGTGTTTGATGCCTAAATTATAACCTCCTACATGTATTATTATTTATGTAGAAGTTGATACCTTACAAAGTATTTTCTCAAATATTATCCTTTGACTCTTATAACAATTCCATGAATCAATTTTAAGATGAAGAAACTGAGAAAGTAAGTGGCTAGCCCTAATTGGTTTGGCTCAGTGGATGGAGCATCGGCCTGTGGACTGAAGGGTCCTGGGTTTAACTCTGGTCAAGGGCACGTACCATTAACCTAGCTCTGGTCAGGGTTTGTGCAGGAGGCAACCAATCAATGTGTTTCTCTCACATTGATGTCTCTCTCTGTCTTTCTCTCTCTCTTCCACTCTCTAAAAATCAATGGAAAAACATCCTAGGGTGAGGATTAAAAAACTAAAAATATTTTTTTAAAAAAATATACTTTATTGATTTTTTTACAGAGAGGAAGGGAGAGGGACAGAGAGTTAGAAACATCGATGAGAGAGAAACATTGATTCAGCTGCCTCTTGCACACTCCCTACTGGGGATGTGCCCGCAACCAAGGTACATGCCCTTGACTGGAATTGAACCCAGGACCCTTCAGTCCACAGGCCAATGCTCTATCCACTGAGCCAAACCGGTCAGGGCACTAAAAATAATTTTAAAAAATTTAAAAAATTTTAGAAAAAAAGAAAGTAAGTGGCTTGACCAAAGAAACATAATGAGCAAATACTGAAAAACTTGATCCAGGTTTTTTGTTTCTAAGTACAAGTTATTCATGTTGCTGTTGCTATTTCCCATAGGACAATATCTCTCTTTAGAGATTGATTTATTATCACTTGTTATGATGATATTAAAAATGAAAGGAAGATAAGCTTAGAGTAGAAAGTGCTAAGAAAAGGGAAAGGGCACATAACTGTCAGATTCAGTAGTTGTAGATAAAGGGAAAATGTGAGTTCTAGGTTTCAGTATATGTTTTTTATTGTTTTCATTTATTGAGGAAATTTTTATTAAGCACCTATTATTGCTAGACATTGTGGATATAGGAATAGATAATTGAATTGAATAACTAAATTGAATTCCAGCATTTCAGTGGAGGAGATAAAGAGTCAAATAATTATTGTGGCATAGTATAATAGAAGTATACATTAGAATTATTAAAGCAAAAAGTAGGAGCACCTGGCCAAGACTGGAGGATTTGAGAAAATCAGGGAAGATTATCTAAAGGATTTAGAGTAAAAAACGGATAATCTAATTGAAAGTTTTAGAAAATCATTGTGATTGTTGTATTAAGACTATATTGCATGGAGGAAGACTGGAAGCAGAGAGACCAAGTTGGATGCTAGTGTAATAGTTCAAGAAAGACATATAATGGTGGCTGGTAAAAAAAATAGAGTTACTTTTCCTAATATGTGGAAGCTTGACAATGTTTATAGATGGAGGGGCAGGTCTAGTTAAAAATTGATTTAATATAAAAGTTTATAAGTAACTTATATAACTCAACACCAATGAAAACCAAGATCAACCCAATTAAGAAGTGAGCAAAGGACCTGAATAGACAGTTCTCCAAAGAGGACATACAGATGGCGAATAGACATATGAAAAGCTCAATATCACTCATCATCAGAGAAATGGAAATGAAAATCATGAAGTTATCACCTCATACCTGTCAGAATGGCTATCATCAATAAATTAACAAACAAAAAGTGTTGGTGAGGATGTGGAAAAAAGGGAATTGTCTTGTGCTGTTGGTGGGAATGCAGATTGGTGCAACCACTGTGCCAAGCAGTACCGTGTTACCTCAAAAAGTTTCAAATGGAACTACCTTATGACTCAGCAATTCCACTTCTGGGAATATATCCAAAGAAACCTGAAACAGTAATTTGAAAGAATATATGCACCCCTATGTTCACTGCAGTGTTATTTACAATAGCCAAGATTTGGAAGTAACCCAAGTTGCCAAAAGTAGATGAGTAGATTAAAAAGCTGTGGTACATTTACAGAATGGAATATTAATCAGCCATATAAAATATAAATCAATGTAATATTAATAATAAAGAAGGAAATCTTACATTTTGAGCATGAATGGACCTGGACAGTACTATACTAAGTGAAATAAGCCAGTCAGAAAAAGACAAGTACCGAATGACTTCACTTATATGTGAAATCTAGTAAGTAAAATAAACTAACACATTGGAGATAGACTCATAGATACAGAGAACAGACTGAGGGAGATGGTTGGGGACTGGATGAGAAGGATGAAGAGATTAAGCAAAGAAAAAGGAAATGAAAGACTCATGGACATAGACAACAGTATAGTCAGTGCCCGAGAGAAGGAGATAGAAGAAAGTGAAGGGGGGATAAATGGTGATGAAAGGAGACTTGACTTGGGATGATGAACACATAATACAATATACAGATGATGTGTTGTAGAACTGTATGCCTGAAACATATATAATTTTATTAACCAATGTCACCCCGATAAATTTAATAAAATAAAAATGCAATTGCGAAAATGAGATAATTGATGAAAGAAAAGCCTAGAATAAGTGGGCAGCATCTTAGCAAGTATACTCATGAAAATTTTGCCAGGAGGGCACTAGATTTATGAAAGGGATGACTTTATAAATTATATAAATGTCTAACCACTATGCTGTGCTCCTGAAACTAACATGATATTGAATGCCAACTGTGACTGAAAATCTATTTTTTTAACTTAGCCATGGAAATAAGTTCTTCAAGTCGCTAAGAAAGCAAAAGTTAGATGAAAATGCTTAGAAAATTGAGAAAAGTATGATCTCATCAACCCATGTTTTGGTTACTCACAAAACCTAGCCCTGGAGGTCATGTCTTGAAATCATGATGGACACTCAGTATATTACATTTGCAAACTTTAAGATTCTTAGATAGGAACAATAACTCTTTAATAATGTTTGGTTCACGGTAACAGTCAACTTTGGCAAACAGTGACTCATGGCAGCTAAAACCATTGGGATGATGAATACTGACATGGGCAGCCTGAACTGGAAATGTCACACAGCATTAAGTTGCTGATACTCCAAAGGACAAAAACATACAGAGTGAGATATGAACTAGACAACTATATAGGCCAGTGATGGCGAACCTTTTGAGCTCGGCGTGTCAGCATTTTGAAAAACCCTAACTTAACTCTGGTGCCGTGTCACATATAGAAATTTTTTGATATTTGCAACCATAGTAAAACAAAGACTTATATTTTTGATATTTATTTTATATATTTAAATGCCATTTAACAAAGAAAAATCAACCAAAAAAAAATGAGTTCGCATGTCACCTCTGACACGTGTGTCATAGGTTCGCCATCACTGATATAGGCTATTTCTTTATGTTATAAAGTCTGATGATATCCATTACACATATGTTTAATATATAAAAAGACACACAATTCCTAGTCCAAAATATGGTCCTAATGGGTACAAGCCAGAAAATGTATGCATTTACTATAGTTATTCTATCAGTAAGCAGGGTACTTCAAAGATAGTTTTCAGAAATAAAACACTTTAAAAAATGTTCCTGCTTAAGGTCATAATGTTCTTTTATGACCACCCATAACCTAACATCTGGATTTTTATCTGTTTATTAATGCCCTATCTATCTATTTATCTATCTATTACCTATTTCCTTAAGTAGAAAAAAACATTTTTAAAAAAAATAAAATATTTGAGATATTTATGTCAGAGCTTTAGGAGCTAGAACCCAAGTTGTTTATGGGCACAGTTTGAAGAAATTTTGGGAAGAATTATCAGCAGGCAGAGATAATACATGTTAAGGAACTGATTGCTTATTAAATTACCAATGTATGAATGCCTAGAATTCTTCTTCATAAAACTCACTCAGGAAGTGGTACTTTTTCTCCTATTCTCTTCTCACTAATTATTGAAAGCTAGACACATAATTGCTTACATTTTTAGACCAACAGGTATTAATGGACTTTTGTTAATGTTGCTTGGAATATAGAGCACTTAACATTTCTTTTTTTGGTGCTTGGAGTAGATTTAGATAGAAGGTAGTAGTATCGAGATCTATCATCTATCTATCTATCTATCTATCTATTTATCTATCTAATCACTCATCACCCTTTCTTTGTTTAGTAAACCCTGTTTGCTGAGCAATGTAAGGATACAGAACCAGAAAGAGCCAGAGATGAAGTTAGGCTATATTTTCTACTTCATAACGTCTACCTGTCTGTGGGCAATAAGAGAGCTTCTTATCTACACTAATAAAAGACAAAGATGCAAATTGACCATACCTTCGCTATGCCTTAAGCCATGCCCACCAGCCAATCAGAGTGACTATATGCAAATTAACCCAACCAAGATGGCGGCTGGCAGCCACAGAGCTGGAGCAAGCAGGAGGCTTGGTTGCCCCAATGATGGAGGAAGCCAAGCTTCTCGCCTGCCGCAGGTTCCACTCAAAGCAACAAAGTTTCAATTATAGAAGGTAAATAAACCCCAGATACCTGCTTTCAGCCGGCCATGGCCACAGAGCTGGAGCAAGCAGGAGGCTTGGTTGCCCCAACGATGGAGGAAGCCAAGCTTCCCGCCTGTTGCTGTGGTTCTGAGCTCCACACAAAGCAACAAAGTTTCAATTATAGAAAGTAAATAAACCCCAGATACCTGCTTTCAGCCGGCCAATGCCACGGAGCTGGAGCGAGCAGGAGGCTTCCCTCATGCCTGCCCTGGCTGGCTCTGAGCTCCTCGCAAAGCAACAAAGTTTCAATTATAGCAGGTAAATAAATCCCATAATAAAAAGAAAAAAAGAAAAAAAGGAGAGGCTGAAAGCTTCCGTCGCCCGGGTGGCTTGGCCAGCCTAAAAATGGCCCTCAGCCCCTCACCCAGACTGGCCAGGCACC
>NW_005364596.1:230818-245081 GCF_000412655.1 Myotis brandtii | reverse complement strand
CTAAGGATGTCCGACTGCAGCTTAGGCCTGTTTCCCGCTGGCAAGTGGACATCACCTGAGGGCTCCCAGGCTGCCAGAGGGATGTCTGACTGCCAGCTTATGCCCAATCCCCCAGGGAGTGGGCCTAAGCCAGCAGGTTGTCATCCTCCCAGGGGTCCCAGACTGTGAGAGAGCACAGGCCGGGCTGAGGGACTCCCCAGAGTGCACAAATTTTTGTGCACCGGGCCCCTGGTACACTATAAAGGGACACCTATAACTAATTTCTTGGGCATCAGAGAGCATTGTCACCATATTATTTTCTTGCTTATTTTGTAGAAGTTTCAATAGTAGATTCCTGGATAGATAACTAACAGAGAGGACATATTTCCATTCCATGCTCGAGAAGTATAAAGTCTGACTCTGAGAAAGTCTGTGAAGATGAAATACAGTTTGCTATGGAAGTATACAACCAAGATTCCTGAAAAAAAAAAAAAAGTATATTTATTTTTGTATCTATGGCAAAGGTCATAAGTTAAATATCCATGTGGCTAATTGAGATTCTTTATTCCATGGTAGAGTTATATCTCTAAGCATGATAAATTTAAAGCAATAGCAACAAAAATATTTTAATGATGGTATTATCTTTCTATATGGAGATAACATACTATTGTTATATTTCAAGAAATGTGCCAGATCTATAGTGCCTCTTCTCTAAGCTTCTCATTCACAATTTTTGCCAAGAGAGGTAAGAAGGTAGCTTCTTCAAATTAACTGCTCAAGAAGGGAAGGAAGAAAGAATTATAGAGGCAACATTAGATTCCAGCGTCTAGGGCTGTATTCCCCCTTGTACATACATTGTAATTATATACCGACCTTTGAGATCAGTGGCTGGTTACTTATGGGATAATATGATTAAAATATATGTAGCAAGTATGTTAAATTATTTTTAATGTAATTCTAGTGGAGAAGATCTGTGTAATTGCTAATTCCATTTCATTCTAGAGGCATCTGAGATCATGTCCCTTGGGCCCACGCTTATAAACTAGACTAAGGCTATATTCACACAGAGGCCACTTTGAATTTGTTGATTTTGCTTTCCCGATGACTGATGTTCAGGGAGAAAGAAACTTATGGCTAGTGAGAAAATGCATAGGAGACACACATGAACCTTTCAAGGGTTAATTTGTGGCATTTACATAATTATTAAAGAAAATGCAATTTATTGTCATGTTTGGAGTAAACTTTCTTTTCTTCTTCTCTGAAACATGAATACTAGAGCATTTGAATCGCTTTTCATTTTCATTTTGAATGGGGGCATGTTCAAATGCTTCAAAAGTGCTTCTAGTGGGTCAAAATTTTGTGGGTGACAACCCTTTGAAGGAGCTTAGAACTTTATCTGCTGATAAAGAGAAACTCTTAGGGACAAGGAGATTGATAATGGCTTGAATTTCAGGAATTGGAAGACTTAAGGGATCCAGAGGGAAAATGTTAGCCTTGAGGCAGTAGTATAAATGTGAGAAAAATAACGCTGGAGACAGAGACAATGGAGAATGAAGCAAGAGGTGCTGTGCTGGTGGGAACTGTGGCACAGAAAGGTAGTAAGCAGAAGAGATGCCTATTGTATTACACAAAGCTTCGCAATTCACCCAAGTTAAGTTAAATTCTTATTTGTAAATGTTATAAGAAGTTTAAGCTTTGATATGCTAATATGCAATTTACTTTTGTATACCTGAGGCATATTATAAATAATAACTGATAATTATATTTACTGCTGACGACTTCTGTTTCACCCATCATTTAGCTATTTTAACAGATTGCCAATGTGAATTGATATATAATGCATTTTTATTTCTGTCCATGGCCAGCACTGACTTAACATAGATGTCAAGTAGTTATAAAAATTTTTAGCCTTCCTCCAGTTATTTGCTAACCATGATGATCTGGAAGTAAGTTTCCCTTGTTTTCAATTGTTTTGGGGCATATGTCAGTGATCTACTAAAGAGGTTCCTTGATGAGGAAATTGGTCCTTTATCCAAAATTTCAGGCATCTTTCTTAAAGAAGCTATGAGTTAGTGTCACAGACCTATCGTGTTCTAATTGGAGAGTCAGATGCTCTGGGATTAAGCAAAGTAAAGGACTAGTTTTTGCACTCACTCAAATATGTCAGGAGCCATATAGAATGCTCTTGACAGTGAGTACTCCACAGGCTGATTGGGTTTATAAACTATCTAATCTTTGCTAGTAGCTTTAGCAAAGCCTTAGTTTGCTCATTTGTAAAATTTGAGTACTGTCAATGGATACCCCAAAGAATCGGGGGATTAAATGAAATAACTGACACAAAGCACTTAGTTCAACACCTAGCTATTGCTGTAAAATATCACACTTACTAATTTCTATGAGAACAGACATTTTTGTTTAGTCCATCCCTGGATCGTCAGCACAGTGACTGGAACATAGTAGGCAGCTGATATTCATTTGCCAACTTAATAAATGAAATTACGGAGACAATGATTAGTATTTCCTCTGGGTTCAGAGTATTGGAGGTGGAAAAGACTGTATATATTATTAGGCTCCATTCTCTGGCAGGAGTTTAAGATTAATCCCTTGATCCCCACTGAGGAGAAAGATTGCCAATGTGGGACAAGTTCAGGAAATAATTCAGTTAAGAACTAAGAATGGGAACACTTAGTGGGATAAGAAAGTGGGCAAAGGTTTTCCTTTCTGTGTTGAGTACTCTTCAAGCATTAATTTTCTTTTGATTATCTTTCTGAAACATCTTTCTCTATTTTACTTCTTTCTCTATATTCTATAGGCATCCCTGACAACCCTGCTTACTTTTGCTTTTCTGTTTTTGAGTTTATCCTTCATGTAGCAAGGACAGGAAAAGAACCCTGGATTTGTACTAAAGAAATTATCTAGATAATCTCCTGTTTTGCTCCTCAGTATCTGTTGGAATGTGTGTTCCCCTCACCTTATATTGAAAGAATGTTTGCTTCATAAGAAATGCAAGTCATTTAACTGCCCAGGGTTATCATTGATACGTATGCAGCACAGCTCTCTCCATGCACTGTAACCTGTCTTCACACTCATTTTATGGAGTCTCCTATGTATACGTTAAAGAGTTAGTATTATAGTGGAAATTTCAAGAAACTTGAAATCTCTGATCACAAGAAGTTTACAGTCTGTGTTTACTAAATATTTAAGATCTGATGGGAATGTGAGTTACTTGGTTTGGAAAGTCCCAAATCTAAAGTAACTAACCACCTTTGTTTCATTGTTAACAGGATTAGTGTGCCTTATGGTCATACAGGTTAGTTGATGTGATATTTCATAACCAAGAAAAATTCCAAGTTTTCTTAACTACTAATAAAAGCACATATGGTCATGTCTCTTCAAATAAATGATGACAAAAGCTATGCTCTTTTTTAAATCAGTGGTTGGGATCATCTGAACATTTACAGCATTTTAACGTGACTGGTTATACTGTTTGGTATTGCTTCTACCTGTAGTAGAGTACCAAAACATAGTTTGCACTTAACGGTCATTCATTTATTCAACTAACACATAATTACTGAGTATGTACCTATTATTTGCCAGGCACGGTATAGATTCAGGTTATATTGCTGACATCACAGACTCTGTTTTCATGGAATTATAAAGAAGAAAAAGGCACACAAAAACTGCATAATTTTAAAATTAAAATGTTGATAAGTACTATATAGAAGAGTCATAGAATTCTTTTGTTGCCTGTGGAAATAAGGTTCTTCCAAAGGATCATGAGAAAAGCACTTTGGAGACCCACTCATGGAAGGATGAGGTGTAGCGGTAAGAGTTATTCAAGCAAAAGTAAAGGATTGCCCCCACCTGCCCAGTGTCTTGTCTACGACCAGATGGCTCTGCAACTTCCTGCTGTAGAAGAAGTTCAGTCTCTGGGGCTGCAAGTCTGCACTTGTCCTCACCAAGCCCAGGAGGATCAGGGCCCAGAGATGCAGAACTTCTCTGTGTCTCATCTCCCCATCTGCACATATTAAGCCAAGGCTGCATTTAGGTCGCAATCAGTGCTGTAGTTCTTCGGCCGAAGGAGCTGCTAGAGAGAGAACCATGGGCGAATGAATGGACAATCTTTTTTGAGTTTTGATTATCTCTCCTTGTGTTTGAGAAGAGGTGAACTTTCTTTCAAACTAACCAATCTTTGTCCTGGCTCTTTGTGGGCTTGTGCTGGGCCTGCCCCCCTCCTCAATCCCTTTTCTGGATCTCCCAGGGCTTCCTGTCCCTTATCCAATCTGATCCCTTTCCTGGTAGACACTTCATGGTCACCATCTTGGCTGCTACTGCACATGCCTCAGCAGAGGAATTTCCTTTTACTGGTTCTACTTCCCCCCCGCCCTTCAGTAATTGGGGGGGAGGAGGGACACAAGCTGGTTGTTCCCTGGGGAGATTGGAAGGCTTGTCCTTCCTGCCTACTGGGGATTAGGTCCCTTTGGTGGAAAATGCTGCTGTCCCCTGGGGCATCTGGAAGCTCTAGCTTCCTAGTTAATCCATCTTAATTAGATATCTGGCTCCCTTCACTTTGCTAATATCTAACTATCTGCCTACACTAACTCTTTTAGATTAATTTGATTAAATCTTCTTAAAACTTTTTTCTTTTAATCCAATTTGTGAATGTAAATTTAAGTTATAATTAATATGAAAATAAAACAATTTCCACACTGGCCAAATAAAAATAATAATTTTAATATTCTGTTAAATGGAGTAATTTCCTTACTTTTACTATGGTATTGCTAACATAATTGGTGCTGGATCTCAGCTGAGGCGATAGTGATCCCAAACTGCTAGTTGAAACAGACCTTTATAAAATATGGTTTGGAAAAAGAGCCCAGTGGATTTAGCTATGTAAACACATAGAGTTGAAAGAGCCACATCAAATAGACTCTGAGGCAGGCCAAGCTGCTGAAGACTTCACCAACTCAGTGGTGGGTCAAATGTAAGGATTTGCATTTTCATTACTCCTGTGCTCAGTCTGTTGCCACCTTTAAATCTGCAGTCTCTCTGTCTTTCTGTCTCTCTCTGTCTCTGTCTCTGTCTCTGTCACACACACACACACACACACACACACACACACAAACACCCATCCAAAAAAATGGTTACATTAATAAAAGTTTTTATTAATCTTTTCAGTTTATCTTCTAAGTTTTGTATCAAGTACAGGTTTATTTTAACAGTAGAAAAAATAAGCAAATTACAAAAACAAGTAATTGTGATTTATTCTGTAAACGTTAGAAACATACTTCTAATGGCTAACATAAAACATATGCTAACTTTTCATTGGAACTCTGGACTGTAGAAATACTGCTACTCTAAGGAAAGGAGGTCCCAGTCTTCTCTTCATCCCCTTCATTCCATGAGTTTAAACTCTCCACAAATGCAGTCAATGATTCAGGGCTGGGCCAGACCCTACAGAGGTTGGTAGGGAAGGGACCAATTCCATTTGACAGTCTCAAAACACACAAACTCTCCTATGCACTTTTTCCAAGTCACACTTCTTTTGGATATAGACTTTGAGAAAGATATGATGTATAGATAGATGATTGATAGGTAGGTAGGTAGATAGATTGTTAGATAGATAGATAGATAGATAGATAGATAGATAGAATAGATGATAGATAGATAATAGATAGATGAAAGGTGGATGGATGGGGATGGAAAGATGATAGATAGATAGATAGGTAGGTAGATAGATAGATAGATAGATAGATAGATAGATAGATAGTAAACAAGTATGATAGATGGGATAGAAAGAGGAAATCATTTTTTCTCCCTCTGTTTAAGGCATGTATTTATCTCTGTCCTGAGCTATGGCTGAACTAGATAATAGGAGAGACATCAGTTGCACATTCACAATCTAAATTCTGCCTCTGTCACTCATTTACTTTTCTAAATAAAGAAGGTACATTTTGGAGTCAAGTAGGCCCTACATTTAAGTCTGTAAAAGTTACATCTTCCTTACTTATAAAATAGTGGTCATACAGTTTGCTACAATATTAAGTTTTTGTTCAGCACATATTTACTGAATAACTGCCACATGCCAAGCAGTGTTCAGTCATGGAAAGATAGCAGTTAACAAGACAGACTCACTTCTAACGTCATGAAGCATACCTGTTATTACTGGAACAAAAGAAATATGTTTGTAAAAGTTCTCCTGTATAAAAATATTCAATAAATAATTACTTTTCTTTCTCCTCAGTGACAGTTTTATAACATAACTAGGGGCCAAGTGCACAAATTTGTGCACCTTGAAAGGAACTGTGGGCTGCGAGGCTGTGGTGGGCACAGGGGCAGGTCTCAGCTCATCCTCCGTGCCCCCTCCCAGCCCCTCCTGCTGCTGCCAGCAGCCCTGCTCCCACTGCCACTGCTCCCATGTGCTGATGTCACAGAGAGATTGGGACCAGCGCCAGCAGTGGGTGCGAGCCGGGCCAGCTCTGTCAGCGCATTCGAGTGGTGGCTACTGCCCTGATCGCCCCTCAGAAGCAGGTGGAGGTGGAAAAGCACTCAGGGGTTATTGGGGCCAGCAGCCACAGCTAGCACCCACTGATGGCGCCAAGTGATCAGGACTGGTGCTGGGCACCGGCAGTGGGTGCGAAAGGCGGCTCCAACACCGCTGCCGGGTGATTGGGACCAGCGCCAGGCACTGGCTGCAGGTGTGAGTGGTGCTGGCGCTAGCAGTGGGTGTGAGTGGGGCCGGTGCCAGCAGCAGGCACAGGCACCAGGTGGGACCGCGGCCCTCAGGAGCAAAGAATTTTCAGTAACCACCAGAGGTTCACCTTGAAGACAGTAACTGGCGCCCTGCCTTGGTCTGGCACCCCCACTTACCTGCTCCATCATCCCGCCATGTTCTGTGCTCTGACACCTGCTGCTGACACCCGTTGCCAACACCTGCCATGTACTGCGCACAGCCCCTGGTGGTCAGCGCACATCATAGCGACCGGTTGTTAAGTTGTTCAGTTGTTCTGCTGTTTGGTCTATTTGCATATTAGGGTTTTATATATATATACTAGAGGCCCGGTGCATGAAATTCGTGCACTTGGGGGTGGGGGAGGATGTCCCTCAACCCATCCTGCACCCTCTCCAATCTAGGACATCTCTCTCACAATCCAGGACTGCTGGCTCCCAACCACTTGCCTGCCTGCCTGTCTGATCGCCCCTAACCACTTCTGCCTGCCAGCCTGATCACCCCCTAACCACTCCCCTGGCAGCCTAATCGATGCCTAACTGCTCCCCTGCTGGCCCGATCACCCCCAACTGCCCTCCCCTGCTGGCCTGATTTTGCCCCCAACTGCCCTTCCCTTCCAGCCTGGTCTCCCCCAACTGCCCTCCCCTGCAGGCCTGGTCTACCCCAACTGCCCTCCCCTGCTGGCCTGGTCCCCCCCAACTGCCCTCCCCTGCCAGCCATCTTTTGGTGGCCATCTTGTAACCACATGGGGGCGGCCATCTTGTGCAAGGGTGTGATGATCAATTTGCATATTACCTCTTTATTATATAGGATAGATAATTAAATCATATATAAAATATATAACTAGGAGGTTTTATAATAAATGATTTTTTAAAATATATATTTTATTGATTTTTTACAGAGAGGAAGGGAGAGGGATAGAGAGTTAGAAACATCGATGAGAGAAACATCATTCAGCTGCCTCCTGCACTTTCCCTACTGGGTATGTGCCCACAACCAAGGTACATGCCCTTGACCGGAATCGAACCTGGGACCCTTGAGTCTGCAGGCCGACACTCTATCCATTGAGCCAAACCGGTTAGGGCTAATAAAATGATTTTTAAAGAAGTATTAAAAACATGTTGATCTAAAGATTTATTATCAGATGGCCTTTGATTCTCTTATTCTTAATTTCATATAAACAGGCATTTGATCTGCTTAATGAGCTTTAACATTCATGTACCCGGTTAAAAATCTTCTATTCTATTGGCTATATTTTACTGTCTATTAGACTAGGCATTCCACATTTATCTATACATTTAGCATTATCCCTCATTACTCCAGAATGTGTCTGATAGCCACACTGTCCACACCTGTTCATTCCAAGCTGTGCACACATTCACACTGTTTCTCCCTCAGAAATGTCTTTTCAGACCCAAAGCCTATTCAAATGCTCCCTATGCATTAAGTTCCTGTGCAAGTCCTGCATTCCTCTGATATTCCCCCAGACTAATCGAGTATGCTTAGGATTTATGATTCTTTCACTGCTTATAGCTACAAAGACCATATTTCTTGAGCTATTCCTATGTTATACATGGCTCTGTTTGTTTTCTAACTATAGACTTCTGTAAATTGTTATTTAATTTTCCACAGTGCTTCTTCTGTCTGTTTGGTTAGATTGTATAAGCTCCAGCTAGGCATTCAATATCGAATGGGTAAATGAGTCAATCAAGCAACCAAACTGCATTTTAACTATTCTCTTGTGAGGATAATTCATATATTATTAACTTATTTTGGCAATTAAAGTGGTGGAAGCACTATGGGTATGGAAAGGTAATTTCTGGCTCACCTCAAATCACAGCACAAGCCAATGTATATAGTACTTGACCCAGGAATAATAATTGGGTCTAACAGGGATCTGTACCAGAAAGAAACCTTCTTCATATATTGGGGGGGATGCAGATACAAGGCACAAAAATTTCTGTAAGGTTGTTGCAATGCTTGCTCCCACACTCTTCTTTTGGTGACTAATGGAGAGATGAAAACTCATGATATACAGAAATAAGCAAAACTACTAAACATTGTCCTCAAGTGGAATTCTGGCAACCAATCAGACTCACTATGTCTTATAGAATGCCAAAATTACATTGTATCACATTCTTTAAAAATAAATGTTTCATAATCAGTAATGTAATGTTCAAAAGCAACAATATAAATGAAATCTGCTCAATCTATTTTGATGTATAACAATAATAAAAGAAGAATGGCAATTACTCATAAAAGGTGGAATAGCAAACTTCTCTTTGCTCTTTCCTGCTGTGTCTTTTCATCTATGTGTTTATGTCTCTTGCAGATCCGCACTAACCTGTGTTCTGAACCAAATCAATGTATCTAGTAAAGTGTAAAACGCTGGGCCATTATAGTGATGATCTTTGTTCTGCCATTGCTGACATCTAAATTTACTGATATTGATATGATAAGCTATTTGTGTTTTCATTTGTATAAACCATAATGTGGCTTAGCTTATTGATTTTGCAATCAAGATATAGTTTACAGACGTGTTTATAAAATGAACTTGTAAACACACGTTCTTTACTCATTCATTAATCCAACAAGCGCCTCTTAAATTGCCTACCTTTCGCTAAGGGCTATAAAAAATTCAATTAGGAGTAGTGGTAGATGTGCAAATGGTATAAAAATAAAGATGGGCTATTTAAACAATTTATTCAAGAGGTTAGAAAAAGGCTTTACATAGAAGAAAAGAAAACAGAAAATAAACTAAAAATATGGTGACAGGTTTTTTTTTTTAACAAACAAGGAGGAAATAAATAGTGAAAAACTAAGAGGTAAAAATCTATTGGAGAAAAAAAGACACAAATAAGAACAGACTCTTGAATGCCACTTCTTGAACCTAGGCTTTCTTAACCTGTTGTGTTTTCTTTATCTAAATGTATGACTTCAACTCTTCCTATGTTCTAATGACTTCTACATCTTTGCTATATAAATTCTACATGCCATTAACTATGAAACATTCCCATTTGGATGTGTCATTGCCATATAAAATGCAACATGCCAATAATTAATAAAAATATGCCCTTTTCTCACTCCGAAGTGTACTTTTTAAATTGTATTTTCTTAGTTTTTTAGAAACCAAGACAGAAACCCGGACATAACTGTAGATGCCTTTCTCATACCCCCATTAGCAACCAAGTTGTGTAGACTATACCTTTTTAATCCATTTTTTCCTTTGCATACTACCCATTGATAGGGTCTCTGGCCTCTTCCATCAACCCCTCTCCCTTTTTTTTTTTTTAATTGTTTTTTGTTTGTTTGTTTTGGGTTTTTTTGTGTCTTGTTTTTTTAGTTTTTGACCTAAGTTAGATGCACATTACCTTTTACAGTTTCTCTGCCTCTAGTCTCACTTTCTTTAAGTCTACCCTCTACAATTCTTATACAGTGATATTTTTCTAAAAAATTTAAATTACTTTCATATCATAGAGAAAAAAGCCAAAAGTACTAAACCTAATACACAAGGCTTTTAATTCTCCCAACCTCACCTACTAACCTCCCCGGACCTATTTCTCCAATTCCTCTATCTTTTTTATTTCTGCTGTTGTCTCTTGTTAGAGTACTCTTAGCCCTTTATTTTCTATCTAGCTCTCTCTTGGTATTTTAAAAATCTAACTCAACAATTTATTTCTCTAGAATCCTTCCAATGTTGCAGTACAATGTATGTACATACATATGACTTATGTCTATGTGTGTAAAAAATATATGTATATATAAAATAACTATTGAAAATGTTTTAGTATTATGTGCATAAATAGTTCTAAAGGGTGTGTTCAAATATTGACTTGAGACTCCTCTCTCTGTATTGCTATTAAACAACTGTTACCCTATCTACATTCATTGAACCTCACTTTCCACATTCATCAAATTTAAAAGATTTTTAATTACTCGATAAGCTGTAAACTTTTAAATTCCTTATGGCATTTTATTTTATTGTTTGGTTAATATGTTTTGGGTAATTATAAATAATATAAAGATATATAAAATAATAGAAGGATTTTGGAGAAGGTTTGTGTGTGTTCTTTTGGGTATGTTATTTTCACATTTATTTTGTTTACCTTTCCTTTCTCATTTACTGACACATTAATGTCATTTTTCAATCTAAGAGTAAAGCACCTTATTTATATGTAATAGCAAAATCATAAATTGTTTGATTTATTGAAAACAATAAACCAAACATGTTACAGAAGAAACTAGTGCCTTTCATTGGTATTATCTTCTTCAAGATGACAGCTGATCTCAGGAGGCCTGAGAATTCTTAGTTGTATGAGTTTGTGACTAATAGGTGGTTTGATGTGACAACAGCTGGCTATCTTGGGAAATTGAACTATCTTTATGTTCAATACCCTTTGTGTCTCATTCTTTGTAGGTTATTGTTGGAGGCCTGTGGGGACCTCTTTTACAGTTTGCACTCACAGACAATATGAGATCAGCAAGAACTCTGTAGTTTTACTGTCATTATTGATCTGCTGCCATTCCATTTGGTAGCTAATTTGCTTGTTAGCAGTAATTTTAAAAGCTATTTATATTTTTTAGAATGGTCCATGTTATGTACCAAACTTTAATTTTTTTCTGAATTGAAGCAAAATAGTATAACTTAGCACTGAAAAACTGTACTTGTGCTAAATATTTTCTGATTTATGGCTTGTGAATAACTGTTTCAAAATCATAAATATATTATTGTAAATTTGAAATATTTGATAAGCAACATATAAGTTTAAACACAAAAGGAAAAAATAGTGTGCTTGTGAGAAAATGTTATTTATAAAGCATCTTTTAGCTTATAAAACTTATATGCAAACAGTAAGAAGGGTGATGTATTAGGAATTCATGAACACTGCTCCTAAAGTTGGGATTTATTTGAAGTCGAACACTCAATAAATGTATAAGTTGATTGACTGATTCTTTCTTCTGAAGGTGACCATAATGCACCCTTCTTATCCATACCAACTGTTGAAGGAAAAAGTGCCTTTTTCTGCTTCTATGGAGAAACAGATAGGCTTTCACTTTCTGAGGCCATTTTCTGACACATGTATTCATCTGAAGTGACTTCCTAATAGGCTGTGTGTTTGTGTGTGTGTGTGTGTGTGTGTGTGTGTGTGTGTCCATGAGCACAATAACTAACTAGGGAGAATTCATAGCTCTGGTAAAATTTAATTAAAAAGAAGCAAAAAAAAATCCAAACAACTGGCTAACAATATATTTCACGCAACTTAAATATGCCAAATGAATAAAATATATTTGGGATTATTTTAATTGTATAGCTGAGGTTCCTATAACATATAACATAAATGAAAGGAGCAGGGTGTATGCAGTTGTCACAGCATGACAGAATGCAACTGAAAACGCTGTATAAATTTGGAGCATCAAGTAGCTGCAAAGACACTGAAAGAGAGGATTAGGAAATAAATCTGACCACTACAGAGGAAAACTAGAAGCTTATAGTGAAAGGAAAAATTTATCCCATTCATAATTCATTCCATGAATACTCACATTTTCCAAAACCAGTAAAACATCAAAAATGGTTTCTGGATAGCGATGCCGGGAAGAAGCAAAAATAAACTGTTTCGGAGACAACTTGCACTTCCATATTTAAGATCTAAGGGATTATCCCAAGAAAATGGAGACTATGAAAAAAAAGATTAGGTTGGGGTAGCTAGGAAACACAACTTCTAGAAATGGAAAAGACATTTAATGAAATAAAATGATCAATTGAAGTGTTTAAGAAGATATCTGAATCATCTGAAGAAATAATTAGGAAAGTAAATGATTCTTTGGAGAAATTACTGACATTGAAATGCAGAGCGACAAAGGAAGGGGAAATGTAAAAGAGGATAGGAGGAAAAAAGGATTTATAAAAAATGGATAAAAGAGGGTACTACCTGAATGACTGGCATCAAAGAAGAGACAATAACAGAAAAATGGAAGAGACAATACTTGAAAATGACATAATTTTGCCAAATTTATGAGAGATGTCAGATTCATCAGCATTGTCAGACTTAAGGAAGGAAGTAAGGCAATAGTGGGATAAATATAAGTAAATCCATATCTAGACATACCTTATAGTACATTTGAAGAACATTAAAAACAAATAGCTTAAGAGGAGTGGTGGAAAGAGAGATAAGCCACAGAGATGGCAATTAGAATGGCAGCAGAATTCTCAACAGCAAAACTAAACAAACACCAGGAAATAATGACAATATTTTTAAATTGTTAAAGAAAAACAACTCTTAACCTAGCATTCTCAGCCAAGCTGAACTACCACTCAAGAGTGAGGACAAAATAAAAACATTTCAGTCTGATATTCAGAGAATGTGCCATTCTCCAATCTTCACTGGAATAAAAGCAACGGGTGTACTTCAGGAGGGAGAACATTTCTAGACAGAAGGAATGGGACATAAAAAGCTTTGTGAATAATGAAACTAGGGATTAATTGAAATGGATATTGATTATCAAAAACAATAACAATCGATACTATAAAATATTAATGTGTTAAATGGGTGGGTTGTTGTGAGGAATAGTACTCTGGGATCCTTGTGTTAATCAGAAGAGAAATAACACTGATCAAATATTGAAGTAAACTGTAAATAAAAGTATAAATAAATAAATAAATAATAAAATGAAGACAACAAAGCCTTTCAAATCTCCTTTACCCCTCAAAATACGGTTTGCTCAGTTGAGTTTCAGTGTTATAAATTTCAAAGTCATTTGTCAAATAATAACCCATTTAGCATTTTATGCATACCTCAAAATTTGCTAAACAATTACATCCTCAAAATAGTACAGCCTTATCAAACTGTGCACTACATTTATGTAACATGAATATCAATTCATGCCAAAACTATCCATTAAAACTTTTTAATAAAAGAATTTCTAAATATAAATTTATAATATAGTATGTTATTAGTCAAAATCCTTATAGAAAGCAGATGGACACACTTAAATTGGACAATTTGAAGAACAATTGATAGGGACATTTAGGGAAAACAGCAAAGAACACCACAGTGTCCCAGAGCTAGGATCAAAGGGTCCATTCCACCTCCAGCCACAAAGAGACAAAACTGGGGCATGCGTACGGGTTTCCAGTCAATGTAAAACACCTGGCAAGGAGGAAAGAAGTGGAATGTATAAGAAAACATCCACACTACTTCTCCTTGGCCAACTTAAAATAGAAGCCAAAGGACAATAAGGGCTATCATCAATACAGTCTATACATATCAGCCTCCTGGTCACAGAGTTGGGTGGGCAGTAATAATAGAAGCTGGGTCTGCAAGGGTAAGTAGAGATTATTCAGCACAAGGGATTGGTCTGTTTTAAATTTAAAATTAAATTAAAAACTAGCCCTAGCCAGTTTAGCTCAGTGGACAGAGTGTTGGCCTGCAGACTGAAGGGTCCTGGGTTCGATTCTGGCCAAGGGCACATGCCCGGTTGCCGGATCGATCCCCAGTGGGGGGCGTGCAGGAGGCAGCAGATCGATGATTCTCTCTCATCATTGATGTTTCTCTC